>NW_012098654.1:2883710-2894471 GCF_000951045.1 Mandrillus leucophaeus | reverse complement strand
TCTGAGGGTTTGGTCAGAGGTCCAAGATACCTTGACAGGAAGACAGAAGACAGAAGCTTCGACTTCAACCCTCAGGAACTTTCTCTAATTGTACAGTAGGTGCAGGACTCTGGAGGCAAATGTTTGTTGGAGAGCAAGAAGCCACTTTCTTCTCATCAAAGATGTGATTGGAAAAGATCCCAGGGTTTGCTTGGTTGAGAAGGAGCTTGCCAATTCCGGGATCAAAACTTCTCCCACTTTTCCCATCTTCTCACATTGTGGAAAAATAACTAAACCTTTGTGTCTATTGGTTTTCCCAAGTGCAAGGTCATAAAAATTATTTTAACTCATTTTATAGAACTGTTGCAAGGAAAACATCACCATGAGAACCACGTGAGAAGCTCTTTACTCTTAGCTAAAAGTCTCAGGAATGCTTCAGATTGCCAAGCCCCAGGGGAAATGGTTGTGCAAAGTTTCAGCCCCCAGGCCAATCACCTGATTAGGATCTACTATCAGCGCATTCATAAGTGTCATATTTGGGGGCTCTTGTGAAATAAAAGCAAGAGGAAACCAGACCAGTGTGTCTTCATGCCAAAGCCAGAACTTTCTATAGGGTGGGGCTGAATGAGGAAGCCAAATCCTTCTCTCCCCTTCCTTGGCTCACATCAGAAAGTATTTTTATTTGGTTCCATATACATTTTCTTTCTTCCCTTGGTCATGAATCAGAACATTTTATAGCTAAGAGGAGTTTTAGGGATATTCTAGTTGCTTCTCATTTTATAGACAGAGCAGGTCCTGGAGTCAAGTGGTACCTGGGTTTCCTGATTGAGACACTGGTTCAAAGAGTCACTGAGGCCAGGCGAGGCAACTCATGCCTGTAATCCCAGCACTTTGGGAGGCCAAAGTGGGCGGATCACCTGAGGTCAGAAGTTCGAGACCAGCCTGGTCAATATGGCGAAACCCCGTCTCTACTAAAAATGCAAAAATTAGCCAAGTGTTGTAGTGCACACCTATAATCCCAGCTACGCAGGAGACCGAGACAGGAGAATGGCTTGAATCTGGGAAGCGGAGCTTGTAGTGAACTGAGACTGCACCACTACACTGTAGCCGGGGCAACAGAGTGAGACCCTGTCTCAACAAAACAAAACAAAAACAAAGAACAAAGAGTCGCTGAGCTCAACCGAAGCGCAGTCCTGAACCTCTCTGATAGTCGTCGCACATCAGTCAGTTGACTGATGTTCCCTTGACTAGAGTCTAAAAGCCCTCTGGACTTCTAACCCCACATTTCGGACTGAGTCAGCTGCCTTCTAAACTCCTTCTAGCACAGAACAGCTGGTCACTGTGCCCGGTCATGTGGCCCTGATTCCTGATGATGAGAGGATCGACTTCACCGGTGGTCAAGGTAGGAGGAGGGCCACCAGGCTGCCTGGGGCTGAGTCCTGCCTCTTTAGAATACCAGCCCTGTGACCTGGGCGGGTTACTAAACTTCTTTGTGCCTCAGTTTCCTCATCTGTAAGATGAGGGTAATAATAAGCGATAATAGTTCCTGTCTCATAGGGTTGTTTGGAGGTTAAATGTGCTAGTTCACGTAAAAGTACCTAAAACTGTCTGGCACAGACAACACGCTCAAGAATGGCTATTTATCTTTCATCTCCGCACACATCTGTCAAAGCACGGGGCAGAGCACCCTTGACAGGACCTCACCAGGACCTTATGCAGGCAGAGGACACGCTGTCTTCTGAGTCAGGTCTTTCCATTTTTGGATGGCTCTGACTAAGAGAATTCCTCCTGTGTTCCGCCAAAATCCACCTCCCACTCATCGGTTCCAGCTCTGCCAGAAGGCAAATGTCAAAAAAATAATCTTGAAAGAGAAGACATAGAATGTAAATAATAATGATAGAATCGGGTTGAGGAACGACAGCCACCCCTGCAGCAGCGCCTCCGACAGCTCTCAGCCCGGAGTCCAGCCCAGGCTGCAAAGACCTTTGAGTTCCATTTGAAAAATACCAAGCTCTTACTTCTCCGCTTCCTTTAGAAATGCATGAAACAGCTTCTCTCACCGTTCTTTTCATACGTGCTGCCAGACTGGTATGAGGTTGGGGGAAAAGTCACTCTGCTTATGCAAAGGTGACAGTCACAAGGGTTGTGGAGTGGTGACCTTGCCTGGCTCACTACGTGCCATCCAGCCTGAATCACTGCGCATGGGAGTGGGGGGTGCTGGCCAGGCGCACGTCCCACCTCCTGTTTACAGAGCCTTTCTGACGTCACATGTAAAATCACAACCTGTGAGTCCCTTTCCTGCCATCCCCGGCATGGTTATTTGACACTGGGGCATGTTCTTGTTATAAGAAAAATGCAGAGAACAAGGTGCATTTGATAGCTTAGCTCTCTGAATATTTCAAGTCTATATCAATTAAAACTTAGGCCTCCTGCGTCAGCTGCTTGGGGCCAGGAAGGAGTGAATGGGTCCCACGGCACTCAGGTGCAAGAATTGTCGCATGATGTTTCTAAATCAAAGGTCATCTGGCTTTGGTGTCCTGCAGAACAAGGTGGGTGGCAATGTCAGCCACTATAAGGTAGCTTTGTCCCTCCAACTCTTCATCCAAGAGACTGGAACAGAGGAAGGGGCCTCGTTTCCAGGGCACGGCGGCCGCCTCCATTTCCCTGGCTTCTCGGCTGAGCACCGTGTCGTCGTGGGCCCTGGGGAATCCCAGAGCATTTCCAGAGTTCTCCAACGACCTGACCCCAGAAGACCCTGATGTCCCCCTCAAAGTCGAGCAGCCTTACAGGTATCTGCAGCCCCCACCCTTCCCAGCAAGGCTGCTGTGTGCAGTGGGGCCTTCACTCCATTCCCAGCGTCCGCTCCCCAAACCCCTGCACACAAGCTCTCAGCCAGACCTGCCCTCTGCCACCTCGCCAGGGGACAGTCCCATTAATCTTCCACCAGAGGCCTAAAATAAAAAAGCTTCTTACCTCCCTGACCCCAAGGAGTATTTATAAGAAGCTGAGACCTTTTGAAATCACCCCGAGGGAGAGGGAGGGATGGGGAAAGGAAAGGCTCGGCATTTCTCAGAGGCCGGGGCAGGGCAGGGCCACAGCAAAGAAACAAAACACCCAGGGTTCTGCTCAGGGATTCTCTGTACCTTCATCCAGTGACTGCGTTCCATTCAAATTAGCGAAGACTGTCAAGACACTGGGAAGTCCATGTTATTATTCCACCTTTGGGTTCCGGTGACAATCAAGATCACCCTGGTCCGGGCATGGTGGCTCACGCCTGTAGTCTCGACACTTTAGGAGACTGAGGTAGGAGGATTGTTTGAACTCAGGAGTTCAAGACCAGCCTGGGTAACATGGCAAAACTCCCGTCTCTACTAAAGATGCAAAAAATGAGCCGGGTCAGGTGGTGCGTGCCTGTGGTCCAAGCTACTCAGGAGGCTGAGATGAGAGGATCACTCGAGTCTGGGAGGTGGAGGTTGCAGTGAGCGGGGGTGGTGCCACAGCACTCCGTTTGGGGCAACATAGCGAGACCCCGACTCAGGAAAAAAAAAAAAAAGTTTACCCTGAGCATAACTTCCAGGCAGGCCAGTTCCACAGGATCAAGGGACATCCCATGAAGTCAGCACTCCTGACCCCGGGGCACAGCCTGGCCCATCACCCCGGACACTCTGTGCTCTCTAATACTGGGCTGAGGCAGGGCAGCCTCAGATCTTCACAGCTCAGAAAGAAATAACTGATTTGATTGAGACACATTTTGTGTTTCTTGCATTTTAAATGTTAGGCAGTGCCTATGGGAAGTCCTCCTCCCTGTCCTTCATTCCTTGATCTCAGGTAACTGAAAACACTGGAGTCCCCCACAGGCTCTTGATCACCACGAGGGCCTGTCGGGTCCCCCAGGAACTCCTGCTCTCTGACCCTGCAAACCCCTATCTCCCGGGGCCTCTGGGCGCAGCAGGGTCGGGCTCACCTTCCCGCTCCTCTGGCCCCTTTGCTCCAGGGCCCTTTCTCCTCCCCACTCTCCGCACACACACATCCAAAGGTTCTGACCTTGGCCCTCCTTCCCTGACTCGCCACCGCTTTTAGTTTACTGAGGGCCTGAACTCCTTCCTGAATCAACAAGGGATGCTGACTCACCGTGTGGAGGGCCGTCCTGAGCACCCGACCCTCTCTCCACCGCACAGCCCTTTCCGACCTGTCCCAGCTGCGTGTTCACCAAGCTCGTTCCAGGGGCGCCTCCAGATACCCTCTCCATTCCCAAGTCACAGAAGGCTCCTGGGAGACACAGGGTCCGGTCCTCCCATCATCATAGACTCAAGCTGCTGGTGTTGGCCAATCCTTTCATTTACCTTCCATTTTCCACCTAGCAAAATCCCCCAGCTCCTATTATGGGTGGTCTTCCGCGTGGCTTCCGAGGCCGCTGTCCACTGTCCTCCTCAGAAAACTACGCGCAGGACCCAGCAACGGAGCCCTCAGACAGCACGGGCCCTGAGCCTGCTCCATTCAGCTCAACATATTGCTGCTTCTCCATCGTCTTTTTTAACTTCCAGTCTGGGGAAGGCCAAGATCACTTCCTCTCCTACAGGCTCTGCCCTCCACCTTCTCAGACCCTTTGCTTTTTTTTTTTTTTTTTCCTGAGACCAAGTTTCGCTCTTGTTGTCCAGGCTGGAATGTGATGGCACGATCTCGGCTCACTGCAACCTCCACCTCCTGGGTTCAATTGATTCTCCTGCCTCAGCCTCCCAAGTAGCTGGGATTTCAGGCATGCACCACCCACCCCCAGCTAATTTTGTACTTTTAGTAGAGACAGAGTTTCACCATGTTGGTCAGGCTGGCCTCAAACTCCTGACCTCAGGTGATCTACCCGCCTCAGCCTCCCAAAGTACTGAGATTATAGGCGTGAGCCACCGCGCCCGGCCAGACCCTTTGCTTAATCTCAGCTGGACCACTGATGACCTGTGTGGCCTCAGTCTCTCTGAGCCTGAGATTCTACACCTGCAAAGGGGGAACATCCCACAATAAGAACCCAGAAATCATCATGCAAAGTGTGCAGCACTGAGCCTTGTGCAGAGAAGTGTTTAATCCATGGGAGCTGTAATGATGATTGTGATGGTGATGAACTTTCCCTGATAACCCATGGATCAATCCCGAAGGTCTCTCCGTTCCCTCCGTGACATGGACACTTGCAGGCAGGCAGAGTGTGGCCACACCAGTTGTGGCACTGCCCGTACTCCAACACCGTTACACACATGAGATCAAGTTGAGCTGTTTCCACCTCCTGCGGTTAAAAACGCATTCTTCCCTTCTTGGTGTCCACAAACTCCCTATTACTTGACTCTTCCAATTGTTCGTGGTGTGCAGAATGGCAGAGCTTGGGAAGATGATGGCCCTAGCTCTAAATGCTCTGCCCGTCTTCCCCACACCTGTTTCTGTGCCCTCCCACTGCTGGAGAGATTGCTGGGATTTCCTTGAGTATCTACTGTGTGCCAGGCACTATGCTAGATGGTGATGATGAAGATGAAGGAGGAGGAAGAGGAAGAATGAGGAGAAGGGAAGGAGGAGAAGGGGAGGAGGAAAGTGGGGGAGAGGGCCCTGAGCACTTTCTTTTTTTTTGAGATGGAGTCTCACTCTTGTCGCCCAGGCTGGAGTGCAGTGGTAATCTCGGCTCACTGCAACCTCTGCCTCCTGAGTTCAAGCGATTCTCCTGCCTCACCCTCCCAAGTAGTTGGGACTACAGGTGCATGCCACCATGCCTGGCTAATATTTATATCTTTTGTAGAGACAGGGTTTTGCCATGTTGGCCAGGCTGTTCTCAAACTCCTGACCTCAAGTGATCCGCCCTCCTTGGCCTCCCAAAGTGCTGGGATTACAGGCGTGAGCCACCGTGCCCAGCCTACTGAGCACTTTCTATGTGCCCGGCACTGTCCTGAGTGCTTTACATATAAGGACTCATTGGATTCTCATAACAGACCCGTTTGCCTCAGAAAACTCCAGATCGGGTTCAGCCACCATTCTCGTTTTACAGCTGCGCAGACGGGCGAAGCTGCTCGAGGTCATGCAGCTTGTGAGCGGAGAGGCCGGTGCTGATCCCAGTGTGCCCCTGTGATCCCAGTCTGGACGCCCAGTCCCTGCAGTGGCAACAAGGCACACCCTGACCCTGGGATCACTTTTCATGGAGAGGACAGGAGACACCAGGATGTGGACACTTGCTTTGAAGTCACAGAGCCAGGCACTGGGAGACCGCATCTCCGCCCCCGTGGGGACGAGCAGGTGGGGAGCTGTGGTTAGACTCGGACCTGAGAGAGAGGAAGGCGCCTGTACAAGGTGCGGGCAGAGGAGCTTCGGGTGAAGAGGTGTGCATGACTCAGCACTCGGCCATCCTGGATCAGGGCCCAGGCCCGCCAGGAAAGCTGCAGGGATGGGTGATGAAATTCAAGTGTGGATTGTGGGCTGGATAAGGGCATTCTCTTTATGTTGAATTTCCTGATTTTGATCATTATACTGCTTGTATAAGAGAATATCTTTTTTTTTTTTTTTTTTTTAATAAAAAATATTTTCTTTCTTTAGAAAGCAAGAAATCATCGGCTGAGAATATCTTAATTCTTAGGAAATATGCACCGAAGTCTCGAGGACCACAGAGCCTTCGAATCCCTCTCAAATGATACAGAAAAGATATGAAAAGAGAAAGAAAAAGAGAATGGCCAGATGCAGTCGCTCATGCCTATAGTCCCAGTCGGGCGTGGTGGTGTGCACCTGTAGTCTCAGCTACTTGGGAGGCTGAGGTGGGAGGATTGCTTTAGCCCAGGAGGCAGAGTTTGCAGTGAGCTGTAATCTGCCACAGCACTCCAGCCTGGGGGAAGGAGCCAGACCTTGTCTCAAAAACAAAAACAAAAACAAAGGAAAGAAAGAGTGAAAGAACTCCCTCCTCCCCCTCCTGCTCTCCTTCTCCTTCCTTTCTTCTTCCTCTCTCTCATCTTCATGTTACTCCTCCTCCTCCTTCTTCCTCTCTCTCATCTTCATGTTATTCCTCCTCCTCCTTCTTCCTCTCTCTCATCTTCATGTTATTCCTCCTCCTCCTCCTTCTTCCTCTCTCTCATCTTCATGTTACTCCTCCTCCTCCTCCTTCTTCATCTCTCTCATCTTCATGTTATTCCTCCTCCTCCTCCTTCTTCTTTTTTTTTTTTTTTTTTTTTTGAGACAGGATCTTGCTCTATCGCCCAGGTTGGAGTGCTGTGGCGGGTCATGGCTTGCTGCAGCCTTGACCTCCCAGACCCAAGCGATCCTCCCACCTCAGCCTCCAGAGTAGTTGAGATGCCAGGTGTGCACCACTATGCTTGGCTAATTTCTTTATTATTTGTAGAGACCAAGTCTTCCTATGTTGCCCAGGCTGGTCTTGAACTCTTTTGCTCAAGTGATCCTCTGGTCCTGGCCTCCCAAAAGTGCTGGGATTACAAGCATGAACCACCGTACCCCGTCTCCTTCTTCATTTTTGTCTAGCACCATGCCTGGCATATAGTAGATACTCAATAAAATCTCTGTTGGATGACTGAGTTTAGGCTGAGGGAGAGGGAGAAGAGGGAGGCAGGGAAGGAGGGAGCAGGAATGTCTGGGTCCTTCTTAGGCTCTCATTTGAGTGTCCTCATCCATTCTCCTGATGGTAACTTTTCACTGCCAGAATGGTGACTCCTAAATCCATGCCTCCAGGTTGGCCATGCCAAACCTATATTTAGAATTATTTGGCAGAGGGCACATCCTTCATACCCCACCATTATCAGTGGGTTCAGTGACCCAAACTTACCCTTCCTCTTTCTTCCCAGCCAACCCTATTTTGCCCAGGTCCCTCACCATTCCTGCAGGCTCCCAGAAACCTCTAGAAAGGAGGATTCCTGCAGTGGCCTCCTGTGGGGGCAATGTGAACCCCCATCCACGGTCCTTAGATTTGCAGACATTGACAGCCAGTCTCATTTTCCTGTTACATGCTGCTCTCCTGCTACTTAAGAATATATTCCCATTCATCGCTCTCTCCTTTCTGATTTTTTCTCACAAGTCCATTTATTTGTTTATTTATTTATTTAGTTTTTGAGACAGAGTCTCGCTCTGGAGTGCAGTGGTGAGATCTCAACTCACTGCAACCTCTGTCTCTCGGGTTCAAGTGATTCTCCTGCCTCAGTCTCCCAAGTAGCTGGGATTATAGGTGTGCGCCTCCATACCCAGCTAATTTTTGTATTTTTAGTAGAGATGGATTTCACCATGTTGGCCAGGCTGGTCTTGAATTTTCAACCTCTGATGCTCCACCCGCCTTGGCCTCCCAAAGTGCTGGGATTACAGGTGTGAGCCACCACGCCCAGCCTTGAGTTTTGTATTTTTAGTAGAGATGGGGTTTCACCATATTGGCCAGGCTGGTCCCGAACTCCTGACCTCTAGTGATCTGCCCGCCTCACCCTACCAAAGTGCTGGGATTACAGGCAGAGTCACTGAGCCCGGCTCACAAGTCCTTTTCTTCTCTTCCAGCTGTATCAAAGTCCTTGGAGGCAGGCACGAATCCTGTCCTGGGTCCCTCTTGATCCCCCATGGTGCCTTGCGCGTGGTTGCATGCAGATAGGTAGCAGCAGGAGTTAGTTGATACCTAATCGATTCATTGGTTTTTCCTGATTTCTGAGTAATTCAGTTATACCAAAAGAAATTCTCATACTTACCTTACGTTGACATTAGATGGGAAGGAAAGGACGGGATTGGGACCCTAGGCTGTTTAGGGTTCCTCCTTGGGCGTGCCCTGAGGGTGGAGGCAACAGCCTTTATGATCACCCACGAGGGTCTCTGAACCTGGGGAACTCAAGGCTCATTCTGGGTGGCTCCTATATTTTAATGTTTCCCAAAGAAAAGGTTCTAAAAAGGATGACATTGCTTTTGGAATATACATTTATTTCTGCAAATGTTCCAAAACCCCAGCTTGGTTTAAAGCATACACCCTTACTGTATTCCTAGTTCCCAGCCCAAGACACGCATTTTTGATATCATAGCAAACAGCGATAGATTCTATTTCTAGTTGCTTTAAAAACAAGTCTCATGGCCGAGTCACTGTTCAAACAAGGAAGGGCTGGGTGAATAAGCCTCCTTATGTCATCTTGAGTAACGTCATCATTGCTAAATGTCTCACAACCCCCAATCCCATATATTTAATTCCCTCTCTTGCTATTTCATCATTTAAGTCCGTAAAGGAGAGAATGATGTAACACCCAACACGCACCAGAGTCGCCTTTTGGAGAAGCAGCATCTAGCAGGGGCAGAATGCTATGGCCAAGTTTGCTTAAGCAAATATTCAGATATCTGTTGTCGTTCAAGTTTCCATCTGAGATGCAGGTTCCTAAATGGGTTTCATAGAGGTTTGGATCTCTCTCTTCCATCTGTTTGAAGTTTTGAACTTCAAAGCACTCTTCCAGCCCACACAAGATGTATGTGCTAGAGTCTCGTATCATCAGGGGATAGGTACCAAAGCATTTATATCCTCCCAGAACCACAATAATACTATCCAGGACCACTCACTGGGAGCAGACTTTAAAAAAACTATAATGTAAACTTCCTGTTGCAATTTTAACCAGTTTCCTCTTGTCTGGTTCTCAGGGGAGATGGTAAACAGTTCATCTGAGCTTTCTGAACAATGGTTTCGCCTCTCTATAGGAACGTAACATGGCCGACCCTTCTCTAGGCCATCTGTGTGGGGCTGTTTGTCCAGGTGCAATGCATTTTTTCTTGTTAATTCACAAGCTCTTCTCTGGTCCCTTTCGAAATCAGGACATCTACTGGCAACTCACGGATCCAGGGGAGGGAAAAGCGTCTTGGTCCTAGAGGGGGCTTCAAACTGTGATTTACGATCACCTTCGCCTTTCCCATCAATCACTGTGCAAACTTGGGAATGTGAGCAAGGAGGGAAACACATCACTGCAAACAGCTTTCTAGTGCGGTGAGATTTCTGAGTTATAAAATATAAACTAACAACAGTGACATCATGTTGCGTATCGTAGACAGTCAACATTAACTTTATTTTTCAGATATTTATTTATTTATTTTTTCGAAACAGGGTCTCACTCTGTCACCCAGGCTGGAGTGCAGTGGCACAGTCTCAGCTCACTACAACCTCCACTTCCCAGGCTCAAGTGATTCTCCTGCCTCAGCCTCCCAAGTAGCTGGGACCACAGGCACACACAACCATGCCCAGCTAATTTTTGTATTTTTAGTAGAGATGGAGTTTCACTATGTTGACCAGGATGGTCTCAAACTTCTGACCTCAGGTGATCCGCCTGCCTCAGCCTCCCAAAGTGTTGCAATTACAGGGGTGAGCCACCTTACTCAGCCTCCAGATTTTTTTTTTTTTAATAAGAAGAAAAACTTTATTTCAAACAGGCTCACTGGTGTTTATGCTACAGCAAAGGCTGGTTGTAACAGGCAGTTTCACTACAAACCTGCACTGATTGACAAATCTGAAACTATTTAGCAATGATCAGTTTCTGCTAAAGTGTAGATTAAATCTACCAATATGTCAACTTTGACATTTATTATGGACCTTACTATTTACTAGGAGAGGTTAATTTTTTTTTTTTTTTTGGAGACAGAGTCTTACTCTGTTGCCCAGGCTGGAATGCAGCGGCGAGATCTCAGCTCATTGCAACCTCTGCCTCCCAGGTTCAAGTGATTCTCCTGCCTCAGCCTCCCTGGTAGCTGGGATTACAGGCGCCACCATGCCTGGCTAAATTTTGTATTTTTAATAAAGACGGGGTTTCACCATGTTGG
>NW_012098654.1:2881536-2882890 GCF_000951045.1 Mandrillus leucophaeus | reverse complement strand
CCGGCCTTGTCTCTCCTATGTGTACACCTAGAAGCCATCCAAGTAGGAAATAGGTAATTTCCAGTTCTGTGAAAGTATTAGTCCGTTCTCGCACCGCTATAAGGAAACACCTGGCCTGGCGCAGTGGCTCATGCCTGTAATCCCAGCACTTTGGGAGGCTGAGGCTGGCGGATCACCTGAGGTCAGGGGTTCGAGACCAGCCTGGCCAACATGTGAAACCCTGTCTCTACTAAAAATACACAAATTAGCCAGGCATGGTAGCACATGCCTGTAGTCCCAGCTACTTGGGAGACTGAGGCATGAGAATCGCTTGAACCCAGGTGGCAAATGTTGCAGTGAGCCAAGATCATGCTACTGCACTCCTGGGGGATAGAGCGAAACTCTGTCTAAAAAAAAAAAAAAGAAAGAAAAGAAGAGAGAAATACCTGAGACTGGGTAATTTATAGAGAAAAGGGGTTTAATTGGCTCATGGTTCTGCAGCCTCAAGAAACTTACCATCATGGTGGAAGGCAAAGAGGGAACAGGCATGTCACATGGCTGGAGCAAGGGCAAGAAGGAGAGTGGGGAGGTGCCACACACTTTTAAACAACCAGATCTCGTGAGAACTCGATCACAAGAACAGCACCAAACAGGGACAGCAGCCGGAAATCCGCCCCCAGGATCCAATCACCTCCCATCAGGCGCCACCTCCAACATCTGTGATTGCAATGGAACCTGAGATTTCATGGGGACAGAAACCCAAACCATATCAGTGAAGATCTCAGGTAAAACTCCAGCTGCACCAAGCACCTGCCCCACCATTATGTCAGGTTAGCACAACATTGGGTCAATTTTTGTTACAACTACGATAAGACTCCCCGGAGGTGCGTGCTGAAGGTCACTGTGTTCTGCAAAAAGTGAAACAATTTTGGAAAAGATTGGTTCACACATGAGTTTTCCTTCACTACCTTTGGAACAATACCAGGTCTGACTTTAATCTCCTCTCCATTTTAATACCCATTTTCAAATACTATCACCAGCTACACCCTCTTTTTAAAAATATATATATATTTATTTTTTTTTGAGATAAGATCTTGCTCTGTCATCCAGGCTGGAGTGTAGTGGGGTCATCATGGCTCACTGTAGCCTCAGCCTCCTGGGCTCAGGTAATCCTCCCGCCTCAGCCTCCCAGGTAGCTGGGACTACAGGGGCATGCCACCACGCCCAGCTAATTTTTGTACTTTTTTGTAGAAACAGGGTTCTGCCATCTTGCCCAGATTGGTCTTGAACTCCTGGACTCAAGCAATCTGCTAGCCTTGGCCTCCCAAAGTGCTGGGATTACAGATGTGGGCCACCGTGCCTGGCTGGCTACACC
>NW_012098654.1:2875413-2876456 GCF_000951045.1 Mandrillus leucophaeus | reverse complement strand
TCCTGCCTCAGCCTCCCTGGTAGCTGGGATTACAGGCGCCACCATGCCTGGCTAAATTTTGTATTTTTAATAAAGACGGGGTTTCACCATGTTGGTCAGGCTGATCTCGACCTCCTGACCTCAGGTGATCCACTTGCCTCGGCCTCCCAAAGTGCTGGGATTACAGGCTTAAGCCACCACACCCAGCACAGGTTAAATTTTTATCACACACACAAAAATGAGAATAATCTAACAGTTTCTACTAAGGTAATGAGCTGTGACATGTATTCCCCATTATTGCTTTGAAAATATACCCCTAGGTTGTTAAGAAAAATTGTGACGTCATCCCAATACACATTTAACTGACCATCAGCTTGGCGGCCAGTCCTCTTCTGGCTGACTTGAACCAGCGAAATGCCCGTGTTTCTCAACGCTTTGACTAAAGCAATATTTTCTTCTACTTCTGTGTACACAGAATTAGTGAGAACTATTTCACCCACATCAGCCTTGACTGCACTAACACTTTCTCCTGTGGATAGAGACCCTACGTTCCGCGTGAACACATTGTTCTCTGCCTTTTTGTCTCTCTTTTTCTTAATTTTTCTTTTTTTGAGACAGAGTCTTGCTCTTGCCGCCCAGACTGGAGTGCAGGGGCATAGTCTCGGCTCACTGCCTCCGCCTTCCGCGTTCAAGCGATTCTCCTGCCTCAGCCTCCCAAGTAGCTGGGATTACAGGTGCTCTCCACCACGCCCGGCTAATTTTTGCATTGAGACGGGAGTTTCACTATCTTGGCCAGGCTCGTCTCTAACTCCTGATCTTGTTATCCACCCTCCTTGGCCTCTGAAAGTGCTGGGATTACAGACGTGAGCCACTGCACCCGGCCTTGTCTCTCCTATGTGTACACCTAGAAGCCATCCAAGTAGGAAATAGGTAATTTCCAGTTCTGTGAAAGTATTAGTCCGTTCTCGCACCGCTATAAGGAAACACCTGGCCTGGCGCAGTGGCTCATGCCTGTAATCCCAGCACTTTGGGAGGCTGAGGCTGGCGGATCACCTGAGGTCAGG
>NW_012098654.1:2865832-2874588 GCF_000951045.1 Mandrillus leucophaeus | reverse complement strand
TATTTATTTTTTTTTGAGATAAGATCTTGCTCTGTCATCCAGGCTGGAGTGTAGTGGGGTCATCATGGCTCACTGTAGCCTCAGCCTCCTGGGCTCAGGTAATCCTCCCACCTCAGCCTCCCAGGTAGCTGGGACTACAGGGGCATGCCACCACGCCCAGCTAATTTTTGTACTTTTTTGTAGAAACAGGGTTCTGCCATCTTGCCCAGATTGGTCTTGAACTCCTGGACTCAAGCAATCTGCTAGCCTTGGCCTCCCAAAGTGCTGGGATTACAGATGTGGGCCACCGTGCCTGGCTGGCTACACCCATCTTAGGATCATCAACCTCATAGCAGGTTTGCTGACATCGAAGAACCCAATGATAATAAACTGGGGTTCCAAAGTATTATCTTGGAGGGACTGATTTTTTTTTTTTTTTTTTACTACATATGCACAGACAACTTCAATATTGTATTTTGGCTGAGCAGAAATTGAAATAGTTTCAATAGGAAGTCCTTCTGCTACTGTACTTTGTGCAAAAATGCAAGGACCTATTCATACTGTTCTTTAGCCTGGCTGACTCTTACTGAATCTATTTGATTTTGTATCCTAGCATTAAAAGAAGATAAACATTTAATGTGATGGAGATCTCAGTTACTCTGATTTTATTATATGAATGTATCAGATTATCACATATATCACAAAACTATGTACAGCTGTTATATATCAATAAAAAATAAAATAAGAGCCACTCATAGTGGCTCACACCTGTAATCCCAACACTTTGGGAGGCTGAGGCGGGAGGATGGCTTGAGCCCAGGAGTTTCAGACCAGCCTGGGCAACATGGTAAAACTCTGTCTCTACCGAAAAAGATACAAAAAGTAGCCTGGCATGGTGGCCTGCACCTGTAGCCCTCGCAACCCCAGAGGCTGAGATGGGAGGATTGTTTTAGCCCAGGGAGTTCGAGGCGGCAGTGAGTGATCACCCCACTGTGCTCCAGCCTTCACAATAGAGCAAGACCCCATCTCAAATAAATAAATAAATAAGATTAAAAAATAAAAGGCAAATCTTTTAATTTTATTTTATTTTT
This sequence comes from Mandrillus leucophaeus, assembly GCF_000951045.1. Taxonomy (NCBI): domain Eukaryota; kingdom Metazoa; phylum Chordata; class Mammalia; order Primates; family Cercopithecidae; genus Mandrillus; species Mandrillus leucophaeus. The sequence continues at coordinate 2,873,518 of NW_012098654.1, read as the reverse complement.
TTTGGGACAGAGTCCTATGAGACTCTGTGTCACCCAGGCTAGAGTGCAGCAGTGTGATCTCGGCTCACTGCAATCTCCACCTCCCGGGTTCAAGTGATTCTCCTGCCTCAGCCTCCCAAGTAGCTGGGATTACAGGCGCACACCACCACACCCGGCTAATTTTTGTATTTTCAGTAGAAATGGCATTTTACCATGTTGGCCAGGCTGGTCTTGAACTCCTGACTTCAAGTGATCCTCCTACCTCAGCCTCCCAAAATACTGGGATTACAGATGTCAGCCACCACGCCCAGCCGCAAATCGTTTTAAAAATCTGATTTTTGTCGAATAAAAATATGTTTAAGCTTTTCGTCTATGGCAACTAGATGTTCAGAAGAAGTCTGAGGCTGAGTGCAAAGTTCATTACCAGCTGTCAACAAAGAGCAGTATCTGTCAATGCTGCCCTGTTCAGCACAGTAGCTCAAAACATCACAGCCAGGACAGTCAGCAAACGCAACACCTCTGATTCGTTTGAAGTTCCCTTAGGTCCCTGGAGTGCGTGTAGGAAAGCCATCAGGTGTACTGCTTCCACGAGGTGTAGCACATTCTGGCCAAGCATAACTTGAGTCATCAGATTTATAAATGTTGGCCTCAGCCTATCCAAGGTGGATTCTGTGGTTCTTTCCAGTTCATTTTTGAACTTGACAGTGTGAACTCTGGAAATAGCTTTCACAGCTGCGGATTTTCCACGAGCATGCCCAGTTCATCATGGCTTTGTCTGCTGATAACTTCGTGTAAAAGTGGAGGCAACTTGGTGGACCTCAATAGCCAACATGGTGAGGTCCCGGTGAGACAGGTGCCCCCAGGTCACTCCAGCCTTGCCCCTTCACCATCTTGCCGGAAGCGCTGCGATGTTTGTTGTTGTTGTTGTTGTTGTTGTTGTTTTTCTATTAAGTAGCCAATACAGTTTTTCAGGTCTCTGATATTTTGTTACGGCTGTGCCGAAGGCCTGTGGGGTGCCCATGGCTGGCGCAGGGGCTCTGACGAGGGGTAGCTCCCACTTGCTCATTGGTTCCTACTGCCTAACACAGTGCCTGGAAAATAACCTAAGCTCACTTCGTGTCTTTAGATTGATCAATGCATGTGGGCCCCAAATCTTCCCTATGCAGTGTGATTTCTTTTTCTTTTTTTCTTTTCTTTCGCTGCAACCTCCGCCTCCCGGATTCAAGCAATTCTCCTGCCTCAGCCTCCCTAGTAGCTGGGATTACAGGTGCACGCCACCATGACTGACTACTTTTTGTAGTTTTAATAGAGATGGGGTTTCACCATGTTGTCCAGGTTGGTCTCGAACTCCTGACTTCAGATAATCCGCCCACCTGGGCCTCCCAAAATGCTGGGATTACAGGTGTGAGCCACTGTGCCCAGCCAGAAGTGTGATTTCATTTAAAAATTCTTTTTTTAGGGTGGGTGCTATGGCTCATGGCTGTAAGCGCAGCACTTTGGGAGGCCGAGGCAGGAGAATCACTTGAGGCCATGAGTTCAAGACCAGCCTGGGCAACATATGGAGAGCCCCCAACAACCTCTACAAAAATTTTAAAAATTAGTCAAGAGTGGTGGCGCATACCTGTAGTCCCAACTACTCAGTCGGGCTGAGAAGGGAGGATCACTTGAGCCCAGAGGTTAAGATTCAGCAAGCCATGATCACACTACTGCACTCCAGGCTGGGTGACAGAGTGAGACCCTATCTCTTAATTTTATTATCTTATTTTTTCTTTTTTAGAGACAGGATCTTGCCACATTGCCCAGGCTGGTCTCGAGCTCCTGGGCTCAGTTGATCCTCCTGTCTCAGTCTCCTAAAATACTGGGATTATAGGGGTGAGCCACCATGCCTCATCCAGACCTTTTCTCTAAATAAATAAATAAAAATCTTTTTCAGATCTCCATAGACATGTAGAATATATGTTTTGCTTATAAAAACCCTTCTATTAAAAACTCTTCACATTCCTGAAAAAGTAGTCATGACATCTTTTAAGTCAACTCTTTTATTGATGAAACTATTCTGGTTCATTTAAATATTCACTAGAAAAATCCTTCATTTTTACAATTAGTTCTCCACTGTGTGCAGTATCTACATGTCATTGGCAGCCGCTACTGTTATAACATTTCATGAATGTTTGATTGATACAAAACACAGAGGAAGATTTACCTTCCCAAGGTAGTTCGAAGTATGGGATTTTTGGATTTTTTGTTTTTTATGCCAACTGTCACTTGGCTTGTGGTCATCCTCATCCCATGCTCTTTACCTTCTGACCTTAGATCTATCTCATATTGATGACTTTTTTATTTTTATTTTTATTGATTTATTATTATGATGGATTATTTTGAGATAGGCTCTCACTCTGTTGCCCAGGCTGGAGTTCAGTGGTGCGATCTTGGCCCACTGCAGCCTCTGCCTCCTGGATTCAAGTGATCCTCCCGCCTCAGCCTCCCTAGTAACTGGGATTGTAGGTGCGCACAACCACGCTCAGCTAATTTTTGTATTTTTTAGTAAAGAAGAGGTTTCACCACGTTAGCCAGGCTGGTCTCGAACTCCTGACCTTGTGGTCTGCCTGCCTCAACCTCCCAAAGTGCTGGAATTTCAGGAATGAGCCACCACGCCCAGTCAAATTTTATAATTTTTAAGATAAGTTTTTTTTTTGTTTTGTTTTTGTTTTGAGGTAGAGTCTTACTCTGTCACCCAGGCTGGAGTGTGGTGGTGCCATCTCAGCTCACTGCAACCTCCGCCTCCCGGGTTCAAGCAATTCTTCTGCGTCAGCCTCCTGATTAGCTGGGATTACAGGCATGAGCCACCACACCTGGCTAATTTTTGTATTTTTAGTAAAGACACGGTTTCACCATGTTGGCCAGGCTGGTCTTGAATTCCCAACCTCAGGTGATCCACCTGCCTCAGCCTCCCAAAGTGCTGGGATTACTGGCGTGAGCCGCCTCACCAGTCCATATCAATCTTATAGGCACAGTTACAATATTAAATGAATGTTCACGGGTTGGGCTCAGTGACTCCTTCCTGTAATCCCAGCACTTTGGGAGGCCAAGGTGAGTGGATCACTTGAGGTCAGTAGTAATGACTTGTAATTCCAGCATGTAATTCACACCTGTAATTCCAGCACTTTGGAAGGCCGAGGCGGGTGGATCATGAGATCAGCCATTCAGGACCAGCCTGGCCAACATAGTGAAACCCCATCTCTACTAAAAATACAAAAAATTAGCCGGGCATGGTGCCGGGTGCCTGTAATCTCAGCTACTTGAGAGGTTAAGGCAGGAGAATCACTTGAAGCCGAGAGGCGGATGTTGCAGTGAGCTGAGATCGTGCCACTGCACTCCAGCCTGGGCGACAGAGCAAGACTCTGTCTCAAATAAAATAAAATAAAATAAAATAAAATAAAATAAAATAAAACAAAATACATAAATAAATAAAATACAAATAATACAAAAATTAGCCAGGTGTGGTGGCACACGCCTATAATCACAGCTACTCGGGAGACTGAGGCAGGAGAATCGCTTGAACCCGGGAGGAGGAGCTTGCAGTGAGCTGAAATTGCGCCACTGCACTCCAGCCTGGGTGACAGAGCGAGATCCATCTCAAAAAGAAAGAAAGATAAATAAAGAATGTTAACTTTCAATTGATGACAAAAGAGCAAAATGGTTTTAGCATTTTTCACTTTTCTGTAACATAGCCTTCATTTCTTCTCACTTTTTATATTCTTTACTATGTCTAGATAGAAGATAATTTGCCATTGATGTTTTGTACATGAATTTCGGGATTTTTTTCTCTTTTTGAACAAAATTTGTTTTGAAACAGGGTCTTGACCTATTGGCCAGGCTGGAGTGCAAGTGGCACGATCACAGCTCACTGTAGCCTTGACCTCCCCTGGCTCAGGTGATCTTCTCCCCTCAAACCTCCTGAATAGCTGGGACCACCTAGAGGTGCACGCCGTCACTCCGGGCTAATTTTTTTTTATTTTTTGTAGACGTGGAGTTTTGCCATGTCACCCAGGCTTGTCTTGAATTCCTGAGCTCAAGTGATCTCCCTGCCTCAGCCTCCCTAAGTGCTGCGATTATAGGTGTGAGCCACTGAGGCTGGTCCTCTTTGTGAAATGTTGATATTCTGCTTTTAATTCATCCTACAAGACATGAAGACTTCTCAAACAGGGCATTTACTTGAAAGATGGATAACCTAAATGGATTTAACTATCATACAATATAGTTCTCAAAGGTTTTGTTTAATGTTATAAATATAAATCACTTAAATGATTCCACAATTAGAATTATGATATAATCTAATTTCTCTTATCCTGCCTTATCAATTATTTACATTTTTATGAACATTTGTTGGCACAGTGTCCTTAAAGTTATTTAGCTAATACATTCTTGCTCTTTATATTCTCTATTTATTTACCTTTTGAATGTTTTAATAATTGCTTTTGCACGTAAAATTAACATCTCTCACCATCACCAGTTACAGCAGCGTTTTTTTCTCACAATTATAATTACCTATTTATTCTTCAGCTGACTGACAGAATTTGTATGTTTTATGTTTTATTTTTTCAGAGACAAGGTCTCACTTTGTCACCCAGGTTGGAGTGCAGTGGCACGATCATGGCTCACCGCAGCCTGAACCTCCTGGGCCCAGGCAATCCTCCCAGCTCAGTCTCTCAAGTGGCTGGGACTATGGGCACACACCACCATGTCTGGCTATAAAAAATTGTTTTAGTAGAGATGGAGTCTCACAATGTTGCCCAGGCTGGCATCAGCCACCATGCCTAGCCCTGACTGGCAGAATGTTAAGATAAGAGCACACAGAAGATATTTTCTTCAAGGAGTGTCTAAAATACTTACCTATATTTTGAAAGAGAATATACCTATATTAACACAATATCCTAATTCTATTCTGATTTATGATCCTGACATTAAGCTGACTATGATGGTGGCTTCTGCAAATCGCACACACAAGTTCAAAGAAGCCAGAAACAGTGCTGAGGCCGGCACCTGGCTCCCTCCCCAACGCCAAAGCCATAGAGCAAATTTTGGCCAAATACTAGGGGCAAAGCTAAACTGTGGTACAACCCTATCTAGTCAAAGAGCATCGACTACGGGGGCGGGTTGGCCTGGGTTTAAATCCTGGGTCTGTCACTTATTGGTTCTGTGGCCTTGGATGGGTTACTCTTTGTTCCTCAGTCTCCTTGTCCATAAAGTAGGGGTGATAAAGCACCTATATCATTGGGTTGTGGTGAGAATTCCATGAGATAATGTTTGCCGTGTACCTATCTTATGTAAGTACAAGTGTGTAAATGTCCAGTGCTGCTATTTTTAATTATTATTAATTAGTTACCCATGAAACTTAACTCATGACTTACTGCTTTTTTTTTTTTTTTGAGACAGGGTCTCGCTCTGTTGCTCAGGCTAACGTGCAGTGAGTGATCATAGCTCACTGCAGCCTTGACCTCCTGTGCTCAAGCAATCCTCCTGCCTCAGCCTCTGGAGCAACTGGGACTACAGGCATGGACTACCACCCCTGGTGAATTTCCTATTTTTGTTCTATAGAAATGAGGTCTGATATGGTTTGGCTGTGTCCCCACCCAAATCTCATCTTGAATTCTAGTTCCCATAATCCCCCAGTGTTGTGGGAGGGACCAGTTGGAGGTAATGTAACCATGGGGGTGGTTACCCCAACGCTGCTGTTCTCATGATAGTGAGTGAGTTCTCACGAGAGCTGATGGTTTTATAAGGGGCTTTTCCGTTTTTGCTCGGGACTTCTCCTTGCTGCCGCCATGTGAAGAAGGACATGTTTACTTCCCCTTCCACCATGATTGTAAGTTTCCTGAGGCCTTCTCAGCCATGCTGAACTGTGAGTCAATTAAACCCGTTTCCTTTATTAATTACCCAGTCTCAGGTATCTCTTTATGAGCAGCGTGAGAATGGACCAAGGCAGGGTCTCACTATATTGCCCAGGCTGGTCTCGAACTCTTGGCCTCAAGTGGTCCTCCCGTCTTGGCCTCCTACAGTGCTGGGATTTCATTTGTGAGCCACTGTGTCTGGTCAGAAATTTTCATAAGAATATAAATAACAGAGTTAATCATAATTGGATATCATACTTTATTTTATATATGAGTCTTTTAATTATCCAAGCACATTTAAAAATACTTTTAATTATGGAAATTGTCAAACATACACAAAAGTACAAAGATCAGTGTCAGGAGCCCTGGTGTGCCCACCTCACCTTCCGTGCTGACCAATATTCTGCTTACACATTCCACCAAGCACATTCAGTCCAAACCCCTACAGCCACTGGTCATATGACAGGCAGAGCAGCACAAAGTCAGCCAGTCCACAAAATCACACGTTTCAAGGTGTGACAGCTTTTTACTCTATCTGAGAGACAGACAAAGTGTGTAGGAATTTAGTCCCTAGTACAAATGTTGACACAGAATAATTTTTCACATGTTTAATTCAAATTGTATTTTAACCGTTGATATTAGGAGAGGCAGAAATCACTTCAGTTGCTTTGGTCTTAGCTATGTTCACAGCGTTGAATACTTGTGCTGCCAACAGATCCAGTAAAAGCTCAAAAACCTCTGAAGTCAAAAGCCCAAATTCAAACTCTTAACAAGGACTTTGTCTTGAGCCACATCAATACATTCAACTACCGAGATAGCCGCACCCTCAGGCCCAGAGAATCAGGCCTGGCAGTGCCCTCCAAGCTCTGTCATATCATGGCCTTCATAGAAAATGCAGTGTTTGGCTGGGCGCGATGGCTCACGCCTGTAATCTCAGCACTTTGGGAGGCTGAGGCGGGTGGATCACCTGAGGTCAGGAGTTTGAGATCAGCCTGGACAACATGGCGAAACCCTGTCTCTACTAAAAATACAAAAAATGAGCCGGGCATGGTAGTAGACGCCTGTAATCCCTGCTACTTGGGAGGCTGAGGCAGAGAATCGCTTGAACCTGGGAGACAGAGGTTGTAGTGAGCCAAGATTGCACCACTGCACTCCAGCCTGGGTGACAAGAGCGAAACTCTGTCTCAAAAAAAAAAAAAAAGAAAGAAAATGCAATGTTTTGGGGGAGACACTCCTCACAGCCAGGTCCCTGGGATCAGCACCTTTTTCATCCATTTGAAGCCCATATGCCCTGCGTGCTGGCTGAGAAGTCCTATACTGAAGCAGGTACTTAATATATACCAACTCCTTTCATCCTTACAACTACCCTGCCAAGAAAGCACCCTATATTCTCTCTTCATGATGGAGGACATTGAGGCACAGAGAAGTGAAGCAGTTTGCCCAAGATCACATAGCCAGAAAGGGTCAGTCATCACTAGCCCAAGGTTCTGGATACCTACCTCCCCACCATTAGCCTTTCTAATAAACCATTCCAGATTATCCCATGGTTTCCAACTCAGCCAAACCATACCATGCATTTATTTATTTATTTATTTATTTATTTATTTATTTATTTTTGAGATGAAGTCTCGCTCTTATCCCCCAAGCTGGAGTGCAATGGTGTGATCTCAGCTCACTGCAACCTCTGCCTCCCAGGTTCAAGCAATTCTGCTGCCTCAGCCTCATGAGTAGCTGGGATTACAGGCCCCTGCCACTACGCCCGGCTAATTTTTGTATTTTTAGTAGAGACGGGGTTTCACCATTTTGGACAGGCTGG
>NW_012098654.1:2860402-2865582 GCF_000951045.1 Mandrillus leucophaeus | reverse complement strand
GTGTTAGCCAGGATGGTCTCGATCTCCTGACCTCGTGATCCACCTGCCTCGGCCTCCCAAAGTGCTGGGATTACAGGCTTGAGCCACCGCGCCCGGCCTGTGTATGCATTTTCACACTTCCTCTATCTAATCTTTCCTTTTTAGATTCCAAACGGCTAGAGAGCATGAACAAAACAAAATGCTGAGCACAGAGTAAAATACCTTTGGCCAAATGACCAGTCACATCAAACCTGTTTGCTTCTATTCCTGTAGGCTCTCAGAATGTTTGAAGATTATAAAAATGAGGGGAAAGTAGCAAGACCCTGTTTTATCAGCGTATGATTGGTCCGAAGAGTCCAGAAAAGAGGATGCTGCTAAGTTTCTCATCTATATAGGATGCAGACATTGAATGTTTTCGCTTTCTTGTGCTTTTTTAACTCTCACACATTGGGAACGCCTTATTCTTTCTGGCCCTATTTCATATCTGTGTTTCGATCTCTGCGAATTCTCAAGAACGCAATGCTACTACACGAGTCACACTTGAATGACCCTAAAACAAATAAGGAAAGTCACACTTGAACGACCCTGAAACATATAAGTAAACAAAAAGCTTCAGAAAGCTCACACACTTGTTACCTGAAATTGATGTGGTTATAGACTGACATCCCACCAACGCAGAACAGGCTGATAAAAAGAAGTATTTGTTGTTTTGCAAAGTTTTTGCCAGCCAGAACACAACAAAAAACTTTCTTTGGGGTGCAATGAATCACCTAAGTCAGGAAACAAAGTGATTTTAACGACTAATAATCACAATGCCTTATCTTACTTGTAATATTTGCAAAATGTTCTTGACATCACCAAGGCCACAGCCCTAGAAAGAGGAGGGAGAGCGGACATGGGCGCATTCATTCAGTCCTTGCTATGTGCCACGTGCTTCCATTCACATGGTAAAAAATCTCAGGCCGGCATGATTATTCTCAATTTCCAGATGAAGATACAGAGTCACTGAGATAAGGAATTTACTCCAAATTATGCAGCGAGAGAACGAGGCACTGGAGCCCGTGCTTTCTCTCCACCATGCTGCCTCTTGGAGTTACCCGAGAAAAACTTTGAGAAATCATGAGAATTCACTAATTTACCAAAGATTTCATTTTACCCCTATACTTAACCAGAAAATAACATTTTCTCAAGATCCAAAACTGTTAATTCTATTGAAGAAGAGTCAAAACAACCAAAATATCTGAATTGTCACATCACGTGCTTTGATTACTGGAAAAGATACATGATCTTGATACTCAAACTTTCCAGTCTCCCCCACAGTGAGATGTTGGAAACTTACATATCACAATATTCACCGTCCCCCAAAATATAAGTGGGTCAAACTCATTGAGTTGAAAAGCAGACATTACCGTCCTTGGATAAACCCTGTTAGGGAGACATCTAAAGCAAAAGGACATGGAAAAGCTGAAAGCAAAAGGTGGGGAAAAGACACCAAAAAAAATTAAACAAAAGAGAACTGGCATAACTACATCAGTATGACACACACACTAGGACTCTAAGACAGAAAAGGTTTCTATATAAAAATGAAATTTTCATGTCACCAAGAAGACAATACTTCTAAATGTACGTGCACCTAATAAAATTGTCTCACACCATATACATAAAAAAGTAATAGAGGCCGGGCACGGTGGCTCACACCTGTAATACTAGCACTTTAGGAGGCTGAGGCGGGTGAATCACCTAAGGTCAGGAGTTTGAGACCAGCCTGGCCAATATGGTGAAACCCTGTCGCTACTAAAAATACAAAAATTAGCCAGGCGCTGTGGTGCATGCCTGTAATCCCAGCTACCTGGGAGGCTGAGGCAGGAGAATCGCTGCAAGGTTCCAGCCGGGAACCTTCCACCTAACTGGGAGGCTGCAGTGAGCCGAGATCATGCCACTGCACTCCAGCCTGGGCGCCAGAGTGAGACTCTGTCTTTAAAAAAAAAAAAAAAAAAAACCGTCTCAAAAAAAAAAAAAAAAAAAAGTAATAGAAATTGACAAATCCACCAATGCTTTTTTCTCAATAATTGGTATGTCAAGCAGCAAAAAAGAATCAATAAATAGGCTGGGCACAGTGGCTCACGCCTGTAACCCCAGCACTTTGGGAGGCTGACATGGGCAGATCACCAGAGGTCAGGAGTTCAAGACCAGCCTGGCCAATATAGTGAAACTCCATCTCTACTAAACATACAAAAAAATTAGCCAAGTGTGGTGGCAGGTACCTGTAATCCCGGCTACTCAGGAGGCTGAAGCAGGAGAATCACTTGAACCCAAGAGGCAGAGGTTGCAGTGAGCTTAGATCGTGCCATTGCACTCCAGCCTGGACGACAAGAACAAGACTCCATCTCAAAAAAAAAAAAAAAAAAGAAAAAGAAAAAAGAAAAGAAAAGAAAATAATAAACAAATATATTTGAACAATTTGATTAACAACTTTGATGTAATGAACATACGTAAAACCCTAAAAGCAATCATTAGAGAATATCCATTCTTCTTTTTTTTTTTGAGATGGAGTCTTGCTCTGTCACCCAGGCTGGAGTGCCGTGGCACAATCTCGGCTCACTGCAACCTCTGCCTCCCAGGTTCCAGTGATTCTCTTGCCTCAGCCTTCCGAGTAGCTAGGATTACAGGCGCCCGCCACCATGCCCGGCTCATTTTTGTAGTTTTAGTAGAGATGGCGTTTTGCCGTGTTAGCCAGGATGGTCACGATCTCCTGGCCTTGTGATCTATCTGTTTCAGCCTCCCAAAGTCCTGGGATTATAGTCATGAGCCACTGCGCCTGGGCCATTCTTCTTAAGGACACATGGAATGGTTACAAAAATTAATCAGATCTGAGGTCATAAAGCACATCTCAACAAATTTCAAAAAATTAGTATCACATCCATTACATTCTTTAAACAAAATGTGATTAAGTAGAAGTCAATAGCAAAAAGATAAATTATGAAGTTGTTGTGTATTGAAATTTAAAAACAGAATTCTAAGTAATTCATGGCTCAAATAATACAAATTTGAAAATACTCAGAACAATAATTTTAAAAATATTATTTAGAACTAACATATTATAGTGAAAGCTGCACTCAAGGGGAAATGCATAGTTTTAGATACATATATTTGCAAAGAATACAGTCTGAAAAGTAATAAGTTAACTTCAACTAACACAGTTATGGGGGAAAAACATAAATCCAAAGAAAGAAAAGGGAGAAGGTAATAATAAAAAAAAAAGAGCAGGTAATTAATAGGGAGAATAATACCATACAGTAGATAGAATCAACAAAGCCATATGCTGGCCCTTTGAAAATACTAATAAAATAGACCTATCTCTGGTGCTATATTGATCAATAAAAAAAAAAGGCACAAATATTTAACTACAAACTCAGCAGAAGGTTTTTAACTACAAATACAGCAGAGATTTTACAAATAAAGGAATAAGCAGTTTTATGCTGATATATTTGAAAATTAAATGAAATAGACAAATTTCTAGAAAAATATAATCATGCTGACTTGAGAAGAAATAGAAAGCTTGAATAGTCCTACAATTATTAAAGAAATTGAAATAATATTAAAAATCTTGCTACAACAAAACACACAGGCTCTGAGGGTTTTACAGGTGAATTCCTCAAAACTTCTATGAGACAAATATTCCAATCTAACAAAAATTCTTCCAGCACACAGAAAGAAGGAGAACACCCTCCAACTCATTCTATGAGCTCAGTATAATTTTAATTTAAAAACCAGGCAAGTTCAATAAGAGAAAAATCATAAGCCAAGCTCATTCACAAACATAGGTGCAAAGTCCTTTTAACTATTAGCAAAATAGATCTAGCCATGTTTTAAAAAGATAATGTCATATGATTCCTGGAATGCAAGTATGGATCGATATCATAAAATCTGTATATGTCATGAAGAATTAACTATACTCAAAGTTAGGTCTGGTCTTTATCTCACCACCTGGGAGTTAACCTCTAAACCTTTGAAATTTCCTGAGTAGTAGGAGTGTCTTTGTTACTCAATGTGGGCTTCTTGGGCCACACCTGCTAGTTTATGCTAATGAGGTGACTCATAGTGGACCCTTTGGATGGCACCATATAGTTCATGCTAATGAAATGATTCAGGATGGAGGTTGACCATGCCAGAAAGGCCAATCATGTGATTAGAGCGCTAGGGCTTTGGGCCACTGAAATCAGCCAGATCTTGGCAGGGAGAGGGACAGGGGGTGTGTACATTGTTGAAGACTGAGATCAACCACGTGAGCAGTAACTCAATCACTCATGCCTATATAATGAAGCCTCAATCAAAATGCTGGACACCGAAGTTTAGATGGGTGTCCTGCACTGGCAATGCCCTGCATGTTGTCCCACATTGATGCAAAAAGGGGATTGCGTTTCTGAGGACACAGAAGCTTTCTGTTTGAAAACCTCCCAATTCCAGATTCTTCCCTTTGCATCTCTTCTGTGGGCTGGTTCTGTTTCTATCCTTTAGCTATAATAAAATTGTAATAGTAAGTACAACACTTTCCTGAGTTCTATGCATCGTTCTAGTGAACCTGAGGGAGTTCAGACCCCAGAATTTGCAGCTGGTTGGTCTGAGAATGGCTCTGGGCCCCCTGAACTGATGATGTCAGAAGTCTTGGGCTGACATGGTAGTCTGGAGGACTGTGCTGCCCTTAATCTCGAATTTAAGTAACTCCGGGCAGTCATTCATGGGAGCAATAGATTGAGAAGTCAATAAATTCAATAAATCAACAGATTTAATAATCTCAATGGATGCAGAAAAAGTGTTGATAAAATTTCCTACTCATTTTAATTTAAAAATCCACAAAAATGTTTAGTAGACTAAAAGAAAACTTTAACCTGATAAAGAGAATATACACAAACAACATAAATTTTAATTAATTAATTAATTAATTAATTATTTTTTGAGACAGAGTTTCACTCTTTTTGCCCAGGCTGAAGTGCAGCAGCGCGATCTTGGCTCACTGCAACCTCCGCCTACCAGATTCAAGAGATTCTCCTGTCTCAGCCTCCCCAGTAGCTGAGATTACAGGTGTGAGCCACCACGCCCAGCTAATTTTGTATTTTTAGTAGAGACAGGGATTCACCATGTTGGCCAGGCTGGTCTCGAACTCCTGACCCTCAGATGATCTGCTTGCCTCAGCCTCCCAA
>NW_012098654.1:2857635-2858602 GCF_000951045.1 Mandrillus leucophaeus | reverse complement strand
GGCAACCCTGCCTCCTAGGTTCAAGTGATTTTCCTGTCTCACCCTCCCGAGTAGCTGGAATTACAGGCATGCACCACCATGCCTGGCTAATTTTTATATTTTTAGTAGAGACAGGGTTTCACCATGTTGGCCAGGCTGCTCTCAAACTCCTGGGCTCAAGTGATCTGCTTGCCTCAGCCTCCCAAAGTGCTGGGATTACAGGCGTAAGCCACCAAGCCAGGCCACTCTGACTGAATTCTGTGATTGGTTAAGCAGAATATCTAAAAATCAGGCCTGTTTTTTTTTTTTTTTCCTCTGGTTGTACTTGAACTAAATTTATATGCCAAGTTTATGGGGCTGAATTTTCAGTTATGTTTGTGTGTATGAGGATGTGCATGTATGTGTGCAGGATGAGGACATTTGCATGGAACTGGCTCAAAAACTACTACCAGTTTTGAGAAGCATGTGGAATTAGTGAATGCTGTGATTTGCACCAAAATATTTAAGAACAGTAGAGTCCTGCAATCCAATACAGGTTGGGCATGGTGGCTGTATTGGTGTCCCAGCACTTTGGGAGTCTGAGGTGGGCGGATCACGAGGTCAGGAGATCAAGACCATCCTGGCTAACACGGTGAAACCCTGTCTCCACTAAAAACACAAAAAATTAGCCAGGCATGGTGGTGGGCACCTGTAGTCTCAGCTACTTGGGAGGCTGAGGCAGCAGAATGGCGTGAACTCGGGAGGCGGAGCTTGCAGTGAACTGAGATCATGCCACTGCACTCCAGCCTGGGCAACACAGCGAGGCTCTGTCTCAAAAAAAAAAAAAAAAAATTAGCCAGGCGTGGTGTCATGTGCCTGTAATCCAAGCTGCTCAGGAGGCTAAGGCAGGAAAATCGCCTGAACCTGGGAGGTGGAGGTTGCAGTGAGCCAAGATCATGCCACTGTACTCCAGCCTAGGCAACAGACCCAGACTCCGTCTCAAAAAAAA
>NW_012098654.1:2851202-2853075 GCF_000951045.1 Mandrillus leucophaeus | reverse complement strand
TTTTGTATTTTTAGTAGAGACAGGGATTCACCATGTTGGCCAGGCTGGTCTCGAACTCCTGACCCTCAGATGATCTGCTTGCCTCAGCCTCCCAAAGTGCTGAGATTATAGGTGTAAGCCACTGCGCCCGGCCAACAATACAAATTTTAAAACATCTGAAGTTTCCCTTTAAGATTAGGATGCAAGACAAGAATACTACTATATAGCTGCTGTCCCCAAAATGTACTGGCATTCAAGATAATAACAATGGAGTAGTGGTTCCATAGGTATAAACATTTTTCCAAACTCATCAAACTATATCCTTAAAGTCTGTGCATTTTTTTGTATTTAAACGATGCTTAATAAAGAAGCATTTGGAAAGAAATTATGTAACATGATAAAAGCAATAACATGATAACACAAAGGTTTTTTGTTCATTTGTTTGGGTTGTTTTGAGATAAGGTCTTGCTCTATTGTCCAGGCTGAAGTGCAGTGGCCCCATCATGCCTCGACTTCCTGGGGTCAGGTGATCCTCCTACCTCAGCCTCCTGAGTTAGCTGGGACTACAGGCACGTGCCACCAAACTGAGACAAGTTTTTTGTATTTTTTTCTAGAGACAAAGTCACCCTATGTTACCCAGGCTGGTCTCAAACTCCTGGACTCAAGAAATCCACCTGCCTCAACCTCCCAAAGTCCTGGGATTATAGGCAGGAGCCACAACACCCAGGCTTTAAAATTTTTTTTGTTTTGTTTTTTGAGACAGAGTCTCGCTCTGTCACCCAGGCTGGAGTGTGCTGGCACGATCTTGGCTCACTGCAACCTCCACCTCCTGGATTCAAGCAATTATCCTGCCTCAACCTCCCAAGTAGCTGGGATTACAGGTGCACGCCACCACACCCAGCTAATTTTTGTATTTTTCGCAGAGAAGATGATCCGCCTGCCTCAGCCTCCCAAAGTGCTGGGGCTACAGGCATGAGCCACTGCACCCAGTCCCACTTTTTTTTCTTTCAACCAGAGTCCTCACTCTATCACCCAAACTGGAATGCAATGGTGTGATCTCGGCTCACTGCAGCCTCGCTCTCCTGGGTTCAAATGATCCTCCCACCTCAGTATCCTGAGTATCTGGGACTACAGGCATAGGAACAGGTGTTGCCATCTTGCCCTTAGAGGACAAGTAGATAGGGAGAAGGAGGGGTACCATAGGTAGGTAAAGTTATTAGTGATGTTCTAGCTATTGGTTTGATTGCTGGATTTAAGGATTTATTATTATTATACTTTTATTAACGTATGTTAGTTAATTATTAACATACATGTTATAGTCTATATTTTGTAAATATCAGAAAATATATTTTTAAAAACTTGGAAAGCAAGTGGTCACCTAAGGACAAGGAAAATTTAGATTCATGCAAGAAGTGGGACTTGAAAGAGAGAGAAGATTTTTACAAACTGGCAGCAGACATCCCGGATAGAACAGCAGTCCTGGCGCTGGCAAGCACACAGAGGCTCAGTAGCGCCAGGCCCTTGGGAAGCACTTGCTACTAGCCTCCCTGGCATCATTCTTGTTTCTGGTATTGAGGCCTAATGTCACCAACAAGATTAACTTTGTTGAGCACATGGATCAGGCAAAATACTATTTTTTGGCATCTCTCAGACAGCCAGGTATTTGTATAGTTTGTATAGTAGTTGGTTGATACCTGTATGCCACTCTGGCTGAATTCTTTTTTTCTTTTTTTTTTTTTTTGAGATGGAGTGCCGCTCTGTCACCCAGGCTGGAGTGTAGTGGCACGATCTCGGCTCACGGCAACCCTGCCTCCTAGGTTCAAGTGATTTTCCTGTCTCACCCTCCCGAGTAGCTGGAATTACAGGCATGCACCACCATGCCTGGCTAATTTTT
>NW_012098654.1:2844248-2849962 GCF_000951045.1 Mandrillus leucophaeus | reverse complement strand
AAAAAAAAAAAAAGTAAAAGACCAGGAGTGGTGGCACTCGCCCGTAATCCCAGCATTTAGGAAGGCTGAGGTGGGAGGATCACTTGAGCCCAGGAGTTGAAGGCTGCGGTGAGCTGTGATTGTGCCATTGTACTCCAGCCTGAGCAATAGAGCTGGACCCTGTCTCAAAACAAGTAAGTAAGTAAATAAATAAATAATAAAATTTTAAAAATAAAAAGTGAAAGATACAGCCCTGGACATTTGATCGTAACTTCAAGTGTATGAATGTATTCATCCAGCATTTGCCTGGATACACAGCCAAGCAAAGCTTTCTCTTCGCACCTGGGTCTGCTTACCCGGAGGTGAGTGCTTTCTGCATAGATCCCTAATGCTGCATCGTCTGTGCGGTCCACAATGATTCTACACTAGATCTTCGACAGGCCTTTTCTTGTTTTCTGGCTCCTGCAGACCTCCCAGCACCTGCCTCTTGCTACCCCTACTCCAGCAACATTGACTTTCCCTCTGGAAACATGCCAGGCTCATTTCATTTCCGCCTCAGGCCCTTTGCACAAGCTGTTGCCTCTGCCTAGAAGGCTCTATCTTACATCTTTGTGTGGCTGGATTATTTTGTCATTCAGATCATACTTTGAGCAATGGAGAGATACCTCTGCCTTTCATCTAAAGTAACTGTACACGACAAGATCTAGCTATTTGCCGGTCTGCCTTTCCTCTCTAGAATGTAGTGGAGCAGGAACTGAAAGGGTCTTGTTTGCTGGTCCGGCATCCAGAGCAGAGCATGTATTGCGTGCTCAACAAATATCAGCAAGTGATGAACAAATGTTGAGAGGAGAGAGGGATAAAGATGTTTGAGAACGGTTCATCGCATATGATCCGCTGTGTGATCTGCCCGTATTTCTCTTCAAAGCCTTTGAGGTCGGAGTTATGCTTCTTTTAGGTGTATCACTGTGCAAAAATCAAGTTTTATCCAAGTTACATTTTATTTAGAATTTTTGTAATCTAGAAAGCTACTGATCTCCATAGATGGAGTGCAAACAGTTTCTCCAAATTCTTATGATCTGCATATGAGATTAATTAGGATTCTTTTGTTTACCTGCTGGGAAGCCCAAGATTATATGAATTTCTTTTAAATTTTAAAAATTATTTTTTACAGAGACTGGGTCTCCCTATGCTGCCCAGGCTGGTCTGAAACTCCTGGCTCAAGGGATCCCCCTGCCTCAGTCTCCCAAAGAGCTGGGATTACAGGTGTGCGCCACCATGCCTGGCCTTTTGTAAATTCTAAAAACCTAAATATCCTTCTTTACAGATTCCTAAGCCATTGATCCCCAGCTGTCCCACCGCTCTAGAGTTTCTCCTGCAGCTTTCTTGGCCTCTTCACCTTCCATGTCCAGGAGCCTCAAGTTTGCCACCATTTTGGGAATCTTTAAAAACATAGATATTGGCCGGGCACAGTGACTCACACCCGTAATCCCAGCACTTTCGGAAGCCGAGGCGGGTGGATCACCTGAGGTCAAGAGTTTGAGACCAGCCTGGCCAACACGGTGAAACCCCGTCTCTACTAAAAATCCAAAAATTAGCTAGGCGTGGTGTTGGGCACCTGTAATCCCAGCTACTCGGGAGGCTGAGCCAGGAGAATCGCATGAACCTGGGAGGCAGAGGTTGCAGTGAACCAAGATCGCGCCGCTGCACTCCAGCCTGGGTTACAGAGCAAGACTCCAACTCAAAAAAAATAAAAATAAAAAGAGCTCAATTCTAGACAGCCCCATGCCCACCTGCACGACAGAGCACTCTCAATGGCCAGGCACTGTCCTGGGGCCTTCACCTGCCCTTGCCATGTTGCCACAATTCTGCAGGTGAGCGTGCGGAGGCTAACTTCAGCACAGTATCTGTCACTGGTGGACTGTGGGGCAGGGATTTGGAAATAAGCTTCTTGAATCCCAACCCGACGTCCCTTGACCATCACTTTATGCTGCCATTTCTAGGGAGGTTCAAGCGAAGACAGTGCGGAGTGTCTGAGCTCCTGCTCCGCTCCTGCAGTGGGAGAAGCTCTGGCTGGGCCCCAGCGTCTCCTGACAGCTACTCTCTGGGCCTCCTGGCCTGCCTGGATCCCGCTTCTTAGAGCAAAGGTGAGACTGGCCACCTGCTTGTTTGTACCCAGGACAAACTGTGTACACAGCCTGGTCCATAAACCCCCCTGAGCTCCCTGCAGCTTGCCTGTCCCGTCTCCCCAGGAGGCCGATTGGAGGAGAGCTGCTCTCTGTCCTGGAGCTGCCCCTGCCCTGGCCATGCCCTGGCTGCATTTCTGGATCAATGCCCACTGACCAGAGGCCTGACTGTGTCACTGACCTACACGTTGGTGCCACTTCCCTGAGGGGCTCATATGTGGACGTTTCATGGAAGGGACGGCCCCTCTACTTTTTTGATGAGGTTGAATTTAAACAGGATGAAACTTTGGCCCTTGTCACTTTTTTTTTTTTAATGTTTTTAATTAAATTGCCTGGGTCACTGACACCCTGGAGAGACTAGGAAATGCAGCGTTGCAGTTTGTTAATGATACACCATCTGTTTGTTCGCACTGTGTAGTCACATGATCTTTGCTCTGCAGAACATCCTGTCTCACTGGCCTAAACCAGTTTGCGGCTGAAATGCTTAGGATGAATGCCAGAAAATCTCTCTCTTTTTCTTTGTCTCTCTCTCTCTCTCCTCTCCTCTCCTTTCTCCCTCCCTCCCCCTTTCTTTCTCTTACCCATTTTAAGATTGGCTGTTAACCCCAAACTTGTTGGCAGAATTTGTATTAATTATTTATGACACTTCGTCACCCGGTTCCATTGCAGTATTGTAGCTTGACTTCTGAGCCAGTAAGGTGGCCATAGCTCTGACAAATGGGGGAAATTTCAGGGTTGGGGTGGGGAAAGCCCATGACAGCTGGCCTTTGAGGGCAGCACCGCCCAGCCACGGCTCCCGGGGAATCGCAGACCCCCCAGGGCAGCAGAGGGTGAAACCAGGGAGCCCCTTCTGACCCATCACCAATGGTCTCGTTGTGACTCATTTTCTTTACCCCTACAATTCATGATCATTGACTCATCTCACACGATAATTAGATTAAGTCCATGACAAGTGCTGCATCCTAGCTATTTTGCTGTTGCTGTTGTGGTCCAGGCTGGAATGCAGTGGCACGATCTCAGTTCGCTGCATCCTTCACCTCCCTGCAACCTTCACCTCCCAGGTTCGAGTGATTCTCCTGCCCCAGCCTCCTGAGTAGCTAGGATTACAGACACCTGCTACCATGTCCTGCTAATGTTTGTATTTTTAGTAGAAGTGGGGTTTTACCACGTTGGTCAGCCTGGTGTCAAACTCTTGACCTCAAGTGATCCCCTGCCTTGGCCTCCCAAAGCGTTGGGATTACAGGCATGAGCCACCACCCCTGGCCCATCCTAGGTTTTTCTCGATTTTCATTTTTTTGAAATGGAGTGAGAGGTGAAGCTGGCTAGGCTTTTGATTCAGGTGGGGACTTGGACTTTTCTGTCTAGCTAGAGGATTGTAAACACACCAATCAGTGCTCTGTCTAGCTAAAGGTTTGTAAATGCACCAATCAGCACTCTGTAAAAATGCACCAATCAGCACTCTGTGTCTAGCTAAATGTTTGTAAATGCACCAATCAGCACTCTGTAAAACGGACCAATCAGCACTCTGTAAAATGGACCAATCAACACTCTGTAAAGTGGACCAATCAGCAGGATGTGGGCAGGGCCAAATAAGGGAATAAAAGCTGACCACCCAGGAGGCAGCAGCAACCCGCTGGAGTCGCCTGCTATGCTGGGAGTGGTGGTTCTTTTGTTTTTCACAGTAAAACTTGATGGTGCTCACTCTTTGGGTCTGCAGTACCTTTATGAGCTATAACGTTGAGAGGGACAGCCTCATTCCTGAAGTCAGCGAGAGCATGAACCCACTGGGAGGAACAAACAACTCCAGACACGCCACCTTTAAGAGCTGTAACACTCACTGTGAAGGTCTGTCGCTTCACTCCTGAAGTCCGTGAGACCACGAACCCACCAGAAAGAAGAAACTCCAGACGCTTCTGAACATCTGAAGGAACAAACTCCGGACACACCATGTTTAAGAACTCAACACTAACCGCGACGGTCCGCAGCTTTATTCTTGAAGTCAGTGAGACCAAGAACCCACCGAAAGGAACCAGTTTCGGACACAGGAGTTTCACTCTTACTGCACGGACTGGAGTGCAGTGGTGTGATCTTGGCTCACCACAATCTCTGTCTCCCGGGTTCAAGTGATTCTCCCCTCACAGCCTCACAAGTAGCTGGAATTACAGGCATGTGCTACCACAGGCGGCTAATTTTTGTTTTGTTTTTTGACATGGAGTCTTGCATTGTCACCCAGGGTGGAGTGTAGTGGGATGATCTCGGCTCACTGCAACCTCTACCTCCTTGATTGAAGTGATTCTCCTGCTTCAGCCTCCTGAATAGCTGGGATTACAGGCGTGCGCCACCATACCCAGCTAATTCTTGTGTTTTTAGTAGAGATTGGGTTTCACCATGTTGGTCAGGCTGGTCTCAAACTCCTGACCTCTTGATCCGCCCACGTTGGCATCCCAAAGTGCTGGGATTACAGGCGTGAGCCACTGTTCTACTAATTTTTGTATTTTTAGTAGAAACGGGGTTTCTCCATTTTGGTCTGGCTGGTCTTGAACTCCTGACCTTGTGATCTGCCCACCTCGGCCTCCCAAAGTGCTGGGATTACAGGGGTGAGCCACCGTGCCCAGCCCATCCTAGATATTTTTAAGAGCTGTAAGTTTTATTCGTTTTCATGAAAACTGGGCCTCAAAAGGAAATATAACAGAGACCCAGATGCTGACGCTGTGGTGGAAAATGCGTGGCTCATTGAACCCCTCTGTCTCACCACGAAACCTGAATTCCACGTGGCAGAAGATGGACGGCTGTGAAAGATGATTTAGAAAACGTTCACGAGTCCAGCAACTGCAAAGTATTGCAGTGCCCACAGACACTCGCGGTGTAGCTTAACTCTGCTACACCTCAGTCATGGCCTCAGTCATTCCTTCATGAATAAGGTGACTGGTCACCACAGGAAGGGCGTGTGTCCTGTGAGTGGCCTTCTGAAGGGACAGGAGGTGACGAGCCACAGAGGAGGTTGTGGTTGGGATACAAGGAGATGGCTCAGTCACCAAGCTGGGGATGCTCACAGTGCTCACACACAGGGACTCAGCATGGCAGGCAGGGGCTGCTGTCAACCGTGACCCCATGTGCATGCAGCCCCGGTCTCTTCCAATGACCGGAAGCCTCCAGGGGTGCTGTGTTCTTCCCTCCGATGTTGTCCACACATCGTCTGATTCTGTCTCTCTCTTTTTTTTTTTTTAGACAAGAGTGTCACTGTGTCGCCCAGGCTGGAGTGCAGTCGCACCATCGGGGCTCACTGCAGCCTCCACCTCTCGGGTTCAAGCGATTCTCCCGCCTCAGCCTCCTGACTATCTGGGACTACAGGTGTGTGCCACCACGCCCAGCTAATTTTTGTGTTTTTAGTAGAGAAGGGGTTTCACCGTGTTGGCCAGGCTGGTCTCGAACACCTGACCTGAGGGAATCCACCCACCTCGGCCTCCCAAAGTGCTGAGGTTACAGGTGTGAGCCACCGCTCACGTCCGATTCAATCAGTTACTTGAGACCCTGATAAAGTTTAAGGGGTGT
>NW_012098654.1:2842016-2844198 GCF_000951045.1 Mandrillus leucophaeus | reverse complement strand
CACACATCGTCTGATTCTGTCTCTCTCTTTTTTTTTTTTTAGACAAGAGTGTCACTGTGTCGCCCAGGCTGGAGTGCAGTCGCACCATCGGGGCTCACTGCAGCCTCCACCTCTCGGGTTCAAGCGATTCTCCCGCCTCAGCCTCCTGACTATCTGGGACTACAGGTGTGTGCCACCACGCCCAGCTAATTTTTGTGTTTTTAGTAGAGAAGGGGTTTCACCGTGTTGGCCAGGCTGGTCTCGAACACCTGACCTGAGGGAATCCACCCACCTCGGCCTCCCAAAGTGCTGAGGTTACAGGTGTGAGCCACCGCTCACGTCCGATTCAATCAGTTACTTGAGACCCTGATAAAGTTTAAGGGGTGTGTGTGTGTCTGTTTACAACAGTAGAGACTTTTTTTTTTTTTTTTTTTTTTTAGGGGAACTGGCCCATATGGATGATTCATCTCTAGGTGTTTCACACTCTAAGCTTATGAAATACTTCTCCAATCAGCTAAGAACCAATGGCCCAGAACTTTATCAACTTCTGATAGGAGTTTGCAGCCCATAAAACCCAGCTCAGCACACTCCCTGCAGGGAAAACATCTGCACCTGGGCTTCTTGGCCCAGAAAAAGGTGATGTAGCCACTTCAGAGTAAAGTGTAGCCATTGTTCCTCCTCTCCCTCTGTCATCGTTGGGGTGGACCGCCTGCTGGGGGCCCTTAGTGGGATATTGTTTCTCTGATTTTATCTTTTAGCTTCAAGTAAAATAGCAATAAGCGATACTAATCACAAGTATTTTCCTGAAATTCAGTTCACGCCTTAATGCTGAAAGCATTTGGGTAAATTAACTCACACTGGCACTAAGATAATTCACGTCGTTACCTCTAAAGAGTGAGACAATGAAAGTTACCGAAAACAGTGTGATCTCCAGCAATAAAGGGATGTGGAGTGCTTTTTTATTTTATATATACAAATAATGATTTAAATGGAGACGGAGTTTCGCTGTTTTCCCAGGCTTGTCTCAAACTCCTGGACTCAAGTAATCCACCAGCCTCAGGCTCCAAAAGTGTTGGAATTACAGTCATGAGCCACCATGCCCAGGTGTGGAGTGCTTTTCAGTCTCTAGTCTGGCTTCACGGGTGAGCACTTGGACATGCATAAGATAGGGTGACACCGTTCCCGCCATCTCAAAGGTGGCTCTTTGGATAAGAACATAATTCCCTCTGAGAGGCCTTGGCCATTATTGCTACGCTGGAGTTGTGCCGAAAACACACCAGCTGTCTTTTCTGTCACTTGCGCACCAGAATTGGATCATTGTGTGATCCAAAAAGAGCAGGGATATGTTACTGCTGGATTCACTTCAAAGAAACATAAGACACAGAATGATAAATCCAAATTCACCCAAGAACTATAATGAAATGCTCAATAATGTAATATCTCCCTGGAGAGGTAGATTGAGTAATGGTTACTTTTGAAGCAGTTTTACCCCTGGAAGAAAAGCTGAGTGGGATTGTAATCTTTGCAAGTAGCCATCTCAGTTAAAGTTTTCCAGGGGGCGGCAGGTACCCGACTCTAATTGTTTCTGGCCCCCACCCTCCCTCCACCGTCTGCCTACCCTGTCCTCTCATCCTCAGGTCCTGGGTCAACCCCACCCCCTGCAGCAGCCACTCCAGATCCTGTCCTGAGTGAACTCCCATAGAACTGTTGGTTGAGACAAGCTAGATCAGGCATGGGCCCACACAGCCTTGAAGCTCTACATGGTCTGTCCAATATGATCCAGAAGGTTCTCATGGGCAGAGTCATCCAGGCAGAGGGAGGCTCTATCTGTCATACACTCCCACGGCCACTGCAGCATGGGGAGGAAAACAGGACAAAATGCACGCTGGCTCTTAGAGCTTTGTGTTCATCTGTTCTCACACTGCTATTGAAAAAATGCCCGAGACTGGGTCATTTATAAAGGACAGAAGTTTGATTGACTCACACTTCCGCATGGCTGGAGAGGCCTCGGGAAACTTACAATCATGGTGGAAGCTGAAGGGGAAGCAGGCACCTTCTTCACAAGGTGGCAGGAGGGAGGAAAGAGTGGGGGAAACTGCCATTATAAAACCGTCAGATCTCATGAGAACTCCCTCACTACCATGAGAACAGCATGGGGGACACCACCCCCGTGATCCAATCACCTCCCACCAGGTCCCTCCCT
>NW_012098654.1:2835982-2841096 GCF_000951045.1 Mandrillus leucophaeus | reverse complement strand
GGAGCTCTCCAGGCTGGAAGAAGACGGGGCCTCCTTGGCCAGCCGGGTGGTTGAATGGACACTGGCATTCAAAGGGATGGCTGAGAAAAAGTAGAAAACCCAAATGTCTATGAGCTGATGAATACATAGAAAAAGTGTAGCATATCTATACAATGGAATATCACTCAACAAGAAAACACAGTGCTGACACATGCTATCACATAGAGGAACATTGAAACATTATGCTGAGTGAAATTAGTCATGAAAGACTACATATTGCCTGGCGTGGTGGCTCACGCCTGTAATTCCAGCACTTTGGGAGGCTGAGGCAGGCAGATCATGAGGTCAGGAGATCGAGACCATCCTGGCTAACATGGTGAAACCCTGTCTCTACTAAAAAAGTACAAAAAAATTAGTCAGGCGTGGTGGCGGGTGCCTGTAGTCCCAGCTACTTGGGAGGCTGAGGCAGGAGAAGATGTGAACCCAGGAGGCAGACCTTGCAGTGAGCTGAAATCGCACCACTGCACTACAGCCCGGGTAATAGAGCGAGACTCTGTCTCAAAAAAAAAAAAAAAAAAGACTACGTATTATATAATTCCATTTACACCACGTGTCCAGAATATGCAAATCTACAGAGGCAGAAAATAGGTTAGTGGTTGCATAAAGCTAGTGTGGTGGGTCGGGGTGAAGTTATAGAGTCACTGCTAAGGGACACCAGGGTATCTCTTGGGGATGATGAAAATCTAAACTTTTTGTTATAACAGTTGTATAACTCTGTGAATATGCTAAAGACCATCGAGTTTTATGCTTTAAATGGTGAGTTTTATGGCATGTGAATTATATCTCAAAGATGTGTAGAAGTCAATCAACTTAATAAGTTATCACTGATCATAAAAGGTGAAATTGTGGTGACTCATGCCTGTAATCCCAGCACTTTGGGAGGCCGAGGTGGGTGGATCACGAGGTCAGGAGATCGAGACCATCCTGGCTGACACGGTGAGACTCCATCTCTACTAAAAATACAAAAAATTAGCCGGACATGTTGGCAGGTGCCTGTAGTCCCAGCTACTCGGGAGGCTGAGGCAGGAGAATGGCTGTGAACCTGGGAGGCAGAGCTTGCAGTAAGTGGA
Source organism: Mandrillus leucophaeus (assembly GCF_000951045.1). NCBI lineage: Eukaryota > Metazoa > Chordata > Mammalia > Primates > Cercopithecidae > Mandrillus > Mandrillus leucophaeus. The sequence goes on along the minus strand of NW_012098654.1, from coordinate 2,839,987 downwards.
GATTGTGGCACTGCACTCCAGCCTGGGCAACAGAGCGAGACTCCATCTCAGAAAAAAAAAAAGGTGAAATTGTTTGTGATCTTCTTTTCTAATTACCAATTTTCATGTTATCTATAATATATATGGACCAGGAATTGTAAAATTATTTCAACTTTTTCTTGAAAAACCAAAGAAAATGCCAGAGTTTGTGCAGAGGTACTATGTCGATAAGAAGATAGATTAGCATCAGCTCAGTGTAAAGCAATTAAGTATATATATCAATAATCCAAAGTGTTAATGCAACTTTGTGTCTATTGTATTTTAAATTCCCTACAACGTACATATGTTGTTTCTTATGATGACAAAAGTAAACATTTTCAAATGGGAAAAAATCAAAGGGACGGTTAAGGCTGCAGCAGCTTGTTTAGTTGCACACAATGACTTCTTTCTTGCTCACAATTGTGCCTCTGGTGCCTGGCACAGTGTTGGGCACAAGTACGTACTTGAATAATGGTTGATAATAATGATAATAAGCAATAATGATAATAAAACATGATAATAAATGCTGCTCGAATAATGACTCTGCAGCTCCCCACAGTCTTGTGATGTAAGTTGTGTGCCTCTAGCTTACAGCAACCTCCACCTCCTGTGTTCAAGCAATTCTCCTGCCTCAGCCTCCCAAGTAGCTGGGATTACAAGCGCCCACCACCATGTCCAGCTAATTTTTTTGTATTTTTAGTAAAGACGGGGTTTCTCCATGTTGGCCAGGCTGGTCTCGAACTCTTGACCTCAGGTGATCCTTCTGCCTCGGTTTCCCAAAGTGCTGGGATTACAGGCATGAGCCACTGTGCCCAGCCCCTCTAACTATATCTTAAGCTTCCCGAAAAGACAGACTATCTTCCAGTCTATCTTATCGTTCTGTGTCCTCCTTAATTTAACAAGCACGTCCTGTGCTCAGCACAAGACTTAGCACAGAGAGGTGAAAAAAAAAAAAAAAAACAAAACCTAATTGCTACTGTTCCCAGTAGACTGTAGGGGTAAAAACAGAATGTTTTGTCTCAGATGAACTCTAGGGGTAAAAACATGAACATGAATGCTATGATCTGATATAAGAGAACATTCACAAAACAATGGAAATGCAATTGGGAATGTGAAGGGAACCAAGAAACTTTTCCCCAAGGAAATGAGATTTCATCTGGGCCTTAGGGAGAAGGCAGCAAATAGGCAGAAAAGGGAAAGCCAGGCATTGACAGTAGAGGAACCAGGTGAGAAAAGAGTAAAGTGGAAAGTGATTTTCTTTTCCTCTGGATTAGGGGAGAGCTGGGATGGTCTCATTTAAAGGGTCAGATAGCAAATATTTTAGACTTTGTGGCCCACATGTGAACTCTAACACATATTCTTGGTGTGTGTGTGTGTGTTTTACAACCCTTTTAAAAAGTAAACACATTCTTAGCTCAAAGGCCATACAAAAATAAAAAGCAAAGACACACCCTCTAGGACGAGTATAATTAAAAAGTCAAATAATAATAAGTGTTGGTGAGGATGTGGAGAAATTGGAACCCTCATACATTGCTGGTAGGAATAGAAAATGGAGCAGCCACTGTGTCAAACAGTCTAGCAGTTCCTCAAAAAGTTAAACCTTGTGTTATCATAGTACCCAGCAGTTCCACTCTGGGGTATATATATCCAAGAGAATTGAAAACATATGTCCACACAAAAATTTGTACATGAATGTTTTTAGCAGAATATTCTGAAGAGCCAAAAAGTGGAAACCTCCCAAAGATCCATCAACTGATAAATGAACGGATGAGTACAATGTGGTCTCTCCATGAAATGGAACATTATTCAGCTGTAAAAAGAGATGAAGTTCTGACACATGCTACAATATAGATGAATCTTGAAAACACTCTACTGCGTGAGAGAAACCAAGCACAAGAGACCACAAATCGTATGATTCCACGTATGAGAAATGTCCAAAACAGGCAAATGCACAGAGTCAGAAAGTGGGTCAGTGGTTGCCTTGGGTTGATGTGGTTGTGGGCATACGGAGGGTGGCTGCTGGTGGGTACAGCATTTCCTTCTGGGGTGATGAAATGTTCTGCAATTAGATAGTGATGATGGTTGCACAGCTCCATGAATATACTAAAAGTCACTAAATTACATACTTCAAAAGCATAACAAAATAGAGTAAAAGTGTGGACCGGGCATGGTGGCTCACACTTAAAATCTCAGCACTTTGGGAAGCCAAGGCAGGAGAATCATTTGACCCAGGAGTTTGAGACCAGCCTGGGGAATATGGCAAAATCCAATTTCTATAAAAAATTTTTTTAAAACCCCCCCAAATTAGCTAGGTGTCATGGCATTTGCCTGTAGTCCCAGCTACTTGGGAGGCTGAGGTGGGAGGATCCCTTGAGGTTGAGGCTGTAGTGAGTTATGACTGCACCACTGCACTCTAGCCTGGGCAGCAGAGCAAGACTCTGTCTTTAAAAAAAAAAAAAAAAAGTGTGAATTCTATGACATATGAACTATATCTCAATTTTTTAACTCTTTGGGTTTTTCTTTCCTTAAACAGGCTGAGACCCATAGTTGCAAGCCCTGGGTTAACGAAAGGAGCCCCAAGTGGGAAGGTACCACGGGGATTCCGTGGTCTTAGAGGTCATGCTAAGGGGCTTGGACTTGGTCCTCCAGGCAATGGGAAGGGGACGTCAAAAGTCTAAGCAGGAAGAAAAAATATATATATTTCCAATAAAATTTTACTGTTTATGTTAAAAAGAATTGATGATAAAGAGTACTCCCTATTTTATGAGTATAAAAAAAGGTCTCTGCATGGAAGAAACGTCATCACAAATGCTTTTATGGAAGGCTGAAGGCGACAGCCAGGTGGCTGTCGTAATATCACAGGAGGGACGGGAAAGCCTGGACTTGGGCACCAGTGGAGGGAGGGACGGGAAGGTCCTGGTGCTGTTCAGGTGGAAGAATCAGTAAACTTGGTGACTCATTAGTCGAGAGTGTAAGGGAAAGAGAGAAGGCCCAGATGGTCTTAGATGAGTGAGCGGTGCACACTGATGACCGAGTCCAGGAGCCCGAGGGGGAGGCTTCTGCCTAGGATGAGGAAGATAATAACAACACATCGCACTACGGACAGACTATGAGGCTCCCGAGGGAGGTGCAGGTGGAGCTCGGCATCACCAGGCAGCGGGGAGCTATGTAGGAAGAGGAGTCCAGGAGAGGAGAGAGACCGGGTCTAGAGACACAGATCTGAAAGCAATCAGTGTGTTGGTCAAGTAGAACCATGAGACCGCCCAGTAGAGAAGACAACAGCAGAACTGTAGGGGGCTAAAGGGGATACCTTGAGAACATCTACCTTTAAGGGGTAAGGAAGGGGAAAAGAAGAAATGGAGGCAGGAGAAAGTGACAATGGTCGCAGAGCCAGGAAAGAACCCAAGGGAGAGAGGGCTTGAGGAGGGGGGCATCAGATATCACAAGGACGTCAAGCAGGAGGGGTCCAAGAATGAGCCATGGGCTTTAGAGATGAGAGGCCACCCCAAACCTGAGCACCCCCCTGCCACCATGGGGCCTGAGAAGTGAACGGGAGGTAGAGGCAGAGCCCAGCAATGGCAGATGCTGTTTTCAAGCCACCAAGCACCAGGAGGAAGGAGAAGCTGGCAGGCGATGTGAGCCGGAGCAGGTGACGTTAACAGGAGCAGGGTGGTGGGATGGAGGATGGGCACCATCCTTGTTAGGGCACCATCCTTGTTAGGATAGAGGATGCCACCAGCTGTTTGTAAGCTGAGGCAGAAACACTGATAAGGATGATCAAATAGAAGCAACCCCATTTTTCAAACGAGGAGAAGGAATCAAAGGCAGGAGGTAGAGGCTGGGCTCGGTGGCTCACGCCTGTAATCTCAGCATTTTGGGAGGCTGAGGTGTGTGGATAACCTGAGGTCAGGAGTTCAAGACTAGTCTGGCCAGGATGGTGAAACCCCGTCTCTACTAAAAATATAAAAATTAACTGGGCATGGTGGC
>NW_012098654.1:2830421-2831837 GCF_000951045.1 Mandrillus leucophaeus | reverse complement strand
AAGGCTGCAGTGAGCTGTGATTGCTCCCACTGCACTCTAGCCTGGGCAACAGGAGTGAGACCCAGTCTCCAAAAAATCCCCAAACCAAAACCAAAACTAAACAAACAAAACAAAACCCCCCCAAGCATCAACTCCCACCTGAATTTCCAGCCTGCTGGTCTGTCCCACAGATTTCAGACCACACAGCCCCTACAATCACACAAGTCAATTCCTCAAAGGACATCTCTTAATAAATATATCCTCTAGGTTCTGTCTTTCTGGAGGACCCTGGCTGACACAATAATGTTGTCTGTTTCTCTATAATTGGACTCTTTACTCTGTTGACATCACCCTTTGGTAACAGAAAACCTTAGATAATCAAAGTCAGTTGGACAACTGGTTTACATTCCACTTATTTTGTGTAACCAGGGCCTCTGGTCAATTTGGGATTTTCCCCATCTCACCCGCTCCTTCTTTTCTTATCCTGGGTGGAATCTGGATTCGGGGAGGTGGATTTGGCATCTTGGACAGAAATGCACACACTGGTCCAAAATCCTCTGTCCTTCCTGTCCACTGCTAAGATTGACCTGTCCCACCAGGTCCAGAGCATGGCCCCCCACCTCTGTGGCTCCTGTGATGATGTCCAAAGAATCCACTGGGGCCTCCAGGTGTCAAATGTTAGGCTCTTTGTCCTCACTGATCAAATCTGAAGTTTTTTTGCATCCCTAGCCCTTGAAGTCACTTGGGCGCTCTTCTGGGGGTGTTGGGAGCACGTGTCCGTTTCTCACCAACCACACTGGGTGTGCTGATTTCTGCAAGGCTGTTCTCAAGCCCATCCCACAGACAACTTCCATCGTTGTTGCCCCAGGAGCTTCTCTTGAAGGTCCTCACTCTCCAAGCCCAGAAGGATGTGGAGTCAGGGAAGGATAATTTTAGGGTTGAAAATACCTGTCTGTAATTTGTATGGCACAGGTAATGATACAAAGTGTCATTGGAAAATTTTTATCTCCCAAAAAGCCCAGGCTTTCCTGTGGTCCCGTGTTCTTCTGAGCAGCAATATGTGCAAAGAACACAGGTAAGCAACCAGGGACCTGGGTCTTCATCTCAGTGCCACCATTTCCTACGTAATGTGGGGCAAGTTCCTTAAGTATCCTGAGCCTGGTATTCACACCACCATGACTGAGAACCCGGCAGTCTGCTTGGCTGTTGCAGGCCAGGTCTCATGTAGAGTGTCTTGATGAGAACTCATAGGTCCCAAGGTTTGGTCAATGTACATTCAGAAACTCCTTCATCTCCTTCTCGACCTTCTCCTCCTTTTCTTCTTCCTTTCTTCTTTCTTCTTCTTTTTTCTTTCTCCTCCTTCTCCTCCTCCTGCTCCTTCTCCTTCTCCTCCTCTTCCTCCTTCTTCTTCCTCCTCTTCCTCTTCCTCCTCCTCCT
>NW_012098654.1:2827871-2829926 GCF_000951045.1 Mandrillus leucophaeus | reverse complement strand
ACCCTCAGTCCAGACACCTGGTGAAAGTCCCAGGCCACCTGTACTTTTGACTGACTGACTGGAAACTGGGGGCTCCCACAAGCCCCTGCTCAGGCTCAATGATTTGTTAGAATGTCTCACAGAAAGAGAAAGCCTTTTACTTAGCATTACTAGTTCATCGCCAAGGATTCATCACAGGCACAGCCAAATGGAAGAGATGCACAGGGGAAGGTGTGGGGAGGGGGTCTCGGAGCTCCCCTCCCAGCACCGCCACCCGTTCACCAGGCTAGAAACTTTAGGATTTTTATGCAGGTTCATTACACAGGCATGACTGATCAAATTGTTGGCCATTGGTGATTGGCCCAATGGTGGAGGAAGCAGTGAAAGCTCTAACCCTCTAATCCTGCCTTGGTCTTCCTGGCGGCCAGCAAGTCATCCTGAAGCTTTGTAGGGGCCCCCAGTCATCAGTAATCTCACTAGCATACAAAAAACATTCTTAGCACACTGACAATTTCAAGAACTTTAGGAGCTTGTGCTAGGAACACAGATAGAGACCAAGCATCTATTTCCCACAGTACCACACCAAGTATACCGAGAATTTGTGTGTTTTTTGTTTTGTTTTGTTTTTTTCTGAGACGGAGTCTCAGAATGTAGTGGCACAGTGGCACAATCTCAGCTCACTGCAACCTTCGCCTCCTGGGTTCAAGTGATTCTCCTGCCTCAGCCTCCAGAGTACCTGGGATTACAGGCGCCCGCCACCACGTGCAGCTAATTTTTGTATTTTTAGTAGAGACAGGGTTTTGCCATGTTGGCCAGGCGGGTCTCAAACTCCTGGCCTCAAGTGATCCACCCACCTCAGCCTCCCAAAGTGCTGGGATTCCAGGCATGAGCCACTGCGCCCAGCCAAGAATTTGTGTCAACCAGTCACCACCTTGCCAATAAACTGGGGATTCCTAACCCAGTCATCCAACCAGAGGCTTCTTGGTTAATCTGAGAACAGCATAGGACTGGTAGAAAGGCGTCCTGGAGCTGGGAGAACAGAGGGAAGCCCCCTCCGCTAGAGAGAAACCTCCCCTCCAGACAAGATTCCTCCATTATTCAACCCCCAGTGTTTAAAACAAAATGTCTACATCAACTGTGCTGGTTGGAAGGCCTGGGCATAAAGGATTGGGGCTGGGGGAAACTGAGGCAGTAAGGCAAACCAAGAGAAAGGCGAAGAGAGGCAGTCACTCTGAAGGCAGCAGGGACGCAGGTAGGAGTGACCAAGAAAATTAGCCAGGTGTGGTGGCTCATACCTGTGGTCCCAGCTACTGGGGAGGCTGAGGTGAGAGGATGGCCTGAGCCCAGAAGGTTGAGGCTGTAGTGTGCTGTGACTGCACCACAGCCCTGCAGCCTGGGCAACAGAGCGAGACCCTGTCTCAAGGACAAAAACAGAAAAGGAGTGACCAAAAAGAGGAGCACTTCTTTGGAGAAGAAAGTTGCTTTGCTTCGCGGTGCTCCACTGGCCTCCTGCCTCCTCCCCCTCCTCCACCTCCAAACCACATTCCAAGAGAGGCGGTGACTGAAACCAATTGTTCCAGCCTGGGACTGGGCAAACGTGGGCCCTGTACCTTCAGCTCCGGTTCTTCAAGGACTTCCAGGAACCACAAAGCAGAGGTAGAGTGGAACACAAAAGAAGCGACTCATGAGTTAATTACGGGTAAATCTCATTGCAAAATCCACATTGTCTTAAACATTTTTTAAACTTCCCGAACACAGCAAATTCCACTGGGGAATGCCAGGGTGGGCTCTTTAAAGATGGAGTGAGGGCCCTTGGGTTCTTCCCAGAGCTGCCTAAGATGCAGATTTCTCCAAGGAAATTTCTTCCTAGGATTAGGATCAGAAAAATGGAGTGGTTTTCCCTCTATCTAATACGTATTGTATTACGTAATTGACTGCTTTCCCCCTTTTTACTCTGTTTTCCTTTTTAAAACTTATTTCAAAAACATTTCTAGTTTTCAATAAATGTATATATATGTATCTTTTCAAATTTCTGACTGTATATATAACCTACAGCTTTCCTTTAAAAAGACATCT
>NW_012098654.1:2825520-2827821 GCF_000951045.1 Mandrillus leucophaeus | reverse complement strand
CTGGGCAAACGTGGGCCCTGTACCTTCAGCTCCGGTTCTTCAAGGACTTCCAGGAACCACAAAGCAGAGGTAGAGTGGAACACAAAAGAAGCGACTCATGAGTTAATTATGGGTAAATCTCATTGCAAAATCCACATTGTCTTAAACATTTTTTAAACTTCCCGAACACAGCAAATTCCACTGGGGAATGCCAGGGTGGGCTCTTTAAAGATGGAGTGAGGGCCCTTGGGTTCTTCCCAGAGCTGCCTAAGATGCAGATTTCTCCAAGGAAATTTCTTCCTAGGATTAGGATCAGAAAAATGGAGTGGTTTTCCCTCTATCTAATACGTATTGTATTACGTAATTGACTGCTTTCCCCCTTTTTACTCTGTTTTCCTTTTTAAAACTTATTTCAAAAACATTTCTAGTTTTCAATAAATGTATATATATGTATCTTTTCAAATTTCTGACTGTATATATAACCTACAGCTTTCCTTTAAAAAGACATCTTCTTCCAAGATATAGTACAAAGAAATGGCTTCCTTCTTCATCTAAGAAACGACTTTCGAAATCTAGATCTCAAAGAGCAGAAAGATCATCACGTTCATTTTTATTTTTAGATAAAAATGCAATATATATTTTCACTTCTGACAACAGAATTATCTGGGATTTCACATGAACTTTAGGTTTCATAAGATGTCATTTGTGTTTATCCGCTGCGCTTTGCCCGGGGCTGTCTGCCTTAAGATAGAGTGAGCTGCTCCAGTAATAACTCCCTGAACACCTGAACACTGAGTCCATGCTGTAGACAGTCCTGTGAGTGCTACCTTAGCTGCCGCGGAGGCGCCCGGCAAAAGCAGCCACTCATCCGTCATTCCTGACAGCTCAGACCACGAGCTGCCTGGAGAGGCTCATGAACAAGTTCTTTGTCTTCAGGGGATGAAGAAAGTCCAAGCGTTTGTTTACTCTAGAGCTACCGGTTAGAAAGGGGTTTCAGCATCAGCATCGGAGTCTGCAACCTTCCTGTAAAAGAGCACAAATCAGTGATGGAAAATTAAGCTCTTTAGAAGGCTGATTTGGCTGGGTGCGGTAAATCCAGCACTTTGGGAGACTGAGGCAGGAGGATCACTTGGGACCAGGAGTTTGAGACTAGCCTGAGCAACATGGCAAAACCCTGTTTCTACAAAAAATACAAAAAAATTATCCCGGCAATGGTGTTGGGCACCTGTAGTCCCAGCTACTTGGGAGGCTGAGGCAGGAAGATCGCTTTAGCCCAGGAGGTTGATGCTGCAGTGAGCCATGATCGCACCACTGCACTCCACCAGTACAGGCAATAGTGTGAGGCTCTGTCTTAAAAAAAAAAAAAAAAAAAGGAAAAAAGAAAAAGAAAAAAATAAGACTGATTAATTAGCCTTAAAATCAGTTAAACTAGCGTCACCTTTACCACCCCTTAGTTGCAAAAAATGTTTCAAACCAAAAGGCCCCCAGTGGGTGCTCTCCTCAATCAGGCAAGTAAAGGCACCCATCCACCCATCAGCCCAGGCCACAGAGCGCAAAGGCCGGGGTCTTAGCAGCAGGAATCTGCTGTCACGACTGTCGCCATGTTCCTCTGTCCGCTCTGGACACCCAGCACTTAGGCCAAGGCCAAGTGTTACAAGATTTACCTTTTACACTGAAGTGCAGAACGCTTTCATGGTGGTTGTTTTGGGTGATGGGGGGAGGGTGTTGAAAGGGTCAGGGGATCAGAATTTCCTCATCCTTTTAACTATAAAAGGTCTATAATGTTGCACATGTCTCTCTGCTCCTAGTTCAGCTGGTGTCATGCAAAATGGGCTTTCTGCATGACTGCACAAAACCCAGCAAGTCCAAATAGGAGGTATCTTCCCAAGAGGTAGGCAGGTTGTGTCAGCAGGACGGCCATTGTGAGAGGTGAAGCCGGCTGGGCTTCCCGGTCGGGTGGGGACTTGGAGAACTTTTCTGTCCAGCTAAAGGATTGTAAACACACCAATCACTGCTCTGTGTCTAGCTAAAGGTTTGTAAACACACCAGTCATCACTCTGCAAAAACACCTATCAGCGCTCTGTGTCTAGCTAAAGGTTTGTAAACGCACCAATCAGCACTCTGTAAAACGAACTAATCAGCACTCTGTAAAATGGACCAATCAGTGCTCTGTAAAGTGGACCAATCAGCAGGATGTGGGTGGGGCCAAATGAGGGAATAAAAAATGGCCACCCGAGGCAGCTGCAGCAACCCTGTTGGGTTGTCGTCCAGGTAGAGAGAGCTTTGTTTTTTTTGTTTGTTTGTTTGTTTGTTTGTTTGTTT
>NW_012098654.1:2822960-2825125 GCF_000951045.1 Mandrillus leucophaeus | reverse complement strand
ACCATGGTCTCGATCTCCTGACCTTGTGATCCGCCCGCCTCGGCCTCCCAAAGTGCTGGGATTACAGGCGTGAGCCACCGCACCCGGCCGAGCTTTGTTTTTTGTAATAAATTTTGCTGCTGCTCAGTCTTTGGGTTCCTACTACCTTTATGAGCGGTAACACTCACCGGGAATGTCTGCAGCTTCACTCCTGAACCAGGGAGACAACGAATCCACCGGTAGAAACAAACAACTCCAGATGTGCCACCCTTAAGAGCTGTGACACTCACTGTGAAGGTCTGTGAGTTCACTCCTGAAGTCAGGGAGACCGCGAACCCACCAGAAGGAAGTAACTCCGGACACATCTGAACATCTGAAGGAACAAACTCCGGACACACTGTCTTTAAGAACTAACACTCACAGCAATGGTCTGCGGCTTCGTTCTTGAAGTCAGTGAGACTAAGAACCCACTGGAAGGAAGCAATTCCGGAGACAGTTGGACTCCCTGCTTGAGAACAGCCATGTCATCTCCTTTGGGCAAATGTCCCCAACATGGTGAACAATGCCCCTAAATTCGGCCTCACCCAGAGCAGTAATTGTGTGCTAGTAGCGGGGTCAGATGTATCAATTAAATGACATCAATGCGAGTCCTAGAGCCAGCTCTGGTGTCTACTAGCCATGTGCCCATGAGCAAATCATTGACATTTGTCAGAGCCTCTTCAACTGTAAAGGACAGAGACTCCAGGGAAAGCCCCCTCAATTCTAACGTGTGGTTTCATGTTTTCCTTTGCTAATACAAAAAAAGGAACAAGAAGATTGTAAGTTTTAAAATCTATCACAATAAGCACACTGCTTACGCAGTGATTTGTGAAAGCAGCACCCCCACCATTTGTGTGTGTGTGTGTGTGTGTGTGTGTGTGTGTGTGTGGTGGAGTCTTGCTCTGTCAGCCAGGCTGGAGTGCAGTGGGGTGATCTCGGCTCACTGCAACCTCCACCTTCTGAGTTCAAGTGATTCTCCTGCCTCCGCCTCCCTAGTAGCTGGGGTTAAAGGCACATGCCACCATGCCTGGCTAATTTTTTTTTTGTATTTTTAGTAGAAATGGGGTTTCACTATGTTGGTCAGGCTGGTCTCGAACACTTGACCTCGAGCAGTTCACCTGCCTCGGCCTATCAAAATGCTGGGATGACAGGCATAAATCACCACACCTGGCCTGAAAGTAGCGTTTTAAAGGAAAAATGAACAAGTCAGGAGTATAGAAGCAGACAAAACACATCTGGCCCAGCCCTGACTCAACTTTAAAGTTGAGAGGCAAATAGATATTCCTAAAATGAAACCATAAGCACTTGATTTTGAAGAAAGATATCTGTGTACTCCACTCAGTGCGCAGCACAGACCTGTCCTGATGAGCTAAAATGTAGCATCAAGCCCCCATGGGTTTTTGAAACCTGGATTGTTAAGGTAATGTGTAGAACTTACAGCGACAGCACAATCAGGCTCATCACCCATTATACTATTTCTCCCTTAGGAATAAAAACTGGCCAGACCTGGTGGCTCACACCTATAATCCCAGCACTTTGAGAGGCTGAGGCGGGAGGATGGGACGCTTGAGCTCAGGAGTTCTAAACCAGACTAACATGGTGAAACCCCATCCCTGCGGTGGTGGGTGCCTGTAGTCCCAGCTACTCAGGTGTGTGAGGCGGAAAGATCGCTTGAACCTGGGAGGTAGAGGTTGCAGTGAACGGAGATTGTGCCACTGCAATCCAGCCTGGGTGACTGAAAGAGACCCTGTCTCTAAAATAAACAATGACAACAACAAACTGTGGGACACATTCATCTCGGAGTTGGCCTGTCTCTCCTGAAAAACAGGTCTATTTCCTTTCCGTAGACAATGTGCCGTATGTAACTCATCCCTCCTTTGATCTGCTCCTCAGAGAATTCAGAATAAAGGTCTGTTTTTCCACCTCCGTACTTTCACCTAACAAGTTCCTGACTTAAATTGCACTTGTCACTTCATTCTTATTTTAATGTTTTTTTGGTACGAAGGTACTGATTTTTTAAATGGAGCTTTTTATTTCGTTGAGGAGTTTTAGGTTTACAGGAACGTGGAACAGAAAACACAGAGCTCCCATGTGCGCCTCTTCTCCCCGTAGACACTTTCTCCTGTTATTAACCTTTTTTTTTTTTT
>NW_012098654.1:2817483-2822020 GCF_000951045.1 Mandrillus leucophaeus | reverse complement strand
GGTCTCACTATGTTGCCCAGGCTGGTTTCGAACTCCTGGGCTCAAGTGATCCACCAGCCTCGGCTTCCCAAAGTGCTGGAATTACAGGCGTGAGCCACCGTGCCCAGCCTCATTTCTTTTTATCACTCCATTGTCTGCGGGTGCCACTGTCTGTTTATTCATTCACTGACTGAAAAACATATTGGTTGATTCTGATTTGGGGCAATTATGAATAAAGCTTCTAGTTTTACTGATTTTCATTATTATTTTACTGTATGCTACCTCAAAGTCCTTTTGGAAGTATCTGAGAGTATAAATTAGTATTGAAATACGATTGTTTACATTATAGAGTATCTGTTGTTTTTTTTTAAACCTGCCAATCAGAATCAAGTTTAGGCCAGGGGTGATGGCTCATGCCTGTAATCCCAGCACTTTGGGAGGCTGAAGCGGGCAGATCATTTGAGATCAGGAGTTCGAGACCAGCCTGGTCAACATGGCAAAACCCCATCTCTACTAAAAATAGAAAAATTCGCCAGGTATGATGGTGTGCACCTGTGGGCCCAGCTACTCAGGAGGCTGAGGCACGAGAATTGCTTGATCCAGGGAAGTGGAGGTTGCAGTGAGCCAAGATCACGCCACTGCACTCCAGCCTGGGTGACAGCGTGAGACTCCATCTCAAAAAAATAAAAATAAAAATAGAACTGTAACTGATGATTTTTATTATTGATGATATATTCCAATTACACACTTAGAGTGTGAATAGCTAGGTTATATGTCAGAGATACAAAGGGACGAATGATCTTCATGGAGCATGTATTGGGTGAAGCTTGCCTTTTTCAAATCTGAGCAAGAGTTGGGGACTCAATACAGGGCAAAATTTCTAAAATGTGTATCAAGGTGAAGCATATGTTTTTAATTTGTGAGCTTTTGGGGGGTCAACTAGTATTAAAAATTTGTTACAAGGCAAAAACCAAGCAAAAGAGCAATCTCTTGCCCCTTCCCCACCCAATTCTCCTGGGTACTTTCAACTTTTAGCAAATTATTCTAATAGTTACTTTTTACTTTTATTTTATGTTAGGTTCTGGGATACATGGGCAGGATGTGCAGGTTTGTTACATAGGTAAACGTGTGCCATGGTGGTTTGCTGAACCTGTCAACCCACCACTTAGGTATTAAGCCCTGCATGCATTAGCTGTTTATCCTGATGCTCTCCCTCCCACCGCCATTATTTACTTTTGTATAGTTACTCCACTGTCTTGATTTATCTATTTTAGACATCATCTACCATCTTCCTATCGGAGGATTTCAGAGGATTTTTTTTTTCCTTTTTAGATGGAGTCTCTCTCTGTCACCCAGGTTGGAGTGCAGTGGTGCCATCTTGGCTCACTGCAACCTCCACCTCCCACGTTCAAGAGATTCTCCTGCCTCAGCCTCCCGAGTAGCTGGGATTATAGGCACGCACCACCACACCAGGCTAATTTTTCTCTTTTTATTAGTAGAGATGGGTTTTCACCATGTTGGTCAGGCTGGTCTCGAACTCCTAACCTCAAGTGATCCACCAACCTTGGCCTCCCAAAGTGCTGGAATTATAGGCATGAGCCTCCACACCCAGCCCCTATCAGAGGATTTTGTGCTCTTGCCCCCACCCCGTCTTTCTAATGCAGTTACAACATTATTTTTGGTTACACTGGCATTCAATATTTATATATTAGGACCGTGTAAATATTGTTTACTGCTTCTACAACTTTTTGTTTGCCCCGAAGTTAGTGGTTGCCTTATATTTGAATTCATTGAGTTTTATTTGGACTCATCTCCCCACAGTCCTTGACAGCCTGTCGTTCCACATGGTTAGACCCATCTGACCATCAGTCTGTCCCACTTGTGTCTTCAGGACATTCCTTCCTGGAGCCCTGGGCCCCTGGCCCTGGCTCACTCTCTGTTCCCTTAGCTGCCACACAAGTTTGTCCTTGGATTTCCCTTCACCACTGCACCATCACCCTGGAAATTCCCTGGGCTCACTGTCGAAGCCCTTGTTTCTGGGATTTCCTGCCTTCCTTGTTCTTGGTTATTCTTGGATACTCCCTCATTCTGATGGGCCACATCTCCCAGTAGCTTCCTGAGAAAACATGCAGAGCTAATTGAGAGATGAGTGCTGGAGTCAGAGAGACGGAGATCAAAACATCAGCTCCCTGACTGCTGCGGCTGTTTGGAGAAGGTGGCTTCTTGTCTCCTGGCCAAGGGCGCATGCTCCCACCGCACCCTAGAATTAAGCTCACCCACTCAGCCCGGCCGGAAAATGGCAGGCTCTCCAGATGGGCGAGAGCAGACGGGAGCACCTGAGCGCCTGCTCTCTGAGGGCCAGCAGAACCCAAAGGACAGACAGGGAAGGGCAAAGGAGTGGGGCCAGTTTCCTCCCCGCAAACTCTCCAATCAGATAAGTCACAGTGGTGGGGGTGGGGGGTGGTTATGGGGTCAACATTTTTAAAGCCCCTCAGGTGATTCAGTGCAGCCGGGCAAGAACCCAGCTATGCTCTGAGAAGTGAGTGGGCAGCATCTAATTGCTCTTCATAAAAATCCTGCTGTTTCCAGCGCCAGCCCACCCTGACCTTCCCACAGACAACGGCCCCTCCCACGCCTGAGCCATCCCAGGTGAGCTGCTTGCTTTCTGGGCCACTTCGCTTCCATCGACTCCGGCTTCATCCTTCTTAGCTCAGTTATACAAACCTCTCCCAGCTTTATCTAGGATTGACTTTGTGTTTTCTTTCTTGTTCTTCATGCATTGAGGGGGATTTCCAAGATGTAATAGGAGAAACAAGGTGTTATCTGCCAATCTCAAAATCAAACCCAAGCAAAGCCAAATTAAATGGCTTCTTTTTTCTTTTTCTTTTTCTTTTTCTTTTTTTTTTTTTTGAGAAGGCGTCTGGCTCTGTCTCCCAGTCTGGAGGGCAGTAGGGTGATCTCGGCTCACTGCGACCTCCGCCTTCCAGGTTCAAGTTATTCTCCTGCCTCAACCTCCCGAGTAGCTGGGATTACAGGTGCCCGCCACCACTCCCAGTTAATTCTTTGTATTTTTAATAGAGACGGGGTTTCACCATGTTAGCCAGGATAGTTTCGATCTCCTGACCTTGTGATCTGCCCGCCTCGGCCTCCCAAAGTGCCAGGATTATAGGCGTGAGCCACTGTGCCTGACCATAAATGGCTTCTTTTACCAAGAGTTTAAAAACAAAACAAAACATTTTAAGCCAGGCACAGTGGCTCACACCTGTAATCCCAGGACTTTGGGAGGCCAAGGTGGGCTGATTGCTTGAGGTCAGGAGTTCGAGACTAGCCTGGGTAACAGGGCAAAACCCCATCTCTACAAAAAATGTAAAAATTAACCAGGTGTAGTGGTGCATTCCCGCAGTCCTAGCTACCTGGGAGGCTGAGGTGGGAGGATCCCAGGAGGTTGAGGCTGCAATGAGCCAAGATAGCACTGCTGTACTTTAACCTGGGCAACAGAGCAAGACCCTGTCTCAAAAAAAAAGAAAAACAAACCTTTTTAGAAATGACCCAGAGAGATAACAAATGATCTATTTCTATGAAAATATCTGTTGTTTTGAAAAAGGGTCACAGATAAAGTGTCACAGGAGTCCCCAGCAAGGTGCAAGGCCATGGAGGAGACAGCTTTCAGTCCACATGGCGGATGGAATGCAGATCTCCAGGCAGAGGCCTGGGTGGACACCTCTCCTTCTGGAACCTCTGTGAATGATACAATATCATCCAGTTCATTACCATAACTTCCCCAAATACCCCTTCGCACAGCACCACACAGAGACGCACTCTCCTCTTCCCCGTGTGGCTGGGAGTCCTGATTCTGACACATGCTAGCAGCTATGAGTCTGGCCAAGGCGTCTATCCTCTCCAAGCCTCGGTTGTACCATCTCTAAAACGGACGTGCTATTATCTAGGCTGCATGCCTCCCAGAGTTAACAGGAGGCACCAATGTGATCACTCCTGGGTGAGTGTTTGTGAACTGGAAGGTGCTAATCAGAGGTGTCACCATTATAATCATCTGCCCAATCCGTATTCCTTCAAGCCAAACAGACAAACTCAGCTATTTGTTGGCCTCCCCTTAGAGCCTTCCCTTCTACAGGCCCCACACCCTCCCCAAAGTTAATTCACATACAGTTACCAGGGTAAGGAGAAAAACATAGAGCCAAACATGAAATAACCTATATGTTTAAACTTGTGGGACAGCTAAAATCTTATAGCCTGGCAAGGAAGAGTTCAGGGAAGCATGTACTAGATTTAAATGAGAAAGGAACTTGGGGAAAACCACACTGTATTCATCTGCTCGGGCTGACCACAGTCTGGGTGGCCTCAACAACAGAATTCATTTTCTCACAGTCCTGAGAACCGGAGATCAAGAGCAAGGTGCCATCAGGATGGGGGCTCTCTTCCTGGTGTGCACATGGCTGCCTTCTTGCTGTGCCCTCATATGACCTTTACTTAGGGTACAAGCACCCCTAATGTCTCTTTCTTTTTCTTATTTTCTTTTCTTTCGAGACAGAGTCTCGCT
>NW_012098654.1:2803416-2816353 GCF_000951045.1 Mandrillus leucophaeus | reverse complement strand
TGGTTAACAATAGTGTAATGAGATAGAAGGAATATGTTCTGGTGTTCGACAGCACAGTGGGGTGACTATGGTTAACAATAGTGTAATGCAGAGCTCAAAATAGTGGCAAGAGGGGAATGGGAATGTTCTCAACATAAAGAAAAGAGACATGTTTGAGATGACAGATATCCCAGTTACTCTGATTTGATCATTATACGTTGTATGTATCAAAATATCATGTGTACATATAAAATATGTATAATAATTATTATTATTACTTGAGGCAGAGTCCTGCTCTGTCGCTCAGGCTGGAGTGCAGTGGCATGATCTTGGCTCATGAAACCTCTGCCTCCCAGGTTCAAGCGATTCTCAAGCCTCAGCCTCTGAAGTAGCTGGGATTACCGGCATGCACCACCACGTCCGGCTGATTTTTGTATTTTTAGTAGAGAGGGGGTTTCACCATGTTTGCCAGGCTGGTCTTGAAATCCTGACCTCAAGTGATCCGCCCGCCTCAGCCTCCCAAAGTTCTGGGATCACAGGCATGAGCCACTGTGCTCAGCCTAAAATATGTATAGTTATTATATGCCAGTTAAAAAAATCACCTTACTCTTTATGCTAGATACACTTGTAGGTACTGGTGATAGAAAAATGAAGACCTCATTCTTCCCTTGGGAAAAAAAAAAAAAAAACAAAAAAAACAAAGAAGAAACCAAGTCTCTTAGGAAAAAGAGAACCCTGCCAGTAGCATGATACAAGAGGTGAGTGCCCCGGCGGCTGCCTGTGACAGGAGCTCAGTCTAGACCGGAAGCAGAAATAGACGGGAACTCACAGAATTAAGGCTACAGACTGAGGCCGGGGTGGTCCCACAGGCATGGTAGGGCTTACCAGATTCGGGCCCATCAATAAGAATTGTCACCTAAAAGCTTCTGCTCTGTGCACTTCAACCCTCTTGGATGTAGTTTAAACCCTTGTACACTTTCAACCACTATCCTGAAGCATAGCTGTCTATGAGACAGTAATTCTGGAAGCATTTTCCATTGACAACTCACAGGAAAAGGGCTATGGAAAGACTACATTTCTGAATCTGAAACCACTAGAAGATTTAAGTCTCCGCATGTCGGCGGTGAGGTCAGAGAATCCGCCACCACGGAATTCAAAGTTCTTTGCGGTTTGACATAATAGCTACCTATTAAGTTTGCCTTCTGCATGACCTGTGCAACTGCCATTTAGAAAACGGAAAGCTATCATCCATCATGTGTCTTTATAAAGAATTTCTTTAAACTTTATCTTATGAAGCTGTTTTCATAATTATTTGGCTTAGCTCGGATTCCATAGCACTGTACAAGATGTACAAATGGAATAAAATTGCCATCATTTAGATCAGGCCAAAAATACCTTCCCGACTAAGAAGAATTAAAGGTTTTTTTTTTTCTCCTTGAAAATACCATAAATCATAATGAAAGAAGCCCAAATTTAAGAATTACTTTAATTAATTAATTAACTAATTTATTTATTTTATTGAGACATGGTCTGGTTCTGTTGCCCAGGCTGGCGCGCAGTGCCACACTCACAGCTTACTGCAGCCTCAATCTCCTGGGTTCAAGCAATCCTCCCACCTCAGCCTCCCATGTAGCTGGGACTACAGGCGTGCACCACTATGCCTAGCTAATTTATTTTTTATTTTTTATTTTTTGTAGAGACGAGGTTTCACTATATTGCTCAGGCTGGTCTCAAACACCTGGGCTCAGGTGATTCCCCTGCCTCAGCCTCCCAAAGTGCTGGGATTACAGGCATCAACCACTGCATCCAACGTAAGATTTACTTAAACAAAACAAAACGAAAACAAACAAAAAAAACCCTTCCAGGCCATATCCCGGTTTGCTGTGTTATTTGTTCAAATAGGTCTCATCCTATATCCTCATGTGCACACCCCTCTACAGTGATAACTAGTGCTCAAAAAGCTGATACTAAAACACAGCAAGAGGCCGGGCACAGTGGCTCACGCCTATAATCCCAGCACTTTGGGAGGCTGAGGCGGGCGGATTATGAGATCAGTTCGAGACCATCCTGGCCAACATGGTGAAACCCCATCTCTACTAAAAATACAAAAATTAGCTGGGCATGGTGGTGGGTGCCTGTAGTCCCAGCTACTCAGGAGGCTGAGGCAGGAGAATCGCTTGAACTCGGGAGGCAGAGGTTGCAGTGAGCCAAGACCGCACCACTGCACTCCAGCCTGGCGACAGAGTGAGATTCCCTCTCAAAAAATAAAAATAAAAATAAAACACAGTAAGATTCTGAATCATAATTCCCAATGAACTAATTGGCACTGGAATACAGAAAAGTGTGCTGAAATACTTGGTTGACTTTCATATTTTGCTGACACATAAAAACCATGACCTTACATATGTTTTTAAAATTTTGCCATGATGAGGTGTATTGTTAAGATGGGAATGGAGAACATATATATTTTTTTTAAGTTTGTTCACTTGCTTGATACTCTTTAAAATTCAGACACCCAGCTGGGCGTGGTGACTCACACCTGTAAGCCCAGCACTTTGGGAGGCCTGAGTGGATGGATCACGAGGTCAGGAGATTGAGATCATCCTGGCCAACACAGTGAAACCCCATCTCTACTAAAAATACAAAAAAAAAAAAAATTAGCTGGGTGTGGTGGCAGGCGCCTGTAGTCCCAGCTACTTGGGAGGCTGAGGCAGGAGAATGGCGTGAACCTGGGAGGTGGAGCTTGCAGTGAGCTGAGATCGCGTCACTGCACTCTAGCCTGGGCAACAGAGTGAGACTCCATCAAAAAAAAAAAAAAAATTCAAACCCCCTCTGTATGTACTCTTGCCCTGGGTCTCCAAAGGTTAGGGTCAGGCCTGACCTCTATGACATGCCATTCTTCCTGCTCCACCACCCTTAGCATGTGACTTTTGCTTTGTTTTGTCACCCAGGCTGCAGTGCAGTGATGAGATTACCACTCACTGCAGCCTCAATCCCCTGGGCTCAGTTGATCCTCCCGCCTCAACCTCACCAGTAGCTAGGACTACAGGCACGCCCAGCTAATTTTATTCTTTTGTAGAGATGGGATCTTGCTATGTTGCCCAGGCTGACCTTGAACTCCTGGCCTCAAGCGATCCTCCTGCCTTGGCCTCTCAAAGTGCTGGCATTACAGGGATGAGCCACCAAGCCTGGCTCTATGTGACTTTTGCTTCATGCTTTTTTCACCTCATGAGCTTAAGATGGCTGCTCCAGCTCCAGCTTCATGTCCATATTCCAAGCAGGGAAACAAAAACCAGGAGAAAGAGGGCAAGGTGGTGCTATATCACAAAAGCAAAGAACTTCTAGAAACGCCTGGCTGATCTGTTGCACAACTCAGAACCATTTCACTTGGACATCCCTAGCTGCAAAGGCTTTGGGAAAGGTGGACATTTTGTTTTATTTTATTTATTTATTTATTTATTGAGACAGAATTTAGCTCTCATTGCCCAGACTGGAGAGCAATGGTACGATCAGGTTACTGCAACCTCTGTCTCCCAGGGTCAAGCCATTCTCCTGCCTCATCCTCCCCAAGTAGCTGGGATTACAGGCGCCTGCCACCATGCCTGGCAAATTTTTTGTATTTTTGGTAAAGACAGGATTTCATCATGTTGGCCAGGCTGGTCTCGAACTCCTGACCTCAGGTGATCCACCCATCTTGCCCTTCCAAAGTGCTGAGATTATAGGTGTGAGCCACCGTGCCCAGCTATTTATTTATTTATTTATTTATTTATTTATTTTTCAAGATGGAATCTTGCTCTGTCATCCAGGCTGGAGTGCAGTGGCTCGATCTCTGCTCACTGCAACCTCTGCCTCTGGGGTTCAAGTGATTTTACTGCCTCAACCTCCCGAGTAGCTGGGATTACAGGTGTGTGCCACCACACCTGGCCTAAAGGTAGAAATTTAAGCTGGCCATGGTGCCACTCTGAACAAAATTGGGCTTCTGACAATTAGGCAAAAGGAGGGAATGGTTACCACGTAGGCAGGTGGCAGTGTCTCCCACACGGAAGGGCCAAGAGCAACGACCCCGGGGGATGTCTGGCCTTAAGACTAACTTGTCACAAGAGAGGTAGAGTCGGGGAGAGCCCACTAATCATGACTGGGTGGCCACCTCCACACCAGACACTTTAGGGAGGTCAAGGTTCTGGTAGACCCCTGCGCAGAACCTGGGGTAGGGCAGAGACCACAGAAAAGAGACCGTCAGAGAGTCGGCTTAGAGCAGCTACAGAAAGAAGAAGCACACGGCCCAAGGCACAAGACTCCCAAATTTGTTCTAGAAGGCAATTTGACAACTCATATCAACAGCTCTGAGTAAAGGGCAGCTTGGACTTCTAAAGAGATCGCCTGGTAGTTCCTGCTCCCCAGATCCCTGGCACTGTTTTGAGGCCTGGCAACTCCACTTCCCCCATTCTTGAGCCCCCCCTCGCCCACCACGTACGGCCTTTTGTGCCTTCAGTGGCCACTGACTTTAGTGGTAGCTCCAGATTTTCCAAGTCAAGGGCTAGAGGGGCCGCATTCTGGCACAGAGTGAGGCAAAGAAACACAGCAACGTTACGCTCAGCATTCGTGCAGCAAGAGGCTGTCATTTTCGGATTGGAGTTTATTTTTGTTGGCTCTTTTGGGGGTTGTAGTGTGTGTCAGAGGCTGAAGCCCCCACACCATCTCCTACTGTTGCAATTGGTCAATTTCTACTGCAACAACAACAACAAAAACCCAATTTACATAAAAACACGTATTTCAACTTTATCACGTTTAAGTAGAGACACATGCTGTTTAATTTACTTTTACTTAATTACATTAAGAAAAGTCTGATTCTTCAATGAATTTTTAAGTGACATTTTGTGGCAAATGTAAATTCAAAGTTAAATACATCTTATGGCATCAAAAAAGAAAGATAAAACTGGTTTTGTTTTATTAATTTGTTTTTTTGGTTTTTTGAGACGGAGTCTCACTCTGTTGCCCAGGCTTGAGTGCAGTGATGTGATCTCAGCTCACTGCAGCCTCCACCTTCCAGCTTTAAATGATTCTTATGCCTCAACCTCCCAAGTAGCTGGGATTACAGGTGCGCCACCACAACTGGCTAATTTTGGTATTTTTAGTAGAGACAGGGTTTCACCACATTGATTAGGCTGGTCTCAAACTTCTGGCCTCAAGTGATCCACCTGCCTCGGCCTCCCAAAGTGCTGGGACGACAAGCGTGAGCCACTGCACCCGGCCACAAAAACTGGTTTTATAAATTGTTTGGAAGTTTTTGCATGTCACTGTTTTTAAACACTGAATTTTTAAGAACTGAGGTTTTTTATAGATGTAAATTCCACATTTTACTTCTAAATGGCAAGTTCAGAGAGAAGTTTCAGGCTGCTAGCTGCAAGAACGCCTCAGCAAATAACACATCATTGGTATGGGTAACCTTTATTTCTAAAGAATGACAAGCAAAATTGTACACCACTGTCTTTATATTTTTAGTTGTTAATATTGGACAAGTTTAATTTTCTTGTTTCTTTCTTTATAACTTTTTTTTTTCTTTTATGGGGTCTCACTGCATTGCCCAGACTGGTCTTGAACTTCTGGGATCAAGAGATCCTTCCACCTCGGCCCCCACAAATTGCTCCATTACAAGTGTGAGCCACCATACCTGGCCTGAAGAAGTCTAATTTTGATGAGAAGGAAACAGCTAAGAAAGCTGAGAAGGGCTAGGCGCCATGGCTCACGCCTGTAATCCCAGCACTTTGGGAGGCCAAGGCTGGAGAATCACTTGAGTAGGAGTTTGAGACCAGCCTGGGCAACATGGCGAGACCCCCATCTCTACAAAAAATACAAAAAATTAGCCAGGCATGGTGACATGTGCCTGTGGTCCCAGCTACTGAGGAGGCCGAGGTGGGAGGATCACCTGAACCCAGGAGGTGGAGATTGCAAGTGAGCAGAAATGTGCCACTGCACTCCAGCCTGGGTGACAGAGCAAGACCCTGTCTCCAAAACAAAACAAACAAATAAACAAAAAGTCTTGGAAAACTCATGTTACAGCCAACTTGTAGAAATTTGATTATTCTCTTCTCATCGATGGCCTTTCTTTTCATTATCAGTGTTCCGTATGTTTCCTTTCATCAGAGATTCATCATGGGTGTACATTTATAAATGAAAATGAATTTCAGGTGTCCATGAGCTTCCGTAGGGATCAGCTATGAACCGGCAACCTGGGGACAGCCGTAAGGACTCTGGGCTGAGCACCTCTCTGAGGCTTCCAAAGTGTTTAATGATTTTTAATAAACAGAAATGGAAACAGACCCTTTCTGCCTCTAATGATATGACCACTCTGGCCCAGCATGACAAACTTCATTTCCTCCCAAATCCCTTTTTGCTGATCTCTCAGATCCCCAATTGGAGGGACCATCCTTTACAGCTGACTGACTCGCCAGTCCCTAACGTTGGTCAGATGTCCTGAACAAGGAAAGCCGTGATTTCTGCAACCAGAGAGAACTGGTCAGTCCCGGTGTCCCTCAGCCAAGATGAACTCAGCCTGTTGTCTCCGGAGAGCTGGTAAATCGGCAGCTGAAGAAACATACAGTTCTGTGTTTCAAAATGCAAATGACCACATTTCCCTGACCCCCGGGTGCTCGCTGACACATTCCCGACCAATGACTATAAATCTGCTCCTGGAATGTGGTAAGTCAAGAAATTAAACACAAATATCCCAATCTGATAACCTTCCTCTGGCCTTTCACAGTGTTGTTTATAGAACTGAATTTTAGAAAATGAATTCCTTTATCCTCAAGGTTTTAGGGCTTTTTTCTTCTAAGCCCAGAAACTGTAAACGTTTTCATGATACAAGAAAGCTGGCGCTCCTCCTTCTACTTAAATTACAGACGCTCGTCTGAGTTGCCTGCTGCTGTGGATGTGTGCTGGGTTTCAGTTGCTTTCTAGCCATTCTTCCATCCTTAGAGCATCTGAATTTCCTTTTATGGAACTGCCTCTTCCCCTCTGAGGGAATCTGATGAAATCTCAAATCCAAGCACCTGCCTCCCAGCAAGAATGTGGAGCTGCTAGCTTTCTGGAACTACATGATTTCCGCCCCTTTTCTTTTTTTTCTTTTTTTCTTTTTTTTTTTTGAGACGGAGTCCGCTCTGTCGCCCAGGCTGGAGTGCAGTGGTGTGATCTCAGCTCACTGCAAGCTCCGCCTCCTCGGTTCACGCTATTCTCCTGCTTCAACCTCCCGAGTAGCTGGGACTACAGGCGCCTGCCACCACGCCCAACTAATTTTTTTTGTATTTTTTTTTTTTAGTGGAGATGGAGTTTCACTATGTTAGCCAGGATGGTCTTGATCTCCTGACTTCATGATCTGCCCGCCTTGGCCTCCCAAAGTGCTGGGATTACAGGTGTGAGCCACTGCGCCTGGCCAATTTCCACCCCTTTTCAAACTCAGTGCCTCAACCTCACATCTGTTGGATGAGTCCAAGAGAGACTTCCAGTACATTCCCTTTTGCTTCCATTACACTCTAACTGGTGAGCCTAGTGCATAGGAGAGGCGCCCGTCCCTATCAGCCTTGATTTGGCTTCCCGAGAGCTCTGTCTTATCTCGAATACATATTATTCTGTCAGAACACAAGTGGAACTGCAGATCGGGGTTTGAAATCAAACTTGGTGGAGCTCTGGCCTGTAGATGTGTTCTAATCAATCCATGAGGTCTTTTCAAAAATATTGTAATTGGTTTATTATTTATTTATTTATTATTTATTTATTTTTGAGACAGGGTCTCACTCTGTTGCCCAGTCTAGAGTGTAGTGGGGTGATCCTAGCTCACTGCAGCCTCGACCTCCTGGACCTCAAGTGATCCTCCCAGCTCAGCCTCCCGAGTAGCTGGGACTACAGGTGCATGCCACCATGCCTGGCTAATTTTTGTATTTTTTGTAGAGACGGGGCTTCACATGTTGCCCAGGCTGGTCTTGAACTCCTGGGCTCAAGCAATGCTCTCGCCTCAGCCTCCCAAAGTGTTGGGATTATAGGCGTGAGCCACCTGGCATTCAGTGAAAATCTTAAAGGATTAATGTAAAAATCACATGGTAGGATCATGAGCCTCCCATCAAGCTCTGTATCAAACATTCATCCTAAAGCTCATCAGTTCGGAGTTGGAGAGTAAACAACTTCAGGTAAAGAAGTTTTTCAAAACACTGGGAATTTAGGCAGCGATGGAGCTTGGGGAAACTGAGGCACCCAGTCTGACTTCTCTTCCCTGATGAGGATGTGGCCTTGCTGAAGCTGAGTTTGGTTCAAGAAAGAGGAGAGTTCAATGTTGATGAAAATTATCTTGAACGAAAGTCACGGATTGCTAGAGCAAGTTCTTCTTGAACTGTGACAATAAGACCAGGCTATACAAGTTCAAGGGCATAGCAAAAATCATGGACAATGTCAATCGGCCACATTAGGGAATCCATGGAGAGGCCACTGTGGGTCTCTGGATGCTACACTGAAATGTGTTTCATCTGCTTCCATCCTGGTGAGAGGGGACCCACTTCCATAAGTTTCCGTGTCCTTTGTTAAATAGAGAACCTAGAGTCATCGTACAGGGCAGGGAGGGAAGTGGTTCCTTCCCACTAGACACTCATCCAACTGAAACACTATAGTTGATATCCAAAGTGAGACGGGCACCACCAGGCGTGGAAGATTCAGCAAGCTGAAAGAAGAAACACTGAGCTAGCTATTCCCAAGGTGGATACAGAGCCACCGCCACCCATGCCATGAGGCTGGGGTGGAAGAATATGACAGTGGCATTTAAGCAGTTTCCCTACACGGGATGATTCACGCGCAGTGATTAAGTTAAGGAAGCTGAGTAAAGTCCAGGTAGCCCACTGACTCTTCCCTGACTTCTCCCAGCCACCTATCACCTGGACACGACTTAGTTTTTTAAGGGAGTTAAAAAACTAAGAACCTCAGGCTGGGCACGGTGGTCCCCGCACTTTGGGAGGTGAAGGAGGGCTGATCACTTGAGCTCAGGAGTTGGAGATCAGCCTGGCCAACATGATGATATCCCGTCTCTAAAAAAGAAACTACAAAAATGAGCTGGGCATGGTGGTGCAGTTCTGTAATCTCAGCTATTCGGGAGGCATAGGTGGGAGGATCACCTGACTCCAGGAGGCAGAGGTTGTAATGAGCCGAGACCATGGCGCTGCACTTCAACCTGGGCAATAGAGCGAGACCCTGTCTCAAAACAAAACAAAATGAAAAGCTAACAAAATAAAACAGCAAAAACAAAACCTTGAACCTTATCAAGCCTCGAGAACCAACCACCATTACACCAGGAGCATAGAATTGGCCAGATTCCGGATATGGGGAATTTCTGCAGGGCAAACCGCCCAGGTACATCAAAAAACAATGTCATGAGAAAAGATGGAGCGGGAAGCATTGCAGATTAAAAGAGAAGGAACAGTCAGCGGCAACCTTGGGCTCTTGTCTGGTTCTGAATCTGGACAAACCAACAGTAAAAATCCATTATTGAGAAAGCAGGGAAATGGGAAAGTGGGCTGCACCTGAAAGGATGGTGGTGGCTTGGACCACGTCATTGTGGTGAAGCTGGAGCTAGATTTCCCCACATCCCTTTCTCTGTGGAGTTCTGGGTGAAGAGGTGTTCAAAAGAGGCATTGTCGTGGGATTCGGGAGGCTGTGTGAAGCACCAGCCATGATGCTCCAAAGTTCTTAGACTTGATACATGACAGACACACACACAGGTATCAATGAAGTCCAGCTTGTCCCTGCTCTCCTGTCCCCATCCACTTCTCCGTGACCACCAACTCTGCTGACCAGCAGCGGCCCTGAGCCAGCCTCCAGATGCTTGGCTGGGGTCCACTCTGGCTGGAGCAGTTCTTATTAAAGGGTTTTTGTTCATTGCATTAGCTTCATCATGGTATTGCATTACACTGGGGGCAAGACATTCTCTGTTGTAGGTACACACTGAAGCATTTATGGGTGAAATTATGTCATTTCTAGGGTTTGCTTTAAAATACTTCTAAACAAAAGAGGCTGGAGCGTGGAGACTAAATAAAACAACGCTGAAAAATGATAACGATTGTTAGAGTTGGAAGATGGGCCCATGGTTCTATTCGCTCTGTTTCTGGTATATTCGAAAATGTTCATGATTCCAAATTACGGGGTGGGGGGAGCTAAGGAAATGGAACAGAGCCTGAAGATGCCCCGCCCCCTCCTCCACTCCAGACTAGCACTAAGCAAAGTTGCAGGCAAAATTGCATAACTGGAAAATTCTTCAATTCTTCTTGAGGATGTGGGTTAAGGGAGGGAGGAAAAACTTAAGAGTGGTAAGAGGCTGATGAATAGACACACACCACAGAAGAAAAAAGAAAACCAATTAAATCTTACTATTACTTTTAACTGTGAGTAATACGCTTGGACATGTGTGAGCTGGTCTTGTTATTCTTACAAACAAGGCTAAAAAAAAAAAACCTATGACCTTGGAATTCTCAGATTCGTGCAGGCTGTTGAGTTCTTTTAAGTGGTGTTCAGAGGACAGGGTTTCCGGCCTAAGGATGTACTTTTCCAAAGGTACCTTCTAACTTGGAATTTTAAATATTAATTGAGATAGAAAACTTCTTTTTAGGAAAAATGTAAAAACCTTCATGAGCTCAGCCATTGTTTTGGTTAGGAGAGAAGATGACCGTGTGGGATGGGGGCCAACCTAAACAGAAGGGTGGAGAATGGCAACAGGCCCACAGTTCTGTTCACAAATGTTCTTCTCCAGGGCTGAGCTTCTTGGAAAGGGGTTTATTTTATTTCATTCTATCCCCGCTCCACAGTTGGGTCATTTTAGGATCTCAGCTGGTGGCCACAGCTTTTGAGGCTTCTGAGTCATCCTCCTTTTTTTTTTTTAAGAGGTTATTTAAACGTTCTGTAAAGTACGGTGATATTATATGGAAAATATTAAGCAGAAGAAAATATTTTGTATTGGAAAAAATAAATGATCGGTGTTCAAAAAAGTGTGTAGTTAGTAAATCAGAAAAACTGTGAACCCGTTAGAGAAACAAACTTTGAGGGAAAATTCTGCATATGGTTTTAAAAGATGCAAAAGCTGATCCTAGCGCCCAGTCTGGGGAGAACAGAGGGAAGAAGTCAGAAAAGCAGATGATATGTGGGGAGGTGCGGGTGTCCGAGGCAAGAGAGAGGGAGGAGGATGGAGACTCCAGGGCTTAGAAGAGGAGACACTTGAAATGCCGAACCCTGGAGGAGATGCCAGCTCCGTCACCCTCCAGGCAGACTGGCCCAGGTTCCCACACCTCCTTGTCCCACAGTCAAGTCCAATAAAATGGCAGGGGTTGGAGGGGAGAGCGGGAGTAGAGACACAGAGCCCTCTGTCATGTTCAGTTGCTCATGGTTTTCCCTGAGAAGGGGATCAGAATATGCCACCCCCACGCCGGGTGCAGTGGCTCACACCTGTAATCAGAGCACTTTGGGAGGCCGAGGTGGGCAGATCACTTGAGTCCGGGAGTTCAAGACCAGCCTGGGTAACACATTGAGATCTCATCTCTATATAATAAATATTAAACATTTAAAAAATTTAAAAAGAATATGCCACCCCCAAAGATGTATTTTGGCATAAGGATTATTCTGAGCTGGAAGCACTCAAGAATCGACAAGCAAGTAGAGTTCTCCGTCCTCCCCCTCACTGCCTGAAAGCGGGGCATAAATTTCCCATGTAAAGGTGTCCCTCCACCCCCATCAGAGGATGAGAAGGGCACTCATCCCCAGAGGCGGTTGACCCCGAGACGAGTCTGCATGAACAGACCCTTACTAAAATAACCCCTGACTTCCCATTCATCCCCATATGCTTCTTAGTCACTTTCCTATGATTCCTTGTCTCTCCAAGCTCAAACCTGCCTTTCTTTGTTAAAATGGTATAAATTCCTGAGCCTAACCACTTCTTTGAGTTTCACTTTTTTAAACTCTTATGCATGTCAATGTTTATAAAAATTGTGTGCCTTGTCTCCTGGTAACCTGTTTTTTGCTATTTTATTTTATTTCATTTTTTGAGACAGGCTCTTGCTCTGTCATCCAGACAGAGTGCAGTGGTTCGATCTTGGCTCCTTGCAACCTCCACCTCTTAAGCTCAAGCTGCCCCCCCACCTCAGCCTTCCGAGCAGCTGGGACTGCAGGCATGTGCCACCACACCTGGCTAATTTTTGTATATTTTGTAGAGATGGGGTCTTACCATGTTGCCCAGGCTGGTCTCGAACTCCTAGGCTCAAATGATCCTCCTACCTCAGCTTCCCAAAATGCTAGGATTACAGGTGTGAGCCACTGTGCCAGGCCTGTCTTTAAGTCGTTTAATTTGCAGGCCCCTAATCATATAACATAAGAGGGTAGAGGCAACATTTTTCCTCCCTGACACCTGCATGCAAGGGTTAATTAAATGCACAAAATGGGGACCTCTGGGTTAATTGCCAGACCCCATTAAAATATTTCACCTGAAGCTGTTCAGATCCTTGAGGCCACCCATGACCTACAGATAAATTACTAACCCAGGCCCTCCCCATGCCCAACAGAAAGCCCAGTGTCAGGTGACCTGTTTATATTTTGACACATTTTAGCAACTGCAATACTGGCTTTAGCATTCTTGTATACCTTAGTATTTTTTATAAACAGTTTTATTGAGACATCAAATAAAACAAACATAAAATAAATACTTAATGGTGAGTAGATACTTTTGACATAGGAATTCACCCCTAAAACTATTTGCCACGATCAAGTCAGTGAACCTACCCTCACCCTCGTCATTTCCTCGTGCTCCTTTGATACCATAGTATTTTCATGTGTCAAAACAGCTGTGTGGGCCAGGCACAGTGGCTACGCCTGTAATCCCAACACTTTGGGAGGCCGAGGTGGGCAGATCACTTGAGGTCAGGAGTTCAAGACCAGCCTGGCC
>NW_012098654.1:2800994-2802771 GCF_000951045.1 Mandrillus leucophaeus | reverse complement strand
CCTCCTGGGTTCAAGCAATTCTCCTGTCTCAGCCTCCCGAGTAGCTGGGATTCAGGTGCGTGCCACCATGCCTGGTTAATTTTTGTATTTTTAGTAGAGACAGGGTTTTACCATGTTGGCCAGGCTGGTCTCGAATTCCTGACCTTAAGTGATCTGCCCACCTCAGCCTCCCAAAGTGGTGGGATTACAAGCGTAAGCCACCCAGCCTGGCCTAATTTTTGTATTTTTAGTAGAGATGGGGTTTAGCCATGTTGGCCAGGCTGGTCTTGAACTCCTGGCCTCAAGTGATTCACCCACCTCAGCCTCCCAAAGTTCTGGGATTACAGGGGTGAGCCACTGCGCCTGGCCAAAATACTTTTTTTTTTTTTTTTTTTTTTTTTTAAGAGAGAGGGTCTCGCTTTGCGGCCCAGGTTGGAGTGCAGAGACACAATCTCAGCTCACCGAAGCCTCGACCTCCCGGCTTCAAACGATCCTCCTGTCTCAGTCTCCTGAGTAGCTGGGATTACAGGAGCACACCACCATGCATGGCTAATTTTCTGTATTTTTTGTAGAGACGGGGTTTTGCCATGTTGCCCAAGCTGGTCTTGAACTCCTGAGCTCAAGCAATCTGCCCGCCTCAACCTCCCAAAGTGCTGTTTTCTCCAACTCTGTCTCCCAGGTTGGAGCACGATCATGGTTCACTACAGCTTCCATGATCCTGGGCTCAAGTGATCCTCCTGTCTCAGCCTCCAGAGTAGCTAGGACTACAGGCACGCCACTGCCTTGGCTAATTTTTAAAATTTTTTGTAGAGGGATGAACCACCACGCCCAGCCTATACTGATGTTTTTTTAAAGCGGAATTTTGATACTGAAATAAATACTAAAATACCAATTGGCCGTGAGTCTGGGCTGACACCTGTAATCCTACTAATTTGGGAGGCGGAGGCGAGAGGATGACTTGAAGTCAGGAGTTCAAGACCAGCCTGGGCAGCATAATGAGACCCAATATTTTGAGTCTCTACAAAAAAATTTAAAAATTAGCCAAGGCAGTGGCGTGCCTGTAGTCCTAGCTACTCTGGAGGCTGAGACAGGAGGATCACTTGAGCCCAGGATCATGGAAGCTGTAGTGAACCATGATGGTGCTCCAACCTGGGAGACAGAGTGAAAGCTTGTCTCTAAAAATTTTAAATAGGCCAGGCGCGGTGGCTCACGCCTGTAATCCCAGCACTGTGGGAGGCCGAGGTGGGTGGATCACCTGAGGTTAAGAGCTTTAGACCAGCCTGGCCAACATGGTAAAACCCCGTCTTTACTAAAAATACAAAAATTTGCTGGGTGTGGTAGTGCCTGCCTGTAATCCCAGCTACTCGGGAAGCTGAGACAGGAGAATCGCTAGGACCCGGGAGGCAGAGGTTGCAGTGAGCTAAGATCGCACACTGCGCTCCAGCCTGGGTGACAGAGCGAGACTCCATCTCAAAAAAAAAAAATGGGGAGCACCTCCCCGATCCCTCTTCCTGATGCTCCAGCCATGTAAGAATGTAAGATATGCTGGCTTCCCCTTTGCCTACTGCCATGATTATAAGTTTCTGGAGGCCTCCCCAGCCATGCTTCCTATACAGCCTGTGGAACCGTGAGCCAATTAAACCTCTTTTTATTATAAATTACCCAGTCTCAGGGATTTCTTTATAGCATTGTGAGAACGGACTAATACATTTGTGTTAGAACTTTCTGTGGTTGTCCTGGTCTTGCTTCTATTTTTAAAATTTCTAATACATACCATTTCCCAACTGAACATGTGAAT
>NW_012098654.1:2798222-2800069 GCF_000951045.1 Mandrillus leucophaeus | reverse complement strand
CACCACTGCACTCCACCCTGGGCAACAGACTGTCTCAAAAATAAAATAAAATAAAAATAAAAAGTAAAGTCTGTAATGAGTCTTAGTATTAATTTAGTTGTATTTTTTCCAACATTCTTAATTAGTTTTAGGAATGTTGAATCAATATAATACTGAAGTAATGAATATCTATACTTATTGAAATGAAAATGATCCGAAGCAAAGAGAAATACTAGACTGGGCACAGCGGCTCACACCTGTAATCCCAGCACATTAGGAAGCCGAGGAAGGAGGATTGCTTGAGGACAGGAGTTTGGGATTAGCCTGGGCAACATAGCAAGACCCCTTCTCTATAAAAAAATTTGAAATAAAAATTAACCAGGTGTGGTGGCACACACCTGTAGTCTCAGCTACTTGGAAGGCTGGGGCAGGAACCTTGGGGACTGCTTGAGCCCAGGGGTCCAAGGCTTCAGTGAGCTATGATTATAGTACTGAACTCCAGCCTGGGTGACAGAGGGAGATCATGCCTCAAAAAAAAAAAAAAAAAAAAGATAAATACTAATGCTAGTTATCATTTTAAAAACTGATCAAAACCTTAAAAGGACATGTTTATCTCTATTTGCCCTTGCAGAGAAACATTCTCATAATCACAGGGTATTACATCTGAGGTATCACGTATCCCGTGTCTTCACCATCCTCTAGAGAGAAGTTAAAATTCCTCATTCTTTTCAGATAACTGGTTCTCAGTGAGGCTGACAAACTGAGCAGTCCAGACCTGCACACTCTGGAGCCGATTCCAAGAGGGCTGAAACCAAGAAGGATGGATCACTGGATCTGAGGAAGGAGGGAGATGGAGGAGTGGCGGTGTGAACAGAAGAGAGGGATGGGGAAGGTGGCTAAGCTGGGGGCGCCTGTGCAGTGTGACATGAGGTCTGATATGATGACAGATCCTAGGGGACTTCAAAGGTATAACAAAAAAGGGAAGCTAAAAAAAAGCAAATGGTTTCCCTGTCGTCTTCATGTTCTTCTTCTTCTTGTTTCCTTTCTGTTTCCCTTTCTCTTTCCCTTCCCTTTTTGTTCCTTCCTGAACAATTCAGTCCTAACATCATGAAGCGTTGGTAGAGCAAGGTAGGTGTCTTAGTCCATTTAGGTTGCTTTAACAAAAATACCATGGACTGGGTGCCTTATAAACAATAGACATTTATTTCTCACATTTCTGGAGGCTGCAAGTCCAAGATCAAAGTGCAGATTCAGTGTCTGGCAAGGGCCGGCTTCCTGGTTCATAGTCAATGACTTCTCGCTGTGTCCCCACATGGTGGAAGAGGCAAGGGAGCTTACTGGAGCCTCTTGTAGAAGGGCACTGATCCCAGCTGTGAGGGCTCCACCTTCATGACCAAATCACCTCCCAAAGGCCCCCACCTCCTAATACTATTGCATTGGAGATTGGGATTGCAACATGTGAATTTGGGGAGAACATAAACATTCAATCCATAGCAGTGTTGGAGAAGAGAGGTGGCCTAGCGTGGAGAGTCAGAATCCTGGTGGGTAAGACAGCCGGGCAGTGGAAGGCCTGGTGCAGATGACAGAGCCCAAGCATGAGAAGGGCATCCAGGCATGGGTGATATGGGTTGACTGTGTCCCCACCCAAATCTCATCTTGAATTCCCATGTGTTGTGGGAGGGACCTGGTGGGAGGTAACTGAATCATGAGGGCAGGTCTTTCCTGTGCTGTTCTCATGGTGGTGAATAAGTCTCATAAGATCTGGTTTATAAAGGGGAGTTTCCCTGCACAAGCTCTCTTCTCTTGACTGTCACCATGTGAGACATGCCTTTCACCTTCCACCATGATTGTGAGGTCCCCCTAGCCAC
>NW_012098654.1:2785498-2797992 GCF_000951045.1 Mandrillus leucophaeus | reverse complement strand
GGATTTCAGGGCCCAGGCAGGGTGATTTCAGGGCCCAGGCAGGGTGAGGAGCACATCCAGGCAGCAGGCAAAGCCCAGCACAGTGCAAGGCAGTCTGTGCCAGGGAGCTCCAGCATAAGGTGAGAAAGGTGTCCTCACAAGGCCAAGACCTGGCATGGCATGTCAGAGCTCAAGCAAGGTAAGGTGCAGCTCAGCATGGGGACTCGGAGCCCAAATGCAGGAGGAGGGAGCCCGTGTGAAGGGATGGTCTGGTGTGGAGGATCAGAGCCCGAGTGGGGTCAGGAGAACCTCTGTGCATGTTGAAGACTCAGCACAGGGCCAAGCAGGGTGAGGAGGGCGTCCACATGTGGTCGGGGAGAAGGTGGCAGAGACTGATCATCTACAGGGGATTAGTCAAATAAGTCAGTATACTTAGAATAATGTGAGCCAGGGTCTCACTGTCAGAGAAAGGAGATACAAATATGAAGAGAGAAAACTAGAATAAATCCTGTGGTAATGGACTGGAATTGAAGGTATTGGTGTGAGTAAAAACATACAGAAATAAACACTTTTTTTTTTTTTTGGAGACGGAGTCTCACTCCGTCACCCAGGCTGGAGTGCAGTGGCACAATCTTGGCTCACTGCAACCTCCGCCTCCCAGGTTCAAGCAATTCTCCTGCCTCAGCCTCCCAAGTAGCTGGGATTACAGGCACGCACCACCACACTCAGCTAATTTTTTTGTATTTTTAGTAGAGGCAAGGTTTCACCATGTTGGCCAGCCTGGTCTCGAACTCCTGACATGAGGTGATCCACATGCCTCAACCTCCCAAAGTGCTGGGATTACGGGGTGAGCCACCATGCCCAGCCAAACATACATGTTTTCATGTCCACAGCTAATTTTGTTGTTGTTTTTCTGGCTGCCTAGAGGATTGGGAGCAGCAGTAGCTCAATCACAATGAGCACACCTGCTGTTCAGATCTTGGTTTCTAAACACCATTCTCCACCAAGAGTTCCTTTGAGAAACGGCTGATTCCAGACTAGACAGGGGGAGCACAGGGTGAGCCTAGAACAGGTACTCATCTCAGCAGAAAAGGAAGTGCTCAAAGAATGACTGAGATGTGTCAAAAGGATACAGAAGTCAGCTTGAAGTGGTCACTGAATATGGGAGAATTTGAGCATTAAAATAAAGATGGTAACAGATTATAACCTAGTGGATACAATAGAAAGCCATGAATCCATACTGAACACATTCAGAGTTTGATGAGGAAAGGGGTGGTTTTTTTTTAGTATCTCCCTCAAGTTACTTATTCATTAAGAGGGAAAAAGAGCAACTTTACAGTGTAGAAGCCGAGCCAACAAATGTCACTGCATGTGTTGTAATACAGTAAGACTGCACTACTCCTGAGCTGTTCCCGCTAAAGATGCATCACTTGGCCCAAACTGTAAGGCACATCAGAGAAATGAACACCAAAGTGCAGGCTACAAAGCAAGTGTCTTATTGAAACCACCTTTGCAAAATTATAACTCAGGAAACTATGGCAGTGGAAGATATCAGACCTGACCGACTCCATCTTGCTTCTAACCTTTAAGCTGTCCTTGTTCATCCCTAGGCAGAGGCCAAACTAACTTTGGGAAGGAATTCAGTTCATGGTTTGACTCTGAAACAAAATTGGTAAAACCCCTTTCCCTAAAAGACCCCCTTCTTGCCTGGGACCCCTCTGCCTTTGCAGGACTAACTAATTAGCTACAAGTTTAAAAATTACTGGCCAGGCACAGTAGTTCATGCCGGTAATCCCAGCACTTTGAGAGGCTGAGGCAGGCAGATCACCTGAGGTCAGGAGTTCAAGACGAGCCTAACCAACATGGAGAAACCCCATCTCTACTAAAAATACAAAATTAGCCGAGCGTGGTGGTGCATGTCTGTAATCCCAGCTACTTGGGAGGCTGAGGCAGGAGAATCACTTGAACCTGGGAGATGGAGGTTGTGGTGAGCCGAGATGCACCATTGTACTCCAGCCTGGGCAACAAGAGTGAAACTCCGTCTCAAAAAAAAAAAAACAAACAAACACCACCACCGCCAACAAAACAAGAAATTACAGTTTAGGGGTCATGCAGCCTCTGACTCCAAGAGTCTGAACTTCCCCAAATTGCTCCTGGCGATAACATCACTATTGTAAAACCTCAGGTCAGTGCTTGAGATATTTTGCTGACCCTGCACTCAGTGGATCAGTTAACACCACCCCGACCAGTAATCTGGCTTAAGCAGTTCTGCCATCCCACCCAGGAACAGAAAACAGCAAGAAAAACTCACTTCAACCCCCTATGATTCCATCTCCATTGCACTCCCCACTTCCCAAGCCCCTACCCACCAAATGATCTTTAAAAACTCTAATCGCCAAATGCTCGGGGAGACTGATTCGAGTATTAATAAAACACCGGTCTCTCACACAGTCAACTCTGTGTGAATTGCTCTTTCTCCATTGCAATGCCCCTGTCATGATAAATCACCTCTGTCGAGGCAGCGGGCAAGGTGAACCCACTGGACTGTTACACTATTACCTACAAAAGTGGCAAGGTGATATAGGTCAAGGGAAGACTAAAGAAGAAGATGTGACAACTCAATGCAAAGTGTGACCATGGATCTGGTCCTTTCACCATAAAGGACATTGTTGGAACAATTGGCAACGCTTGGGTGGGGTCTGAGGGTTCAATGGTGGCAACGAGCCTGTGCTACCTTCCTAACGTCAATGGTTGTGCAGCAGTTATATCAGAGCCGTTTGAACCAGAGCGACTCCATCTTAAATAGGAGCTGAGTAAAATAAGGCTGAGACGCACTGGGCTGCATTCCCAGATGGTTATGGCACTCTAAGTCACAGGACGAGATAGGAGGTTGGCACAAGATACAGGTCATAAAGACATTGCTGGAAAAAACAGGTTGCAGTAAAGAAGCCGGCTAAAACCCACCAAAAACCAAGATGGTGTCGAGAGTGACCGCTGGTCATCCTCACTGCTTCGCTCCCACCAGCGCCATGACAGTTTGCAAATGCCATGGCAACATCAGGAAGTTACCCTCTATGGTCTAAAAGGGGGAGGCATGAATAATCCACCCCTTGTTGAGCATATCATCAAGAAATAGCCATAAAAACAGGCAACCAGCAGCCCTGAGGGGTTTATGTCCATGGAGTAGCCATTCTTTTATTCCTTTGCTTACTTAATCAACTGGTTTTCACTTTACAGACTCACCCTGAATTCTTTCTTGTGTGAGATCCAAGAACTCTCTCTTGGGGTCTGGATCGGGACCCCTTTCCTGGGACAGTTATGCAGGAGGACGTCCTTATCTGTAGGAAGCACACCCTGAACTGCTCAGGCTCAATGGGCCTTCTGGCTGGCAACTGACTCTTCAATGCCCCAGAGAAAAAAGCTTTTGAGGTTTACTTGTGACTTTCCTGTAGGTATGTGGTTGTTAGTAAAAATGTACCAAACATTTAAAAAAATAAGGCATCCTATTATTTTCTCTTAAAAGTATCTCTTAAAGGGGTGTATTCATGATGACAGAGAAGTCAGTCTAGAAGGAGACAGACAGTAAGTGGGAGGCACCCCCCTCCACCCCATCCCGGTCTGGATGAGTCAGCCCCCGCATTCTGCCTTTCCTGACCCCCAAGTCCAGCTCAGAAGCCCTTCTTAGGAGTTTCCCATGAGCCTCTATTTGCTCATCACAGCACTTCTGATCTGGTAATTGTAACGGCCCATTTACTTATAAATTCCATGAGATTAGAGATTGTCTGACTTGCTCACCACTGTCTTCCTGGAGGTGGAGGCAATTTCCGGGACATGGTAGCTCCTCAGTAAGCATTTGCTGAACGAATGAAAGAATGGTTCACACTGACCCCAAAGAAAGCTTTCTCCATAGTCTTGGACTATTTCTCCTTTTTCTTCTTTCTTTTTTGGAGACAACGTCTGGCTCTATCACCCAGGCTGGAGTGCACTGGCATGATCTCAGCTCACTGCAACCTCCACTTCCTGGGCTTAAGTGGCCCTCCAACGGCAGCCTGCCGAGTAGCTGGAACCACAGGCACACACACCACGCCTGGCTAATTTTTGTATTTTTTTGTACAGATGGGGTTTTGCCAGGTTGCCCAGGCTGGTTTCGAACTCCTGAGATCAAGTGATCCACCCGCCTTGGCCTCCCAAAGTGCTGGGATTACGGTGGCTCACACCATACCTGGCTGGAATGTTTCGAATCAAGCAGTTGAAAGGTAAAGACCAATGCTGTAGCCGCGAGATCCGCCTGTTCTTCAGCGTGGATAAAGCTCTTTGCCCTCCTTCATGGATCTATGGCATGGTTTTGCTCTCGACTCTCCTGAGTCCTTGCAGAGGAGGCATGGAAAGGTCTGGCGTGAGTCACTGCCATCGATCAACATGACATTGTTCTCGAAGGGCTCGCAGTGGGGAAACCTAAAAAGGAAGAAAATGCGAGCTCTTGCCAGGGCTACTGAACAAAAGGGTCAAGCACCCAGCCATTCACCGAGTTCCAGTCTCTGAATAACAAGGTTATGAAGCTATGCGAAGCCTTCATCCCTTCTCATAACTACACAGGCATGTCGGGGCTTCTGAAGTTGTAACAGTGATTTCCTTTAAAGAAAGCCATTCTGAGTAAACCAAGGACACTTCACCCTTGACTTTGAAAATGTCTACAAACTTTCCCAAAGCAAATCTCTGCCGGTGTTTCTCACTTCCTGATCTGCACGGCCCGAGGAGCCCATGGCTGGGCTGGCACGTTCTTTTGTTCAGTTTCTCTACCGGAAGGAGTTTGTGTAAAAAGGAGTAGAAATTAGTGTTCACACCACAATAGGGGTAATTGTTCTGAGCTGCCACATTCCGTTAAATGTTTACCTTTTTGTTTCACAATCTAACAGGAAATGAGGAGCGAAGGATTTTTGGTTCCCTTATCCCCCTTTGGTCAAGACTAAAGAAGACCAGTTGTTATTCTAGTTGCTCAAAAATGAAATGCTCAAGGTAGGAAATTAGCACAGTTGCTAAAGACTCCAGATCACTATCTTGGGTTTCGACCAAATCCATTTTGCATGAAATGTTTCAGAGGAATGAGCCTTTGCCGACCTTCTCCATGTGCCTCCAGGACAGGATGTTTAGCAAGAGGTGCTGAACGTTGTAACCATCTTTCTATGTGGTCTGTAGAACACTATGGATGATCAAGATAAAAAACTGGACAGACGGAATGGATTCCTTAGTAGCCAAATACAAGTTAGGGAAGTGGTAAACAGCTGGGACCCGTTGGGAAGGAGGCCAGAGGGCTTCGCCAGGCTCTCTTCCGCCATTTCAGGTTCATCCTTTAAGACCAGACCCCAACCCAGCTTCTACTTCTAGAAGTGAGTATTTGTTTAAAGTTCCATTTGTGGAATGGCCCAGCTGGGATGAAAACCAGGGTGTGAATTCTAGTACCAGCTCCACCGCTGAACAACAGAGTACAACCTCCCTGGGTTAACGTCTTCTAATAACCCAAGTCATAGAGTAAAATATGTCTTTTAGGGCATTTTTAACTTTTTTATTGCCTTGAAATAGAGTCAGGGGAATAAAGACTTTATCCTCTAGGTTCGATAGCTGGGTCTAGGAAATACACTGACGATACACAGATTTAACAGGAAAAAGGGTATATAAATTTATTTATTTTTAATATGTGCACAGGGGGTTTCATAGGAAGAAAAAAACTGAATATTACAAAAAAGTGATGCCATCTTAACAGAGAAAAGGGAGAGGAGATGTCGGTTACTGCGAGGAGACGAAATGATTTTTAGGAAAGCAAACTGGCCTTTGGAAGACTAGATGGGAGATGTGAGGGTCTGTGACTGTTTGTCTGGATGTTAGGGCAGCCCTCACTGACTCCTGGGGAGGGGACTTAGCACAACTGATGTCCTTTTGGAGGCTCTGCCTTTGGGCAGATGAGAGGAGTTCAGGGAAACCCTGTCTCTGCATTTACTGTTTTCCAGTGCCTTCCGCTTAAAATCACCAACATTCCAAAGCGGCATATTTGGGGGCAGTCTGTCCTGAACCCTTACTCGACAGTAAAAAACATTTTTTAAAAATTAAAAATGGGCCAGGCGCAGTGGCTGACACCTGTAATCCCAGCACTTCGGGAGGCTGAAGTGGGCAGATCACTTGAGGTCAGGAGTTCAAGACCAGCCTGGCCAACATGGTGAAACCCTGTCTCTACTAAAAATACAAAAATTGCCTGGGCATGGTGGCGCTTGCCTGTAGTCCCAGCTACTCGAGAGGCAGGAGAATTGCTTGAAGCTGGGAGGCAGAGGTTGCAGTGAACTGAGATCATGCCACTGCACTCCAGCCTGGGCAACACAGCGAGACTCCATGTCAAAAATAAACAAATAAAAATTAAAAATGGATAATTCGGTCATAAATAAGATTGTCACAGTGAAATAAACGTAATGGTTTTCAATACTTCTCAATATTTCTGTATTCAAAGTCCAGTCCCTGAACTTTGCACAGGCACTTGGGTTCACGTCCCACTTCTGCCACTTACTAGCTGTGTGACTCGGGAGAAACTGTTTAACATTTCTGTGCCTCAGTCTCCCCATCTACAAAAAGAGGGAGATAACAATAGGGACTCATAGGTGTCTGTGAGGATGAAAAGAGCCAGTGCAAATATAAAGTAGTGCCCGGCACATAGTAAACACTCAATAAATGCCAACACTCATCACAATAATATCGTTACAACATTTTTTAAAAAGGGATTTTATACTTGGAAAAGAATGTGAATTTTTTTAAAAGCTACAATGAACAAATCCGCACACAGACCAAAGATGTGCACTTTCTTTTTATTTATTTATTTATTTTATTTTGCCCATCATTGGCTAGATGTGCACGTTCAAATTTCTTTTTTTTTTTTTTGAGACAGAGTCTCACTCTGTTGCCCAAGCTGGAGTACAGTGGCACAATCTCGGCTCACCTCAACCTCCACTGCCTGGGTTCAAGCTATTCTCCTGCCTCAGCCTCCTGAGTAGCTGGGATTACAGGTGTGTGCCACCATGCCTGGCTAATTTTTATATTTTTTAGTAGAGACGTGGTTTCCCCAGGTTGACCAGGCTGGTCTTTAACTCCTGACCTCAGGTGATCCACCCGCCTCAGCCTCCCAAAGTACTGAGATTACAGGTGTGAGCCACCGCGCCTGGTTTCAAATTTCAAATAATTCTTATCAACATTAAAGTTTGACCTTCTTTTTCAGACCGTAAGAAGCGTTTCAGTGACGTGCCTATCTATTTTTAAGACCTTTTTCATTGTAAATGATGCCAACTGAATTCAAACCAGCTTAGGCGAGAAGAGCTCCGTGCAGGCCCAGGTGAGCACGCTGCAGGAAAGGCAGACGTAGCGTTCACAAGAGGACGGTGCGGGCCCAGAAGCTTCGCTCCACCGTGGCTCTGTGTGTTCTGAGTGTCCCCTCACTGTCATACGCTGGGACAACACAATGGTCTCAGCCGGACTGCTGGGGTTTGAGGCTTCTTAGAGGCCATCGTCCTGTCCACACAGCAGGAGCCCTTGTCTACCAACAGCCCTGAGGCCCACGCCCTAAAAATTCCAAGAGTGTGGAGGAACATGGATTTTCTCTCTCGGGTCCTGCTTGAAAAATCTGGAGGAAGAACTCACTGATGAACTTTGGGTCCCACAGACCCTACACCAGGTCCCTGCAGGAGAAGAGAGTGGCAGCGGACAGAGATTTATCAGAGTAATGGCAGAGAGAGAGGCTGACAAAAAGCATGAGACCCTCGGAGGCAACCAGGCCCTCATAAATGCTCCGTGAGTCAGGTGTCTAGGAATGCAACGGATGCAGCCAGGCGGGTGGCTCACGCCTGTAATCCCAGCACTTTGGGAGGCCAAGGCGGTTGGATCATGAGGTCAGGAGATTGAGACCATCCTGGCTAACACGGTGAAACTCTATCTCTACTAAAAATACAAAAAATTAGCAGGGCATGGTGGCGGGTGCCTGTAGTCACAGCTACTCAAGAGGCTGAGGTAGGAGAATCACTTGAACCCGGGAGGCAGAGGTTGCAGTGAGCCGAGATCACACCACTGCACTCCAACCTGGGTGACAGAGCAAGACTCCGTCTCAAAAAAAAAAAAAAGATGCTGTAGGTTGAACTTCACGGCCATGGTCGGTAACATACATAAAGCTTGCCTGGAGACGGAGCTTGTTGTGAAAACCCTTCTGTTCATTGATCTCAGAGAGGGATCCTGGGATGTAAAAGTTTCTTCATCCAGCAGCCAGCAGTGCTTCTGCTGGCTGCCCCAGCTGCATCAGGCAACAGTCTCGTCCCCCTGGGAGTGAGTTTAAACAGGCAGAGCCATGCCGGGAAGGGAGCAGCTAACCCGGTCCTCGGGGAATGATTTCATTCCGGAGATTGAAGAAAACAAACAAGTGTCTCATATCCACTTCAAACCGCTGCTTTGCAGTGTACTTTACAAAATTTCCACTATCTAAATCAGTTATAAAGTGGGTGAAATACATAAATATATACATATATTGTGTGTGTGTGTGTGTGTGTGTGTGTGTCACTTCGTGGAGTGACTTCCTCACACTTTCATTTCTAGTCCATTGGGTCTGTCTAGAAGTTCTAAAAAAGATCTTTTTAATAAATTCTGCTAAACACTGCAGAGGAATGGTTTGTTTTCATTGGTCGTGAACGGCACAGGCCCACCTCCAGGCCTCTGGGGAACCGTATGAGGCATTTTCCAAAGTTATTTCCAGAATAAACAAGGCTTGAAAGGCCAGCCTCGCTCAACCACGGCCCACAGCTTCACTTCTCTGCTCCAGGCGGGAGGAGAAACCCCTGACCTTCTGTAAATATTTCAACACAAG
Source organism: Mandrillus leucophaeus (assembly GCF_000951045.1). Classification (NCBI taxonomy): domain Eukaryota; kingdom Metazoa; phylum Chordata; class Mammalia; order Primates; family Cercopithecidae; genus Mandrillus; species Mandrillus leucophaeus. Next base: position 2,789,129 of record NW_012098654.1, on the reverse strand, counting down.
CAGTTCTCTGCGGGATTAGAATTTGTTTTTGAGTCAACTCTGAAACAGACACAGAAAAGGCCCCTTTCTGATTGTTCTACTGATATTGAAAAGTTTCAGCGTTATGTTTTTCATGGCTGTTAAAGGAATTGCACATTCCAAGACCCGGGGGCAGAAAGGGCACAAAAGAAGGGTCTAAATGATTAGATGGTAGGGCCTGTTTTTACTCAGCCACAAACCAGGAAGATCCCAGGAAAACTCTACGTGATTGAGAAATACTTTTGGCCATCAGCGCAACCTGCTAATTGGGAACACCCAATGCCCTCAATATGAAGCTTAAAAAATGAGATGGTGTCATCATCCAGGCTGTGGGGCATGGAGGGGCCTTGGTGAGCTCAAAAGAGCACATCTGCCCCAAAAGACAGCCCTGCCCACCGCCAGACATGTGGGGCCAAGGCACACTGTCACAGCACCATCTGACTTTTTAAAAGAAAAACAAGAAATCTCTAAGTTTTTGTTTTTTGAGACAGAATCTCGACTCTGTCACCCAGGCTGGAGTGCAGTGGCGCGATCTTGGCTCACTGCAACCTGTGCCTCCCACAGGTGATTCTCATGTCTCACCTCCTGAGAAGCTGGGACTACAGATGTGCGCCACCACGCCTGGCTAAGTTTTTGTGTTTTTAGTAGAGACGGGGTTTCGCCATGTTGGCCAGGCTGGTCTCGAACTCCTGGCCTCAAGTCGTCCGCCTGCCTCGGCCTCCCAAAGTGTGGGATTATAGGCGTGAGCCACTTCACCTGCCCTCTAAGTTTTCAATATGGAAAACTAAAATTTAAGAGGCTGCCAGCCAACAACTCTGACCCCACAAGGTTCTGGTCTCCCATAATGACTTCTTGAATACTTTTTCTGAAATCTCAAACATTCTTCTGAGCCTGCCTTGGTGTGACACATGTGTCATCTGTATCGTCCCGCATGTGGCCAGCCATGGCACGCACAGAGGCACCAGTGGGGAACCCACTCTCCAAAGAGACTCAGGCCTTGGGACTCACAGGCAGGTGTGTCTGGCGTCCAGCATTACATTCTGTGGTGTCACTGCCATCTGTGATTCCAAAGCATGCAGCAATGTCCTGCTGAAAGTTACTGCCTGGTCACAGCTCACCCTGAGAGGGACGGGAGGGAAAGGTCTGGGAAGCGGCAGAGGTGGCCTGCGGGAATCCAGGAGGTGAAGTCTGGAATCAGAGCAGAGGGCTGGCTCACACGGATTTGCAGACAAGGAAGTGGCCCTGGGGAGAAGAGCCTAGAAGTAAACAGAGCTTCCCGCAGCCAGGCAGGTAGGCACGAGGATGACTGCAATCTCGGCATTAAGGAAAGTGTGACATCACAGCCAGCAAGCTCTGAACACTGGGGCTACATGAAAAACATTAAGACACATAGACTGTCAGGCCCAGAGGCCAACTCAGCTGGCCCTATTCACTGTCAGGCTGGGAGGCCGGCTGAGCCGGCTCTATTCACTGTGAGGCCAGAGGCCGGCTGAGCTGGCTCTATTCACTATCAGGCACTATTCACTGTCTCTGCTTCCCATATTCCTTGCTACTCCCAACCTTGTTTCCCCAGTGGTGTCCACACTAGAGCTCTGCAATGGTTTACCCACACTGATGAGTGAAGAAATGCAACCCAAAGCCTCTTCGGTGCCCAGTAATGGCCTAAGATACTAGTTCTGTGCTGTTTGAATTTTTTTTATTTTTTGAGACAGGTTTCACTCTGTTGCCCAGGCTGGAGTGCAGTGGTGTGTGCATAGTTCAATGCAGCCTCAAACTCCCAGGCTTAAAGCTATCTTTGTGCCTTCACCTCTTGAGCAGCTGAAACTACAAATGCTCACCACCATGCCCAGCTAATGTTTAAATTTTCTGTAGAGATGGGGTCTTGCTATGTTGCCCTGGGCTCACACAATCTACCTGCCTTGGTCTCCCAAGGTGCTGGGACTACAGGTGTGAGCCACTGCACCCAGCCTTGATTTTTTAACTAACTAGTAACTAGTAGACTTTATTAGTAGTAGTAGTAGTAGTAGTTTTTGGTGTACAGGAAAAGCAGAGTCAAAAGTACAGAATTCCCAGATGCCCCAACTCAGTTCCCCTGTTATTAACACTTTGCATGAGTGTGGCATGTTTGTTACAATTGCTGAGCCAATCTTCACTATTAAGTAAAGTCCTTCATTCACATTAGTTTCATTCTTGGTGTTATATGTTCTGTGAATTTGGACAAATGCATATTGACATAAACCAACCGATTATAATATCATACAGAGTGTCTTCACTGCCCTAAAAATCCTCTGTGGCCTATACATGCTCTCTTTTTTTTTTCCCTTTGAGACAGAGTCTTGCTGTGTTGCCCAGGCTGGAGTGCAGTAGCATGATCTCATCTCGGCTCACTGCAACCTCCAACTCTTAGGCTCAAGCGATTCTCCTGCCTCAGCCTCCTGAGTAGCTGGGATTACAGGCAGCCATGCCCGGCGCCATCATGCCCGGCTGATTTCTGTATTTTTAGAAGAGAGAGGTTTTTGCCACATTGGCCAGGCTGGTGTCGAACCTCTGACCTCAGATGATCCATGCATCTCAGCCTCCCAAAGTACTAGGATCACAGGTGTGAGCCACCGTGCCCGGCTACATGCGCTTTTTATTTGGTAACTTATTCCATTTCCTAAATTATTTTTTAAATCTTTCCCTCTAAAAGTCGGTGTAGAGTCATCTTAAAATACACACACACACACACACACACACACACACACACACAATTGTAATCTCAGTGTGCTTGGCAGAAATCGAAGATGTAACCCGCCCCACCGAATTTCCAGGCCCCCGATATACACATACCGTTTTCCAGTTATCCAATCAAACGTGAATCTCGGTACTGCTGTGAAAAGGAGCTGCAATGTATTCAGGTCCTAAATCAGTTGACTTGAAAATAGAGAAAACACTCAGTGGGCCTGACCTAGTGACGTGGGCCCTTTAAGGGAGACAGTTTTCTCCAGACGGTCACAGAAAAGGCAGTAGGGGCAGCATGGGAGGGTTCTGTGTGCCCCTGCTGGCCTGCATGGGCCGCGTGGAAGGGACGTGGGCAGCTTCTGGTGCTGAGAACAGTCCCCAGCTGACAGGCAGCAAGGAAAGGGGAGCTCAGTCTTGTAATACAAAAGACTGAATTTTTGCCAACAAGAATGAGCCTAGAAGTGGATTTTCCTCCGCAAACGAATGCAGAAACAGAAAACAAACACCACATGTTCTCGCTTATAAGTGGGAGCTGAATGCTGAGAACACGTGGACACAAGGAGGGGAACAACACACACGGGGGCCTGTGGGGGTGGGGGAGGGAGTGCACCAGGAAGAATAGCTAATGGATCCTGGGCTTAATAACTAGGTGATGTTGGGAGGCCGAGGTGGGCTGAGTACGAGGTCAGGAGATGGAGACCATCCTGGCTAACACCGTGAAACTCCGTCTCTACTAAAAATACAAAAAATTAGCCGGGTGTGGGTGGCGGGCACCTGTAGTCCCAGCTACTCGGGAGGCTGAGGCAGGAGAATGGTTTGAACCCGGGAGGCGAAGCTTGCACTGAGCCGAGATTGCACCACTGCACTCCAGCCTGGGCCACAGAGCGAGACT
>NW_012098654.1:2773984-2785448 GCF_000951045.1 Mandrillus leucophaeus | reverse complement strand
GGGGTGGGGGAGGGAGTGCACCAGGAAGAATAGCTAATGGATCCTGGGCTTAATAACTAGGTGATGTTGGGAGGCCGAGGTGGGCTGAGTACGAGGTCAGGAGATGGAGACCATCCTGGCTAACACCGTGAAACTCCGTCTCTACTAAAAATACAAAAAATTAGCCGGGTGTGGGTGGCGGGCACCTGTAGTCCCAGCTACTCGGGAGGCTGAGGCAGGAGAATGGTTTGAACCCGGGAGGCGAAGCTTGCACTGAGCCGAGATTGCACCACTGCACTCCAGCCTGGGCCACAGAGCGAGACTCTGTCTCAAACAAACAAACAAACAAACAAACAAAACCCTAGGTGATAGGATGATCTGTGCAAAGCCACCATGGCACACATTGACCTATGGAACAAACCTGCACATCCTGCACGTGTAGCCCTGAACTTAAAATAAGTTGAAGATTTAAAAAAAAAAAAGTGCATTTTCCTCTAGAGCCTCCAGACAAGAACGCAACCTAGTCAATACCTTGATATCCTGAGGCTTATGATATCCTGAGAAGAAAACCCAGCCACACCAGGACAGGCGTCTGACCCGCACGACTGTGAGCTCATGAATGGGTGTTGTTTTCCCAGCTCAGTCAGTGCTGTTTTGTTACAGAGCAACAGGAAACGCATACTCCCTCCACCCAGATCTTTTTCTAGAGCAATTAATTATGCATACGGTGAGTGCGTATGTTTTGCTTTTACATAATGAGATCCTCTCGTATATAACTATGTTATAACCAGCACATTAAAAATGTGGTTTGCTAAATTCAAAACCAAACAGAAACAATTGTTGGGATTTTGATTGGAATGACATTGAATCTGTAGCTTAGTGGGAGGAGAACTGATGTCTTTTGGAGGTTATGTCGTCAAAAACATGATCTAATTCTCCATGTATTTAGGTCTTTATGTCTGGCAAGCCTATTGCATCCTGTTTTCCATGAAGGTCTCGCTCGTTTCTGTTGCGTTTATTCCTAAGTATTATTGCAAATGGCATCGTTTGTTGTTGTTCTGGAAACAGGGTCCCGCTCTGTCGCCCAGCCTGGAGTGCAGTGGTGTGATCACAACTCACTGCAGCCTCTACCACCTGGGCTCAAGCAATCCTCCGACCACAGCCTCCCAAGTAGCTGGGACCACAGGCATGTGCCATCAAGCCTGGCTAGTTTTTAGTATTATTATTTGTAGAGATGGGATCTCACTATGCTGCCCAGGTTGGTCTTGAACTCCTGGGCTCAAGCAATCCTCCCACCTCGGCCTCCCAAAGTGCTGGGATTGCAGGTGTGAGCTTGTAATGACGCCACCACGCCTCCTGGTATCCTTTTTATTATCTATTTTTCACTGTTGTTAGTGTGATGATATTATCGAAATGTAATGGATCTTTGCATTTTGATTTTGTATGCAGTAACTTAGCTGAAATGCTCTATTAATCCATCTGTATATTCCTCAGGATTTTCTAAGAAGCCAACCAAGTACATCTCTGAATGATTTCTGTTTTCTTTCTTTCTTTCCAATTCTATAATTTTCTTTTCTTCCTTGTCTTACTGATCTGACAAGCATCTCCATTACTATGTGAACTCAAACTGACAAGACTTGATGCCTTGGAGTTCTTCCTCATTTTCAAGATAATTGTTTTTGTTGTTTTGTTTTTGTTTTTTCAGACAGACTCTTGCTCTGTCGCCCAGGTTGGAGTGCAGTGGCGTGATCTCAGCTCACTGCAAGCTCCACCTCCTGGGTTCACACCATTCTCCTGCCTCAGCCTCCAGAATAGCTGGGACTACAGGTGCCCACCACCACGCCTGGCTAATTTTTTGTATTTTTAGTAGAGAAGGGGTTTCACCATGTTAGCCAGCATGGTCTTGATCTCCTAACCTCGTGATTTACCCACCTTGGCCTGCCAGAGTGCTGGGATTACAGGCGTGAGCCACTGCACCCAGCCGAGAGAGTGTTTTTAAGGTTTTACCATAAAGTTTGAGGTTTGCTGTAGTTTTGTTTGTTTTTAGAAATGGTCTTCATTATGTGAAGGATATTCGCTTCTGCTTATAGTCGATTAAGATTTTTTAAATTATGGATGAATGTTAAATTTTATACTTTACTTTTCTACATTGATTAAGACAATCACATAGTTTTTCTCCTTTAATCGACTGATGGTACAGATTGCAATAGATTTTCCTGGAATAAACTTTATCTTTCTCATATAGGCATACTATGGAGATATTTTGGGTTGCATTCCAGACCACCTCAATAAAGCAAATATTAAAGCAAGTCACACTAATTTTTTGGTTTCTCAGTGTATATAAAAGTTTTATTTAAACTATACTGTAGTCTGTAAGTGTGCAATAGCATTATGTCTAAAAAATGTACATACTTTAATTAAGGCCAGGCACGGTGTCTCACACCTGTAATCCCAACACTTTGAGAGGCTGAGGTGGGTGGATCACTTGAGGTCAGGAGTTTGAGACCAGCCTGGCCAACATGGTGAAACCCTGTCTCTACTAAAAATATGAAAATTAGCCAAGTGTGGTGCTCATGCCTGTAGTCCCAGCTACTTGGGAGGTTGAGGCAGGAGGATTGCTTGAATCCAGGAGGCGGAAGTTGCAGTGAGCCAAGATCGTGCCACTGCACTCCAGCCTGGGCGATAGAGTGAGACTCTGTCTCAAATAATAATAATAATAACTTATTGCTGAAAAGTGCTAACAGTCATCTGAGCCTTCGGTGAGTCACAATCTTTTTGTTGGCAGAGGGTCTTGCCTCTACGTTGATGGCTGCTGGCTGATCACAGTGGTGGTTGCTGAAGGTTGGCATGGCTGTGGCAATTTCTCAAAATAAGACAATGACGTTTTTTGCATTGATTAGGACTCTTCCTTTCACGAAATATTTCTTCATAACATGTGATGCTGTATGATAGCATTTTACCCACAGAACTTCTTTCAAAATTGGAGTCAGTCCTCTCAAACTTGCTGCTGCTTTATCAGCTAAGTCTAAATAATATTCTAAATCCTTTGCTGTCATTTCAACAGTGTTCACAGTATCTTCACCAGAAGTAAATTGCATCTCAAGAAACCACTTTCTTTGCTCATCCACAAGAAGCAACTCTTCATCATTCAAGTTTGATCATGAGATTGTAGTAATTCAGCCACATCTTCAGGCTGCACTTCTAATTTGAGTTCTGTTGCTATTTCCACTACATCTGCAGTTACTTCCTCCACTGAAGCCTTGAACTGCACAAAGTCACCTATGAGGGTTGGGATCCACTTCTTTCAAACTCCCGTTAATGTGGATATTTTGACCTCCTCCCGTGAATCGCAAACATTTTTAATGGCATCTAGAATGGTAAATATTTTCCAGAAGGTTTTCAATTTACTTTGCCCAGATCCTTCAGAGGAATCACTATTTATGTGCAGCCATAGCCCTACAAAACGAATTTCTTACATAATAAGATTTGAAAGTCAAAATTACTGGATCCATGGGCTGCAGAATGAATGCTGTGTTAGCAGGCAAGAAAACAACATTCATTTCCCTGTACATCTCCAGCAGAGCTCTTGAGTGATCAGGTACATTGTCAATGAGCAGTAATATTTTGAAAGGAATCTTTTTCCTGAATAGTAGGTCTCAACAGTGAGCTTAAAATAATTTAGTAAGCCATGCTGTAAACAGATGTGCTGTCATCCAAGCTTTGTTGTTTCATTTATAAAGCACAGACAGAGTAGATTTAGCTTAAGTCTTAAGAGTCGCGGGATTTTTGGAATGGCAAAGGAGCGCGAACTTCGATCTAAAGTCAACAGCTGCATTTGCTCCTAACAAGAGTCCGCCTGCCCTTTGAAGCTTTGGAGCCAGGTATCGACTTCTCTTCTCTGTCTATAGAAGTCCTAGATGATATCATCTTCCAGGAGAAGGCTGTTTCATCTACATTGGAAATCTGTTGTTCAGTGGAGCCACCTTTATCAAGGATCTTAGCTGGATCTTCTGGATAACCTGGGGTAGCTTCCCAGTACTTGCTGCCTCACCTTTGGCTTTTACGTTATGGAGATGGCTTCATTCCTTAAACCTCATGAACCAGCCTCTGCTGGCTTCGAAAGTTTCCTCTGCAGCTTTCTCATCTCTCTCAGACTTCACAGGATTGAAAAGAGTTAGACCAGGTGCTGTGGCTCACGCCTGTAATCCCAGCACTTTGGGAGGCCGAGGTGGGTGGATCACCTGAGGTCAGGAATTCGAGACCAGCCTGGCCAACATGGTGAAACCCCGTCTCTACTGAAAATACAAAAATTAGCTGGGTGTGGTGGGGCACATTTGTAATCCCAGCTACTCAGGAGGCTGAGGCAGGAGAGTCGCGTGAACCCTGGAGGCAGAGGTTGCAGTGAGCCAAGATCACGCATGCCACTGCACTCCAGCTCAGGTGACAGAGCAAGCCTCTGTCTCAAAAAAAAAAAAAGAGTTAGGGCTCTGCTCTGGATTAGGCATTGGTTTAAGGGAGTGTTGTGGCTTATTTGGTCTTCTATCCAGACCACTAGAACTTTCTCCATATCAGCAATAAGGCTGTTTTGCTTTCTTATCATTCGTGTGTTCACTGGAGCGGCACTTGGAATTTCCTTCAAGAGCTTTTCCTTTGCACTCAGTTTGGCTAACTGTTTGGCAAAAGAGACCCAGCTTTTGACCTGTCTCAGTTTTCAATATGCACTCCTCACTAAGCGTACTCATTTTCAGCATTTGATTTAAAATATTAGGTTGGTGCAAAGGTCGTTGTGGGTTTTGCGTTACTTTCAATGGCAAAACCCGCAACGACCTTTTCACCAACATAGAGATATGCGGCTCTTCCTATCACTTGAACACTTAGAAGTCATTGTAGGGTTATTAATTGGCGTAATTTCAATATTGTTGTGTCTCAGGGAATAGGGGGCCCAAGGAGAGGGAAAGAGACGGGAGGGACGGCCGATCAGTGGAGCAGTCAGAAGGCGCACATTTACCGATCAAGTTTGCGGTCTTATGTGGGCACAGTTCATGAAGCCCCAAAACAATCACAACAGTAACGTCTAGGATCATTGATCACAGATCACCATAACAGAGACAATACATATTAAAAAGTTTGAAATAGTGTGAGAATTAGTTTGAAAATGTGACACAGAGACAGGAAGTGAGTACATGCCATTGGAAAATGGCACCAGGAGATTTGCTCAACGCAGGGTTGCCACAATCCTTTAATTTGTAAAAAATATAGCATCAGTGAAGTGCAAGACAGTGAACCACAATAAAACAGGGTGGGCCTGCACCTTCCTTGGTTCTGCTGGCAAATATTTGCTTAGGATTCTTACAGCTACGTTCATGAGTGAAATTGGTCAGGAATTCTCCTTTCTTGTACCTTTTTTGCCTGTTTTTTTGGTTTTGTGTTTATACAAATTGATTTGGGTCTCAATTAATTAGGGAGTCTTTGCTTCATTTCTATTACTTGGAAGAGTTTGTGCAATATTGAGATTATTTTTTCCTTGAACAGTTGGTAAACTTAGCTGTAGAAATACCTGGGCTTGATAGTTCCTTCAGGACAGATTTTATTGTCTGTTGCAATTTATTTATTATTCTTTTTGGAAACAGAGTCTTGCTCAGTCGCCCAGGTTGAATTGCAGTGGCACAATCACAGCTCACTGCAGCCTCAACCTCCCAGATTCAGGTGATCCTCCCACCTCAGCCTCCTGAGTAGCTGGGATTATAGGCACGTGCTACCACACCTGGCTAAACTTTCGTATTTTTCATAGAGATGGGGTTTCGCTGTACTGTCCAGGCTGGTCCCGAACTCCTGGGCTCAAGTGATCCTCCTTGGCCTCCCAAAGTGCTGGGATTACAGGCATGAGACACTGCACATGGCCTGTTTCAATTTCTTTAATGGGTTTAGAACCAGGCAGGTTTACTATTTCTTCCTGAGTCACTGTTGATACGGTTTCTTGCTCTGGTAACTTATCAGTGGATAGTCTTAAAGATGTTTACAGGGTCCTCTTATCATTTGGAGCTCTGCTGGGCCTGTATTTGTGGGTCCTATTTCAGTCTTGACTTGGTGCTTCTCTCTTCTGGCCTTGATCAGTTTTGCTGAAGTGGGTGTTTCTTTTTTTGGTCTTTTCAAAGAATTTTTCCTTATTAATGCTTTCTATTTCTTTGTTATCTGTTTCATTGATTTCTGTTTTTATTTTGAGTATTCCCTTGTTTTCACTTTCTTCACATTTATTCCCAAGTCCTTAATCCAACTTGTTACACCGAATTACAGCGAATACTTGGCTCACTAATTAACAGCAGCAGTTCCTTTCTGATATAAAGAAATACTTATGGCTAAAATTTTTACTCTAATTATTGCTTTAGCAAGATTCTTCCAGTTCTAATGTGTAATTATTTTTCTCATTCACTCTCAAATACTTCCTTGTTTCCATAATGATATTTTATTTTATATTACGTTATTTAGAAACTTTTTTTTTTTTTTTTTTTTGAGACGGAGTCTCGCTCTGTCACCCAGACTGGAGTGCAGTGGCCGGATCTCAGCTCACTGCAAGCTCCGCCTCCTGGGTTCCCGCCATTCTCCTGCCTCAGCCTCCCGAGTAGCTGGGACTACAGGCGCCCGCCACCTCGCCCGGCTAGTTTTTTGTATTTTTTAGTAGAGACGGGGTTTCACCGTGTTAGCCAGGATGGTCTCGATCTCCTGACCTCGTGATCCGCCCGTCTCGGCCTCCCAAAGTGCTGGGATTACAGGCTTGAGCCACCACGCCCGGCCGAAACTTTTTAATTTCTAAAAGTATGGGGAATTTTAGGTACAATTTTTGTTTTGTTTTGTTTTTTGAGTCAGAGTCTCTCTCTGTCACCCAGGCTGGAGTGCAGTGGTGCCATCTCGGCTCACTGCAACTTCCGCCTCTCGGGTTCAAGCGATTCTCCTGCCTCAGGCTCCCAGGTAGCTAGGACTACAGGCGCATGCCACTATGCCTGGATAATTTTTGTATTTTTAGTACAGATGGAGTTTCACTGTGTTAGCCAGGATGGTCTTGATCTCCTGACCTCAGATCCACCCGCCTTGGCCTCCCAAAGTGCTGGGATTATAGGCATGAGCCACCACGCCTAGCCTCACAGTTTTGTTATTGATTACTAATTACATTGTAATCAGAAAAGTGGACTGCATGATATCAGTCCTTTGAAATTGGCTGAGCTCTACTCTGGGACACCTCATCTTTCTTTTACACTCATTCCTGAAAGATTATTTCACTAGAGATGCAAATCTCCATGGAAAATTATTTCATTTCAGTGTGCTAAAGACATTACAGTATTCCACTATTTTCTGGCTTTATTGTTACTAGTCCCAGTTAGCTCTATTAGCACAGAGATCTTGGCTATTTTATTTACCTTTCTTAAAAAAAAATATTTCTCTAGGCCGGGCATGGTGGCATACGCCTGTAATCCCAGCTACTGGCGAGGCTGGAGCAGGAGAATCGTTTGAACCCAGGAGGTGGAGGTTGCGGTGAGCCATGATCACACCACTGCACTCCAGCCTGGGCAACAGATCAAGACTTCATCTCAAAAAAAAAGGAAAAAATATTCGCCAGGTGTGGTGGCACAGCTATTCGGGAGATTGAGGCAGGAGGATGGCTCGAACCCGGGAGTTCAAGAGCCATGGTCATGCCACTGCACTCCAGCCTAGGTGACACAATGAGACTCTATCTCAAATGCATACATATATGTATATATAAAAATGTAAAAATAGATATTATATATAAATATATATTTTAAAAATATAATTCATATGCCAACACAATTCACCTATGTACAGTGTACAAATCAAAGGCTTTTAGTATATTCAGAATCATGCAACCATCACTACAATCAAGTTTAGACGTTTTCAACCCCCCAAAAAAACTCATACCCAATAGCAGTCACTCCCTGTTTCCTCCAGCCATCCCAGCCCTAGGCAACCATGTATCTCCACTTTCTACAGATTTGTCTATTCTGAATACTTTGTAGAAATAAAATCATATAATAGATGGTCTTTTGTGACTGGCTTCTTTCACTCGCACATTTTCAAGATTCATCCATGTAGTAGCATGTCTTAGTTTATTGGCGCTGCTATAACAAAAATGCCTTGGACTGGGTGGCTTACAATCAACAAATGATTTCTCATAGTTTGAAGATTAGGAAGTTCAAGATCAAGGCACCAGCAGATTCGGTGTCTGGCGAGAGCTTTCTCTTTGTCTCACAGATGGTGCACTCTTGCTGTGTCCTCACACAGCAGAAGAGGTGAGGGAGCTCACTGGGGTCTCTTTTATAAAAGCATGAATCCCATTCACCAGGGCTCTATCCTCAAGACCTAACCACTTCCTAAGTGCCCCATTTCTTTTTTTTGAGATGGAGTCTCACTCTGTCACCCAGGCTGGAGTGCAGTGGCACGATCTCAGCTCACTGCAACCTCTGCCTCCCAGGTTCAAGGGATTCTCCTGCCTCAGCCTCCCAAGTAGCTGGGATTACAGGCGCACACCACCATGCCCGGCTTTAAATGCCCCATTTCTTAATACTTTTGCATTGGAGATCAGGTTTCAACATAGGAATTTTGGGGGATGGAAGAAGCACAGACATTGAGACCACAGCATAGCATGTGGTTACTGCTTTTTATTGCTGAATAACACTCCTGTGTGGATGTACATGACATTTTACTTATCCATTTATCCGTTGATAGACATTTGGGTCGTTTCAGCTTTTTTACCATTAGGAATAATGCCACTCTGAACATTTGTGTACAAGTTTTTCACGGACATATGTTTTCGTATCTCTTGAGTACATAATTAGTTGTGGAATTGCTGGGTCATATGGTGACACCATGTTTAACTGTTTGAGGAACTTGCCAAACTGCTTTGCAAAGCAGTTGCACCATCTTAAAATCCCACCAGCACTGTACAAGGGTTTCAGTTTCTCCACTTCCTCAGTGGCACTCATTATTATGTCTTTTTCATTATTGCTTAGTCCTTTTTGCCCATCAGCTTGTACTGTGCTTGACACAGGGCATGTACTTAAATATTTAATTACAAACAATGTAATGATCTTTCTAATTACAGCATGTTTTCATTCTCATGTGTATGTTATGTTATGTACATTATGGTTATATATGTTATAAACAATATGGCTAAAGTATTATTATACCTTGCACTAGTCATTAAATGCCTTATTTTAAGCTATACTGCTGTTTCGGTAGAAGGCGTGAGGGAAGAGGCAGGGAGCACGTCTTACCAGTGATAGTCACAGCCAATAACCTAAGCCACAAGTGGCCACATCCGTGATCAAGGACATATAGACCAATTCTTGTCATTACACAGGCCAAGATCTAATTTCCAGATAAAAGATTAGAAAACATTTTCATTTTACTACAGACTGATGTCGCCGATATTAACAATGCAGTTCCATTTTTCTCAAAGGCATTTTATTACTGAATCAGTAAGATAACCTAAATTTTTTAAGTCTACATATTTCCCATGGGTCTCAAATCTATTTTGATTTTAAATAGGGACTTTTTTAAAAATCTTTTTTCTTTTTCCTCACTTGACTTCATGAAAAATAGGTTATCACCACAGGACTAGATGACCATGTATCAGTCACCAATGTCCTTCCTAACAAGGAGTCTCACACAGGAATCCTTTTTTTTTTTTTTTTTGAGACGGAGTCTCCTTCTGTCACCCAGACTGTAGAGCAGTGATGCAATCTCTGCTCACTGCAACCCCTGACTCCCAGGTTCAAGCGATTCTCCTGCCTCAGCCTCCCAAGTGACTTGGATAATAGGTGCATGCCACCACACTCAGCTAATTTTTGTATTTTTATTAGAGACAGGGTTTTACCATGTCGGCCAGGCTGGTCTCGAACTCCTGACCTCAAGTGATCTGCCCAACTCTGCCTCTCAAAGTGCTGGGATTACAGGCGTGAGCCACCGCGCCTGGCCAAGGAAACCAAAGTTAAGAATAGAGACTCTGCACGGCCTGAGAGTCTTGGTTCAGGAAAAAGAAAAGGTTGACATTTTAATAGCAAGGCCATTTTGGTGTTCGTCCTGAGGGCCAAAAAGACAAGTGATTTGCTAAAATTGTTCGTTTATTCATTGGTTCACCCCATATACATTTAATAGCATGAAAATATACTTTGTTTTCAACACACCTGCAGATGGTCCCCAGCATGGTCTGGCTTGGTTACTGTGACTTACAGATCTCCTTCCTGGGTTATAATCAACACCTCGGATGGCATCCTCCTCCTAAATATAGTTTAAATTATATTACCTTAAATATATGTTCCCTATACTCATCCACATGATGCTTATTAATATTTATCTGGTCACTCATGCTTCCCTTGCAACTGGTCCCCATGACCTGGAAATTTGAAGTAACCACAGCCATATTGCTTTGTGCAGACTGTTTATTTGGTGATCAAAACAAGTGTTTAGCACATTATGGGTCCTCAATAAACACTGAAATAATAACAGATTCCATCCTTAATAATCACTGGCTTCAAAAAATTAATGAAGCAGTTGCCTTCAGACCTCCATATGGTCAATAGAAACTATGATTACTTGCTGCCATGACCTCTATCTGCAGATGACAATATGGAGTTAGATGATGGGGAACACGTGTCTCAGCTTTGTGTCAAGGTTTGACTTCAGGCATGCCAAGGTGCGTCTTAAAAGGTAGATCAAGTGACCTGGCACGGCGGCTCACGCCTGTAGTCCCAGCAGTTTGGGAGGCCGAGGTGGGAGGAATGATTGAGCCCAGGAGTTGGAGACCAGCCTGGGCAACGTGGCAAAACCCCATCTCTGCAAAAATACAAAGATCAGCCAGGCATGGTGGCTCGTGCCTGTGATCCCAGCCACTCGGAGTGGGAGAATCTCTTAAGCCAAGGAGGTTGGGGCTGCAGTGAGCTGCGATGGCACCACTCACTGAACTCCAGCCTGGGTGGCAGAGTGAGACCCTATGTCCAAAAAAAAAAAGTTGAACCACTGGATGCAGGAAGTAGGGCTCTCTGTTGACCTGAGGGCTGTAGGCAATGTTTTAATCCCAGTCTTGTCAGCTTTGACTTTTGTCCCTAGTGAAAGGGCTTGTGTTTCCTCTTTCTGTCTAAGGGAATTCTCCTTACCTAACATGCTGTTTCTCCCCAGCCCATGCACTTCCTTATTCTGCAGCCAATTCTGAACTCTGGGAGCAGAAGATGGGGATAATGATGTCACCACATGGGAGTCATTTGCTGAAACTGGGACTCATGTGAGGGTGGGGGCGGCAATATGGCAAGGAGTAAGGCTGTCATGCGTTACAAAAAATCATTATGATGGCCCCTCAAAAAAAAATTGAATAGATGAGACTTGAAGACATTATGCTAAGTGAAATAAGCCAGTCACAAAAAGATAATCATTGTATGATTCCACCTACGTGAGGCACTGAGAGCAGTCAAATGAAGAG
>NW_012098654.1:2771645-2773934 GCF_000951045.1 Mandrillus leucophaeus | reverse complement strand
TGAAACCCCGTCTCTACTAAAAATACCAAAAAAGTTAGCCAGGCATGGTGGCACATGCCTGTGATCCCAGCGACTCAGTAGACCGAGGCAGGAGAATTGCTTTAACCCAGGAGATGGAGGTTTCAGTGAGCCGAGACCACACCACTGCACTCCGGCCTGGGTAACAGAGCGAGACTCCATCTCAAAAAAAAAAAAAAAAGAAAAAGAAAAAAGAAAGAAATGTGTTGCTGATTTTCCTAATTTGGGGGGATTTTTGAGAGATTTTTCTGTCCTTTATTGTTGTTTATTTGCTTAATTATAGCTAAGTTCCAGATAGCAGGGAATTAGCAATAGTGACTGTAGTCCCTTGGTTAAAAGTTTCTCAGACACTTAAACTGTTTACTCAGCTAACACACTTTTTTTATCGCTACTGCAAAGGTAAATTTCAGACATATGTTTTGAATTAATTAAATGTTAAGATTAATGTTGAAATTTAATATTTAATATTTTTACACGATATATAATGATTTTTAGCAACCATTGATTTTAAGTTAAACACTTGGGTTCTTGTGCTTTTTTAAATTTGCAGATTTCCATTCTCATATTTAGATCATTAACTTTGAAACTAAAAAGAAGATCTGAATGGGTAAGCACAAGCATTTTTAAGACGGTGAAACTATTCTGTATGATACTGTAATGGTAGATAAGTGTTTTTATCCGTTTGTCAAAATCCATAGACTGTACAACACCAAGAGTGAATTCTAATGTAAACTGTGGACTTTGGGTGATACTGATGTGTCGGTGTGAGTTAATCAATTGCAGCAAAGTTACCACTATGGCACAGCACATTGGCAGTGGGGAGGCTGTGCCTGCGTGGGCAAGGAATATATGGGAACTCTCCATTCAATTTTGCTGTGAACTCAAAACTGCTCTAAAAAACAAAGCTTATTTTAAGAAGCAATAAGATCTCAGGTCTTCCAGAATGCCAGATTAATGTTTAAATGTTAAAAATGAAATACTCTTTGCTGCTACTAAAATTACCTTAGTGTCTCTAATCCTATAAGTTTTCGAGTGTGCCTTTAAAAAAAAAAGAAAACCCTTAAGCTTTAATCAGCTTTACCAGATGACAGTAAAATTACTTAGATTAAGTCTCCATGATTTTAGAAATGAAGCATTTTGAGGACTCAGTCCAGTCCCTGGGAGATGAGTCAGCGAGTTAATTAATATGATCTTAAGGAAAAATGACCTGTCTCACTTCTCACTGACTGCATACCCTGCTGAGACTATATTAAGATTAGCATTACGAGTGCTGCACAGCTGCCTCTCCTATGAGTTCAACGGGAGCTTGGTAAATAATATCAGAACTGAGTCATTTATGGTTGAATGACACAGAATGAAAAATAAATGCCTTTCAGGCAGTTCCTGTTGCCTAATATGGACTGAGAAGTAGACACTTTAACTAAAGAGCCCCACCTGTGCCCCAAATGAACCTTTCCCTATAAGGATGTTGATCTAATTTCCTGATCAAAAAAGGAATCCAAAAACGCTGTCAATGATCTGTCTGGGCCTGAACGAGGGCCTATTTTCTCTTCTCAAAAGCCTTGTGCACGGAAGTCTACCAAGTTTCTTCCTTGAATAGTTGAGGGTGTTTTGCTGTAAAGATTTCCAGTTGAAGTGGCTCTTTCATCCTAGGGAAAGGTCAGAATATCCAGCAGTCCTGCAGGTGGCTAGAGTTTATTGCATTGTGAAGCAGAAACAAGATAAGTAAAAACAGAGAATCCATATTTAAAACTTAGAAAACAGGACTGGTATTTTTATAAGTTTTTTTTTTTTTTTTCATTACAACTATCCATTCTCCTGTGAATTAAAAACCCAAGATACTGATGCCTCATGGAATTTATGTCACTAGCCCCTAGGCCTTCTTACCCGATAATAACAGTAAAATGGATATATAGCATCGTTTATCTTCATGGAGCAGAAAAAAATGAGGTTAAATGAAAGCTTTCAGGCGACTGAATTAAACTTGAAAAGCTATAAGGAAAGGGAGCCCTTTTCTAAGGAAGTGACAACAAATTCATAAACTGAATGACTCATAAACTGCTTTCAAATTGCAAAACTGATTATGAATCACTGAAGAAAAACGTAAAGTCTCCCAAAATCTGAGTTGTTTAGAAGTCAAGAAAGGTAGCCTCTGCTGTTCATTGACATATTGTCATTCACCGTCCTGAAATAACCTTATGGTGAGTGATACTAAAATAGGTCAGTTTGTTAGAAATATTTGCTTAAAAGCCAGACTTGGCTCTAAATTTC
>NW_012098654.1:2769512-2771475 GCF_000951045.1 Mandrillus leucophaeus | reverse complement strand
AGACAGAGTCTCACTCCGTTATCCAGGCTGGAGTGCGGTGACACGATCTCAGCTCACTCCAACCTCCACCTCCTGGGTTCAAGCGATTTTCCTGCCTCAGCCTCCCAAGTAGCAGGAATTACAGGCGCCCACCACCACACCTGGCTAATTTGTGTATTTTTAGTAGAGACAGGGTTTCACCATGTTAACCAGGCTGGTCTCGAACTCCTGAACTCAGGTAATCCGTCCGTCTCGGCCTCCCAAAGTGCTGGGATTACAGATGTGAGCCACCGCGCCCGGCCTAGATTCACTTTGTCTTTCCTAGAGTTTCATATAAACAGAATCATACAGTAGGTACCCTGGCTTCTTTCACTGGGCATGTTTTTAAAATCCATCCATATGAATCACTAGTTTGTTCCTTTGTATTGCAAAATAATCTCATTTTTATAGACATGTCACAATGTGTTCATTCACCGTGGATGGGCATTTGGGTTGTTTCTGGTTCTCTGACAATTGTTATGAATAAAGACTCAATGTCTTTATTCGTGCATGTCTTTATGTGAGCCTGTGCTATCACTTCTCTTGAATAAATGCCTAGGAGTGGAATAAAGTCACATATATAACTTCATAAGACATGGTGGAGCTGTTATTCAGAGCGGTCGTACCATGTTGAATGACGACCGTAAACGTACGATAGTTTCAGGTGTTCCACATTCTTACCAGCACTAGGTATTGTCATGTTCTTAAATTTTAGCCTTCTAGTGGGGTTTTAGTTTGTATTTCCCTGATGTCTAGTGATATGGGACATCTTTTCATGTGCTTGCTGTACTGAAAATACTGTCTCCCAGTCTGTGACCTGCCTTGTCATTTTCTTCAGTGTCTTGCCAAAATCAAAAGTTTTTAACTTTGAAGTCAACTTTTCAAGTCTTTTATAGTTCATGCTCTTGATGTCTAGCTAAGAAATCTTTGCCTATTCCGAGGTTACAAACATTTTTCTCTTTTATATACAGAGATTTTCTCTTATATAGTCATCTCTAAGTTTTATGTTAAGGCGTATGATCCATTTCAAGCTAGTTTTGTATAAGGTATGAGGTAAACATCGGGGCTCCTATTTTCCACGGAGATGTCCTGTTTTTCCTCGTAATTTGTTGAAAAGATTCTCTTTCCCCTCAACTGAATTATCCTGGCTACTTTGTCAAATATCAATGTACTAGGTATAGGTGGGTCTGTTTTCACTTTTCTGTACTGTTCTGTTGAGTTATCTGTCTATTTGTGTGGTGATACCACACTGTCTTAATTACCAAAGCTGAATATTAAATCCAGAAATCGGGTAATAGGAATTTTCCAATGTTGTTCTTTATTTTCAAAATAAGTTTATTGGGTTCTTTGTGGGCTCTTTTTGTTTCCACATAAATTTTAGGAGCAGTTTACCATTTGCTACAAAAAAGCTTGCTAGAATTTTAATTGGGATTACGTGGTATCTACAAATTAATTGGGAGATAATTGACATTTAAAAAAATATTGAGTCTTTCCATCCACAGCAAGGTCTAGCTACCTATTTATCTCTGTATTTTAAAATTTCTCTCAGCAATATTTTAGAGTTTTCCATAGACTGGTTTTATTCTTATTTTGTTAAGATTATCCCTAAGTACTTCATGATTTTTGAAGCTATTGTAAGTGGTATTTTTATCTGAATTTTCAATCTTTGTTACTATTACATATAGAAATTCAACTATTTTTGCAATTGTATATAGAAATTTCAATTAATATTGACCTTGTGTCCTTCAGCCTTACAAAACTCAGTCTTTATAGCTGATAACATGTTTTGTTTTGTTTTTGGTAGATTCCTTTGGATTTTCTATGTTCAAGATCATGTTACCTGTGAGTAAAAGTAGTTTTACATCTTTCCAACATGTGTGGCTTTTATTTATTTTTCTTGCTTTATTGCACAAATGAGGACCTCCAGTACATGTTGAATAGGAAA
>NW_012098654.1:2765631-2768172 GCF_000951045.1 Mandrillus leucophaeus | reverse complement strand
CTGGCTTCATAAAATGAGTTAGAAAGTATTACTTCTCCCTCTATTTTCTGAAAATTTGCATACGATTGATGTTATTTCTTTCTTAAATATTTGATAAAATTCTCCAATTAAGCCATCTGGGCTTGGTATCTTCTTTGTCAGAAGTTTTTAAACTGCAAATTTAATTTATTTAATAGGCTGGGCGTGGTGGCTCATGCCTGTAATCCCAGCACTTTGGGAGTCCGAGGTGGGGGATCACTTGAGGCTATGTGTTTGAGACCAGCCTGGCCAATATGGCAAAACCCCGTCTCTACTAAAAATACAAAAATTAGCCAGGCGTGGTAGCGGGCGCCTGTACTTCCAGCTGCTTGGGAGGCTGAGGCAGGAGAATCGCTTGAACCCAGGAGACAGAGGTTGCAGGGAGCTGAGATTGTGCCACTGCACTCCAGCCTGGGTGACAGAGTGAGAACCTGTCTCAGAGTAATAATAGTAATAACAATAATAATTTCCTTAATAGATATAAGGCTATTAAAATTTTCTATTTCTTCTCAAATCCGTTTTAGTAATTTTTATCTTTCAAAGAAATTTTCTATTTCATTTAAATTTTGAAACTTATTGGCATCAGTTTATTCAAAATATTCCCTTATAATCTGTTTATATCTGTAGGATCTATGGTGATGGCCTTTCATTCCTGATATTGGTAATTTGTCTTTTTCCTCTTTTTTTTTTCCCTCAATTAGTCTGGCTAAGGGGTATAACTTTCATTAATCTTTTCAAAGTAACAGCTATTGATTTTACTGATTTTTCTCTATTGTTTTATCATTTTCTCTTTTATTAGTTTCCACTCTTATCTTTACTTATGCTTATATTTGGTTTAATTTGCTCCTCTTTTTTTAGTCTCTTAAGTTGGGAGATTAGATCATTAATTTTAGACCTTTTTTCCCAATATATGCATTTAATGCTGCTATAAACTTTCCTTTAAGCACCGCTTTAGCTGCATGTCACAGATTTTGATAAATTGTGTTTTCATTTTCATTCAGTTCAAAATATTGTCTAATTTCCATTGTAATTTCTTCTTTGACTCATGAGTTATTTAGAAATGTGTTGCTGGGCCAGGCATGGTGGCTCACGCCTGTAATCCCAGTACTTTGAGAGGCTGAGGCTGGTGGATCACAAGGTCAGGAGTTTGAGATCAGCCTGGCCAATATGGTGAAACCCCGTCTCTACTAAAAATACCAAAAAAGTTAGCCAGGCATGGTGGCACATGCCTGTGATCCCAGCGACTCAGTAGACCGAGGCAGGAGAATTGCTTTAACCCAGGAGATGGAGGTTTCAGTGAGCCGAGACCCTGTCTCTTATACACATCTAGATGTGTATAAGAGACAGGCTCTCCTTTGAAAGTCCTGTTTGCAGTCAGGTGCAGTGGTTCACACCTGTAATTCCAGCTCTTTGGGAGTCCAAGGCGGGCTGATCATTTGAAGTCAGGAGTTTGAGACCAGCCTGGCCAGTGTGGTGGAACTCCATCTCTACTAAAAATACAAAAATTAGCTGGGTGAGGTGGGAGGTGTCTGTAATCCCAGCTACTAGGGAGGCTGAGGTAGGAGAATCGCTTGAAGCCGGAAGGCAGAAGTTGCAGTGAACTGAGATCCCACCACTGAACCCCAGCCTGGACTACACAATGAGACTCCATCAAACACAAAATAATAATAATAATAAAATAAAAAATAAAGAAAGTCCTGTTTGCAAATGTTGGCCTTTGGCTGGCATCTGGGACTTAGATTTTAGGAGGGTTCCTGTTATTCCCAGGCCGTACGAGAGTCTCACGTGCCTAACCTGTTTGGTATAAACCATGAGGTTTATGCTGAACACCTTCTTTCCTTTTTTGAGGGGGGTCTGGAATTTTGGTATGTGCCATGCAAAGGTCGCCTATATGAGCAGCCCTTAGTAAAAACCCTGCACTCCGAGTCTCTCCAAGTTTCTTAGAAGACAGCATTTCATGCATGTCACAACTCATTGCCGAGGGAGTTCAGCACAATTTTGGAAACTTACACCAGACTTCGCCCCAAGTGCCTTTTGACTTCACCGATTTTGCTTTGTGTTCTTCCTCTGTGATAAAACTTAGCCATGAGCACGACTAGATCCTGAAGCCCGGGAGTCCTCTTTAGGAGGCGAATCTGGAGGCGGCCTTAGGGACCACCAACACAGATACCAGAAAATGTTTCTCCTTTATTCTGTGAGTTACATTAATTTAGTTTGAAAATTAAACCAATCTTGGGCCGGGCGTGGTGGTTCACGCCTGTAATCCCAGCACTTTGGGAGGCTGAGGCGGGCAGATCACTTGAGGCCAGGAGTTCGAGACCAGCCTGACCAACATGGTGAAATCCCGTTTCTACTAAAAATACAAAAATTAGCCACGCGTGGTGGCGGGCGCCTGTAATCTAGGCTGCTCCAGAGGCTGAGACAGGAGAATCAATTGAACCCAGGAGGTGGAGGATGCAGTGACCCCAGATCGCGCCACTGCACTCCAGCCTGGGTGACAGAGTGAGATTCTGTCTCAAAAAA
>NW_012098654.1:2752990-2762756 GCF_000951045.1 Mandrillus leucophaeus | reverse complement strand
TGTGAGTTAATCAATTGCAGCAAAGTTACCACTATGGCACAGCACATTGGCAGTGGGGAGGCTGTGCCTGCGTGGGCAAGGAATATATGGGAACTCTCCATTCAATTTTGCTGTGAACTCAAAACTGCTCTAAAAAACAAAGCTTATTTTAAGAAGCAGTAAGATCTCAGGTCTTCCAGAATGCCAGATTAATGTTTAAATGTTAAAAATGCAATACTCTTTGCTGCTACTAAAATTACCTTAGTGTCTCTAATCCTATAAGTTTTCGAGTGTGCCTTTAAAAAAAAAAGAAAACCCTTAAGCTTTAATCAGCTTTACCAGATGACAGTAAAATTACTTAGATTAAGTCTCCATGATTTTAGAAATGAAGCATTTTGAGGACTCAGTCCAGTCCCTGGGAGATGAGTCAGCGAGTTAATTAATATGATCTTAAGGAAAAATGACCTGTCTCACTTCTCACTGACTGCATACCCTGCTGAGACTATATTAAGATTAGCATTACGAGTGCTGCACAGCTGCCTCTCCTATGAGTTCAACGGGAGCTTGGTAAATAATATCAGAACTGAGTCATTTATGGTTGAATGACACAGAATGAAAAATAAATGCCTTTCAGGCAGTTCCTGTTGCCTAATATGGACTGAGAAGTAGACACTTTAACTAAAGAGCCCCACCTGTGCCCCAAATGAACCTTTCCCTATAAGGATGTTGATCTAATTTCCTGATCAAAAAAGGAATCCAAAAACGCTGTCAATGATCTGTCTGGGCCTGAACGAGGGCCTATTTTCTCTTCTCAAAAGCCTTGTGCACGGAAGTCTACCAAGTTTCTTCCTTGAATAGTTGAGGGTGTTTTGCTGTAAAGATTTCCAGTTGAAGTGGCTCTTTCATCCTAGGGAAAGGTCAGAATATCCAGCAGTCCTGCAGGTGGCTAGAGTTTATTGCATTGTGAAGCAGAAACAAGATAAGTAAAAACAGAGAATCCATATTTAAAACTTAGAAAACAGGACTGGTATTTTTATAAGTTTTTTTTTTTTTTTTCATTACAACTATCCATTCTCCTGTGAATTAAAAACCCAAGATACTGATGCCTCATGGAATTTATGTCACTAGCCCCTAGGCCTTCTTACCCGATAATAACAGTAAAATGGATATATAACATCGTTTATCTTCATGGAGCAGAAAAAAATGAGGTTAAATGAAAGCTTTCAGGCGACTGAATTAAACTTGAAAAGCTATAAGGAAAGGGAGCCCTTTTCTAAGGAAGTGACAACAAATTCATAAACTGAATGACTCATAAACTGCTTTCAAATTGCAAAACTGATTATGAATCACTGAAGAAAAACGTAAAGTCTCCCAAAATCTGAGTTGTTTAGAAGTCAAGAAAGGTAGCCTCTGCTGTTCATTGACATATTGTCATTCACCGTCCTGAAATAACCTTATGGTGAGTGATACTAAAATAGGTCAGTTTGTTAGAAATATTTGCTTAAAAGCCAGACTTGGCTCTAAATTTCTTTTGAGTGAATCATAAGAATCTGGGTGATAAACATAATTATGCTTAGAGAAATGTACTAGAAACGGGCATTGGTTAAAGATATGGACATTTCTTTTAGTAGCAATCTGTGTATTTCTAAATCCTTGAAAAAAGGATTGTGGTTGAATAACAATCTGATAAAGGATGAAGTGACCTTGACCATCAAGCCTGCCAATAAAGAGGTGAGAGATGTTCCAAAGTAACCCCACAAGGAGATTCATGATCTAAAAACCATTATCAATAGGTGGGAACTGTATTACGCTGTTTAAGACTGGAAACTAACGGGTAACTCAAGAATGCTCCCAAGAAATGGTGGAGAATGTCCACTCAAAGATTTTAATCATTAACTTCAGAGCGACTCTAGGCTAACGCCCAGGTCCAGGAATAAGGGACAGAAGCCACGAGTAACATGGATTTTATATTTTTCAACTGGAAAGCTTGGAGATAGTACAGGTAGACGCAAATAATATTGGAGCGTTGGAAATTTTCTTCATGTGTCTGTAAGGATAGTTTTACTATCAGTTCTTGGGAAATTGGAATATAAACAAAGAATAAAAATTTATCTAGACCATGTAAACATTATGGATTTTGCAATTTGCCCTGGAAACCTCCTCAGATTTGCTTGATAGATTTCATGTGGAAGACATTTGACCCCAAAGTGGGAGTGGTGTATAAGAAGGGATTCTGAAACCTAAAGTCCTTTAACGCTGAAGTCCATCTGGCAGGAGAATTTTAAGTTTCCTTGACTTCAGGGGTTAGGTAGGTTTTTTCCATAGGCCTAGAGATGAGTCAGTTTTAGGTGTTTTTTCCTCATGGGGCAGCTTTGATAGAGGGGAAGGCAGAGAATTTACGGCAGAGAATTTACGACCAGAAGACCTGGGGTTTTGATCCCTGTTCTGCCACTTACTAGTAGGAGGTTGGAGAGGTTATTTGACCTCTCCGAGCCTCAGTTTCCTCATCTGTAAAATGGGGATGATAAAACAATCTCACAAGGTTGTTGCGGCCGTGGAATAAGGTAAGGTGTGTGAGGGCATGTTGTAGGAACCTGGGGAATATTTAGCTGATATGAATCTTAGCAACTGGGAATCATTATTTTATGTTTCTACTATCTGATAGTTAAAGTATTTTTAAAATCACAATTTTTTTAGAGAAAATAAATAATTTCGCCATTGTTCCCAAGGATACTGGTCTCAAATATTGCGTCTGTGAAGACTGCATCCCACATCCACAAATGATTAAAAATCCTCATCTCGAGATCCTCCCATTTATCTTAGAAACTGGCCAATGTAAATCCGAAAGGGCAGAAAACTGTGTCTTCTTTGCACTTACGACAATCTCACCGTAGTAAATACTCAACAAATACTTGAGACGTGTGTTTACAACAAGGCATTTTAAGGGATTCCGGTGCTTTTCTGCCTTCTTAACTTCGGCTCATTCCCTCGTGGAAAACATCGCTTGTGCTGACCACAGGATGAGCTCTCGGCCGCTTCTGATTCACAGCCTTTTCGTGTGAACCACGGCTCTCAGCGCTAAAAGCAGGATGTCACGCTCATATTTGTTTTGCTTCTCCCCTCTCGCCAGGAGTTTAAACCGACTTAGATTAAGAACCCCGAATCTCCACCATGCTTTTTGATCTTTGGTTAAAGTTCAATGTGACAAGCACATTTGCTGCCCGTGGGCACTTTGCCCTCTGATGTGGAGGAGCTCCCCATGTCTCAGCAAGAAACACACAGCACACCTCACATTTGGGGATGGACGTGTCTCCCCATGAGCCGTTGATGGCTCTGAAAGTTTTGGTATCCAAACTTTTGGATTCCTTTCAAAGAAAAAAATCATCATGAAAGCTCTGCCAAGATTTGAAAAGTGAAGTGGATGGAGTGACTTCATCTTTGAATGCAAGGGGCAGATCACTGGGTGGAGTTAATAAGGGCAGAGGTGAGTCATGGAGTCCTGAGATGCGAATATAATTACAGCTCATTTAGAAATAAGCACGTATGTACATGACCTTTATTCTCCACCAAAGCTGCACGAGTACTCACTTCCATGCTGACATGGACAGCCCATGGAAATAAGGCCAAGCAGCAGGAACCAGATATCTGACCGTGTTCATGGAGATTAGATGAGGCGTCGAGAAACCTTAGTGGCCATTTATCAGTTACATACCTGAAGAGTTCAAGATACCCAGCTGGCAGGAAGGACCAGCTGGTCTCCAGCACGCTGATGGTTAGAGTCTATAATGATTTGCCAGACTGAGATTGCATCTCCCAGCTTCCCTGTTCCATGCCTCCCCTTCCAGCCTCACACTGACCCTGCAGTTTCCCTCTTCCTTCCCTTCAATAATCCCTGATGTTTAGATTTTGCTTCTATGGCTCTTCGGGATTTATACCGCTCAAACCGTGTTCATTGCTTCCTTTGAAATGACATCCTCACTTGCCTCTCCTGTTATTTTCCCATCCATCCTGGTTCCTCACCTCTGACTTGGCGCTATCCCAAGAGTCTCCTCGTTTCTGGTTTCGTTTGCCCTTCGGTTTATCCTAGACCTCACTGCCAGATTTGTCCCCCTAAAAAGCCCGTTGCTCAGAAATCTTCAGTACTGTTCCACCACTGCAGACTCTGCAGCCTGACATTCAAAGGTAAAGCCTGCCCAAATCTACATCATCAGAACTGTCTCCTGCTCCGGTCTACCTGATGGCTCGTCTGTAACACACCCATACCGCGTTCGGGGTTGGCTCTTGGCCCGTAACGTCTCCTCAGTCTCCTCTCTGCCAAATGAGTGACCTGGCCTCCAAAGTCCAGTCAAGGTGGAGGCTCCCCGTGAGGCCTCACCAACGGTCTCCTGGCCTCTTTATCCCTTCAATGTGAAAGCACGGCTGCCTCCTGCTCGGATGCCAGTTCCTCCACAAAGCATCCCTGATCCTCCCAGCTGGAAGGGACCCCCGCCTCCTGACCTCTGCCACTTTCATGACTGCCTATGACACATATCACAAACTGCCTGATTGTATAGTTATTTCCCGGTTAGATTATAAACTCACTGCTGATAGGAGCCATGTCTTACTCATCTTTTTATACCTTGCAGCGCCCAACACAATATATTATCAAAAGCTATCTGCTGGATGAATAAACAAGCACTTAAAGCAACGGACTTTTTTTTTTCTTTTTCTTTTTTTTTTTTTTTTTGGAGACAGAGTCTTGCTTTGTCACTCAGGCTGGAGTGCAGTGGTGCAATCATAGTTCACTGCAGCCTCAACCTTCCAGGTCAAGCAGTCCTCCTGCTTCAGCCTCCTGAGTAGCTAGGACTAGAGGTGCATGCCACCATGTCCAGTTAACTTTGTTTTCTTCTTGAAAAAAAAAAATTATTGTAGAGATGGGGTCTTGCCATGTTACTCAGGTCTCAAATTCCTGGCCTCAAGCAATTCTCCCAGAGTGCTAGGATTATAGGCACGAGCCACCTCTCCTGACTCGCAATAGACATCCTAACCCCAGCTGATAGATGACCTTGAATGTTCTCTCCTTAGTCAGTGACACATTGTCATCCCAGTCTGATCAGCCTGTGTCTTTCAAAAGATCCACCACGGTCCACCTCATTATTCATCCAAAGTTGTGCCACTTTATGTGACACTCCAGTTTTGTTTGACAAATTGGTGTGTAATAAGGAAAACAAATGTCACACATTTCAGTGCACCTATGATTACACATGGCAGATGTATCAGAGGTCAAACTCACTAGCCTCTTGAACAGGCTGCTCAAAAATATAAAGTCTTTGAGTCAGCTGCAGCAGCTGAGCATGAACGGGGTGGAAAGGCGGCACGTGCATCACACCAGATTCTGGGGCCAGTAAGTGATTTACGTTACACACACTCCCTTTTGTCCTCACCCTTCTAATGTGCCCAACCTTTTACAAATAGCATTACGAAATCCCTGTTCACATCCATCAAAATGTCCTGAAATTAAATGTCCTCCTCCTCACCACTCATGTCTTTCCAACTTCATGCCACCATCTCCTCCCGGTCGCCCACAGTTT
Organism: Mandrillus leucophaeus; assembly: GCF_000951045.1. Lineage (NCBI taxonomy): Eukaryota > Metazoa > Chordata > Mammalia > Primates > Cercopithecidae > Mandrillus > Mandrillus leucophaeus. The sequence continues at coordinate 2,757,207 of NW_012098654.1, read as the reverse complement.
TCCTGTCCATGAATCTTTTTTGGTGCTGAAATGCCATGTGTTTCTTTCAGTAGCGACACCAGTGCTGTTACTACCACAGTTGTCTGTCGTGCTTATGTCAAAGACACTCAGAGTGCTTTATGGCCTTTGGGTCATTACCCTGTTATAAATTGACATCATAATTCCATAATGTAATTAACAAACATACTCTCCACGGAGGAAACTAAAGCTCAGAAAGATTAAGTAACCAACCCCAGGATATTACAAGGTCAACATCAGGACCAAGACTGGAAATAAGGTCTTTTCTTTTTTTTTCTGAGACAGTCTTGCTCTGTTGCGCAGGCTGGAGTCCAGTGAGTCGATCTTGGCTCACTGCAACCTCTACCTCCCAGGTTCAAGTGATTCTCCTGCCTCAAGCCTCCCAAGTAGCTGGGACCACAGGCATGCACCACCACACCTGGCTGATTTTTGTATTTTTAGTAGAGACAGGGTTTCACCATGTCAGCCAGGCTGGTCTTGAACTCCTGGCCTCAAGTGATTTACCTGCCTCACCTCCCAAAGTGCTGGGCCATCAAGCCTGGCCAAAAATAAGGTCTTCTAATTCAGTGCTAGATTTGGAAGGCCATGCTCTTATCTTTCCCTGTGGCGTGCTCTGAAGGATGCCACACGAGCAGGGCACAAATAAAAAAAAACTATCTTCCAAAAATAACAGACATTTAATCCCCAGCTAGTCCATTCTCTGAGCAATTGCCATCCATCCTTATTTTTCCTTCAATTCAGGAGAATTGGCCTGTCTCTCAACATTGGGAATGGCCTCTACCTTCTCCAGAGGAACTTGTATGCTGCAGCCTCCAGTTCATGAGAGCCTCTCAACTGCTCTCTCTGCTTTGGGTGCTAAGACACAAATCAGATTATATCATTTCTTAGCCCAAAACCCTCCAATGAAGCCAGGCGTGGTGGCTCATGCCTGTAATCCCAGCACTTTGGAAGACCAAGGCAGGCAGATCTCTTGAGACCAGCCTAGGCAACATGACCAAACCCCATCTCTGCACAAAAAATACAAAAAACAAACAAACAAACAAACAAACAAAAAAATTAGCCAGGCTTGGTGGTGCACATCTGTAGTAGGTGGGAGGATCACCTGAGCCCAGGAGGTTGAGGCTGCAGTGAGCCATCATCATGCCACTGCACTCCAGCCCAGGTGACAGAGTGAGACCTGATCTCAAACAACAAAAACCCTCGATGGCTTCCCCTGTCACTCAAAGTAAAAGCCAAAGTCATTATGGTGCAGTTTTCCCTGATATGGCCCCTGCCCGCTCTCTGTTCCTGTCCCCTCCTGCACTCCCCCGTGTTCACCACATTCCATCTGTGCATTTGTGCTTGCAGGCACACTTGGCCACTGGTCTTTGCATGTGCTCGTCCTTTTGCCTGGAACGTCCTTCCCCGGATGTCCACGTTACTCGCAGATTATTGAGGTCATTACTCATATGTCACCTTCCCAGTGACACCTTCCTGGATCACCCCGTTTACTATTTCTTTTTTTTTTTTTTTGAGACAGAGTCTCACTCTGTCACCCAGGCTGGAGTGCAATGGTGTGATCTCAGCTCACTGCAACTTCCACCTCCCGGATTCAAGTGATTCGCCTCAACCTCCTGAGTAGCTGGGATTACAGGCATGGGCCACCATACATGGCTAATTTTTGTATTTTTAATAGAGATGGGGTTTTTCCATGATGACCAGGCTGGTCTTGAACTCCTGGCCTCAAGTGATCTGCCTGCCTCAGTCTCCCAAAGTGCTGGGATTACAGCCATGAGCCACTGCGCCCAGCCCCCATTTACTATTTTGATCTCCCCGCTGCCGCTATCCCAGCCTGTTCAAGATCCTGTTCTTACCTAATTTTTTCCCCTAGTCCTTGACATTCCCAACATATTTTACTAATTTGTCTTATTTGCTATCCCTACCCAGTACAGCAGGCCAGTGATCACAGAGGGATAGAAACACACATATTTGGGACAGAGGAAGGGAGTACTATACACGATAGTGACTAATGCTATCATAAACTGTGCTCAATTGCTTTTTATACTACTGCTAAGAGCCATTACAAAGTCACTTGTGGTTTGAATTACTTTAAAATTCAGAATACTATTAATTTCCGGTGAATAATTCCAAGAAACATGGTACTTGGGGAAGAATTAAGATGTTTTCAGAACAGCACAAAAAGCTGCCTGATGTGGATCTGGAGTAGAAGATTATGCTGCTGAAGTCATTTTCCTGTTGAGTAAACCACAGCAGGCAGGTCGGTGGATATTTTGAGATTTACTGTACTCTGATTCATTCGAAATGAGATTCCACATGATAATATGTTTCTTTAAAGTGTTCTGGAAGAAAGTCCTTTCCATTCCAGTTCATTTTTTTTTAAGCATTTGTCATTTCCAAGTTTAGAAGTTACTGGATTATACCAAAAAGTTTTCTTACAGGTTGTTACTCAATAAGATTGAAAAGAGAGTGAGAGACTTACAATGGACAAGTGTATTCAGCTAAATTCAGCAGTCATCAAATACCTGAGCAAGTGATTTCGCCACCCTTGGCTTTGCTTTGTGCATGTGTAAGAGGTCAAAGAAGCAGTCACCCTATACAGAGGCTGACTGTGTGAGCCCCTGTCTCCCCCATGAAGTCAAGGTGCGTCCAGGGACCGCCAAGTCAGGGCAAAACTCAGCTGCCAGGAGACTTGGCCCCAAATTGACCAGAATTGTTCCCTGACACCAAGATTCATTGGTGGAAGAGCTCCGGGTCCATGTGAGGATCCATTTTGTTCTCGCTCATTCTCTGCTTCTACTTACATTATTCATAACCCCAAGCCCACAGGACAGCTGCAAAACCCACGGTACAGTTTTACCATCAGAAGTACCAGCCTCGAACGTCCCTGCGCTTCTCACAAGATTCGGAGGAAACCCAGGAGATGATGATTAAGATTTTTCACAGAAAATTCTGTCTCATATCATCCTAATGCACTAAAACACTCACAGAGCAGGCCTCTGCCCTCCTCATACCTATATTCCCAGATGCCTACCACTGTAACAGGCATATAAGACATGTTCAAGAAATGGTTACTAAATGAAAGCTTTTGTTAAATTCATTCCTTAACGTTCAGTATCTTAAAGGACATTTTATCTGTCTGCATAGGGAGAACCTGATAGTGTTTAGCACTGAGCTCTTTTGAAAGAGAAGCTCGCTCTATCTATCTATCTATCTATCTATCTATCTATCTATCTATCTATTGGCAAAAGGCAATATGGGCCGGATGCAGTGGCTCACACCTGTAATCCCAGAACTTTGGGAGGCCAAGGTGGGAGGATCACTTGAGCCCAGGGGTTTAATCCCAGCCTGGGCAACATGGTGAAACCCTACCTCTATAAAAACAAACAAACAAAAACAAAAGGCAGTATGTTTAAAACTGAATTATTTTAAATAATTTAAAATATATGTACTATGGTCACTGGAACACCAGAATAATCTGAAGCATCAGGTGAAAAAAGGACTAACTGTACATAAATGGAAATGCTTCGCTTTTCAAGCCTGCATTCCAAAAATGGACTAACAATAAACTGTACTATATTCAGGCAACGAAATGCCACACAGCCATGCAGGGGATGGACTATTGGCGCACAGCAAAATGAGAATGTGCTGAGGGGCCGGGCGCGGTGGCTCACGCCTGTAATCCCAGCACTCTGGGAGGCCAAGGCAGGTGGAACACCTGAGGTCAGGAGTTTGAGACCAGCCTGGCCAACATGGCGAAATCCCATCTCTACTAAAAATACAAAATTAGCTGGGCATGGTGGCACACACCTGTAGTCCCAGCTACTTGGGAGGCTGAGGCAGGAGAATCACTTGAACCCAGGAGGCAGAGGTTGCAGTGAGCCAAGATCATGCCACTGCACTCCAGCCTAGGGGATAGAGCAAGACTCTGCCTCAAAAAAAAAAAAAAACAAACAAATATGCTGAGTGAACAGGGCTTTCCACAAAAGAGTACAAATTGTATGATTCCATTTATGTGAAGTTCTTGAAGATGCAGAACTAGTCTGTGGTAGAAAAACATTAGAACACCAGTTATCCTGGGGGCTGGAACAGGGATGACCAAGGAGGGGCAGGGGAGAATTTCATGAAGTTAGGGTGATGATGTTGTAAAACAATTCTTTTTTTTTTTTTTTAAAGACAGAGTTTCGCTCCTGTCACCCAGG
>NW_012098654.1:2747957-2751995 GCF_000951045.1 Mandrillus leucophaeus | reverse complement strand
GAACCAGAAACAAACGGGAGTGGTTACCACGAAGAATAGAGGAAAGAGGTGGAAAGAATGGGGAAAAGGCAGCAGGGAGGAAGGGAGGGGAGCGACACTTCTCAAAATACACATTTCTGCATAGCTCTGACTTCAGAATCCTGGTAATGTTTCACATATCACCTCCCCCCACCAAAAAGTAAATGTAAATATTAAAATCAACCAAGATGTGGAGGAAGCTCAACATGGAATACCAACAGTGACAAAAGAACCTAACTGTATTGCAAATGAATACCACACCTCCACACTGAGGAGGGCAGGGAAGAAAGGCACTATCCTGCTTAACTGTGGAAAACAGTATTTTGGATATATTCTGTAATGCTGAAAACCAAAAGGACTGTATACAAGTATTGTACTCTAGTTAGTAAACTTGTTTCTCACAAAAGTATGGATGAGCAATTCTGAAATGACTTTCTGTGTACACTAGGATTGAACAAATCAAATATACTATGGCTAATGAGAGCCATGGTTTTCACTGCTGGAGTCAGAAGTTAATAAGAAGGAAAGGAGTAAAACGAGAATGAACCCTGTGGCTTGAACTGGACTCAGAGGGATCAGTATAAACTCATGATTTACATGTATACACATGCACTGATAGATAAACATGGACATAAATATAGATATGTCTACAGATGTGGATCGATGTTAATAAACTTACATACATTGCCTAGCTGTGTAAATGTAGACACGTATACAGATGTGGGTAGGTGTTAGTAAACTTACACGCATTTCCTAGCTCTATCTACTGAGAGGACCTAAAAGCAATGACACACCCTCATAGCAATAAATACATCTACTGTGCAGATCTTGGTGTCTAAACATCATTCTCCAATAAAAGAACCCAGAGCTCCTTAGAGAACGTGAGTCTGCAACATCTTGTGGTGCCAGAAAATAAGGAAGTACTCAAAGTACCAAGGGACTCAGGAGGCAATGCAAAGGAGCTTCCTGTGACGAAACTCAGACAACTGGAGCAACAAAATAATGACAATACTGGATTACAACCCAAAGAATAAAATAAATATCCACACATCCATCTGAATATAAATAATTGAATCAACAAATGAGGAAAAAGGGACACCTTCCTTAGTAGAATTCCAGCTAGTAAATGTAGAAAGAACGAGGGACACAGAAAATTGCCATGAGACAACCATAGAAATAAAGGCAAGATTTTCCAATAGATGCTAAAATTAGCAAGTAAAAGTTTAAGGATAAAAAAAAAGTATCTCCACTAAAACATTTATTATTCACAAAGTGAAAAATTGTAAATTGGGCTGGGTGCGCGGTGGCTCACACCTATGATCCCAGCACTTTGGGAGGCCAAGGTGGGTGGTTCACCTGAGGTCTAGAGTTTGAGACCAGCCTGACCAACATGGTGAAACTCTGTCTCTACTAGAAACACAAAAATTAGCTGGGCATGATGGTGGGTGCCTATAATCCCAGCTGGGGAAGCTGAGGCAGGAGACTCGCTCGAACCCAGGAGGTGGAAGTTGCAGTGAGCTGAAACGGTGCCATTGCACTCCAGCCTGGGCAACAAGAGGGAAACTCCTTCTCAAAAAAAAAAAAAAAAAAACAGAAAGAGTAAATGGATAGTGGAGAAACCTGGCAGAGAACCCCTCAACTGAGTGATCCAACACAGCATCAGTGTAATTAGACAGAGTGACATTACTGTACTCTCTCCAATACGATGGACTCTGAGAGGAGCATAACATCACATCTGGTATTCTTGTAAAATATGCATAACCCCAATCCCATTATGAGGAATCTTCAGACAAAACCAAATCAGGAGATGTTCAACAAAAGAGATGGCCAGTCCACTTCAAAAGGGTTAATGTTATGGGAGAGAAAGGCTGAGAATGATCACATGTCAGAGGAGACTGAGAAGATACAATGGCTGAATGCAGTATGGGCTCCTGGATGGAATCCTGCACCAGAAAAGGACACGAGTGTGAAAACTGATGAAATTCAAGTAAGATCTGTACATAGTGGATTGTGTTGTAGTAATGTGATTTTTCTGTCTTTGATCATTGTATTTTGGTTTTGTGAGATGCTAATGTGTGGGGAAGCTGGGTGAAGAGTATTTGGGAATTCTGTGTTATTTTGCAACTTTTCTAAAAGTCTAAAATTATTTTAAAGTAAAAGAGTTTTCCAGCCTAGGCAACATGGCGAAACCTGGTCTCTACAAAAAAATACAAAAATTAGCCAGACATAGTATGTGCCTGTAGTCCCAGGTACTTGGAAGGCTGAGACAGGAGGATCACCTAAGCCTGGAAGGTGGTCAAGGTTGCAGTGAGTTCTAATTGTGCCACTGTGCTCTAGCCTAGGCAACAGAGCAAGACCCTGTCTCAAAAATAAATTAATTACATGAAGAGTTTTTTAAAATAAGATGATTTATGGATGGATAGATGGGTTATGTGATAAATAGGTGTATTAAAATGCCAATTGTAGAATTTTAATTGTGGACCTGTGGGTGTTGACTGGTACAATTCTTTCCTCTTTTCTGTATACTTGAAATGTGAAAAAAAAATGTTGAAAACATCCAACGAATACACTAAATTTAACTTTGATTCTGGTAGTAACTTATTTATTTCCAATTGAACATAAAGAACCAGTGCGATCAGCAATTTGCAGGAGTAAAGAGGAATAAAGTGATCTTTGCTGTCTGCATGGCACAGGGAAGGAAAATCACATTCTGGACTTAGGAACCAGAACAGTCAGATCCAAACAAAAGAGGTTCAAGGAAACAATTGCAAGAGACAAGCACACAAAACCTTACAAGTAAACATGGTGTTGTTAAAAAGGATTATCACCCCTATTTTTAGGTTCCTGAGTACTCATGACACAGAATGCTCCCGATGTCCCTCAGTAGAGACAGTGACCCTATTAAGAAGCTCATGCCAGCTTCCCGAGTCAAGGCCTGTTCCCGTGGGTACAGATCAGCCTTATCAGGCTACTGATTAGAAGAGGGAGGAGGTGGTGGAGTCAGCTAAGCCAGGGCTAGTGTAAGTTGGTACCGTTGCCTTATTTAATATGATTCCATTGCTAAATAAACGGATCTAATGAGTCAGCCCTACTGTAAAATGATGTAACAAGCCATAAATCTGTACGGGTAACCTTTGGTGTGCTGTATGGATGTTCACACTGTAACCCACATATTTATCATTGAGTGCGGGAAACCATGGGGTTGTAATGAAATACACACATGTTCCTTGGAGACTGAGAATCAGGGGATGAGGAAGGAAAAAACATGATCTTCATGCTCGAAAGATCAGGAAACGTCCTATGAGATAATTCAGAAAGCTTCTGGTTCCCAGTACAGAACAGGAAACGCCAAAGGTCCAATTCGGCCCTGAGAGGATATACGTTTAGGGGAAATTCCAAAACCTAGTCCTCCTGGGATCTCAGGAAGGAATCAGACCCAGAAGGTGGAGGCTTCATCAGCTGCTAAACTTATCTGGTTCTCCAAGCGAATTGTGAGTGCTTGAACACTTGATTGTAATACAGAAATCAGTTTCAGGGCTGGAGGAGAATTAAAAAATACTTTCACGGTGATGCATGTTCTTCTTCTAACTTGTGGAGTATAACACTTGGATATCTCGGTCTAGACCTGATAAACCACGTGTGTTGAGAAGGCAATCTGGTTCATAATCACAATGCGTTCAAAGACGGTGGGGACATTTCTCTGCGCCCTCATCCTTTGCAAGCATGCCTCAAAATTTGGTATGTACCTTATTTCGTATATTAAAGGAATGCTTAGGGTTTCAGATGGAATCCTTGGACGTACATAATCTAAATAATAATTTTTTAAAAACAGTAATAGCTAGTATTCATTGTACACTTACAACGTGCCAACCTCTGTAGCTGAGAAGTATTAACTCCGTGATTAATGCTAACTTCTTCCCAGAGCTCACTGCTCCTTAGCAGGACATGGAGCAGTCCTCCTGTTTATTGCCAATCCTAAGAGAGAGGGTGATGACTACTGAGGATAGCTTTTGAACATCC
>NW_012098654.1:2741368-2745996 GCF_000951045.1 Mandrillus leucophaeus | reverse complement strand
AAGATTATCAAGTTTTCCTAAGTCGTAAAGCAAGTCTCTGGGTAGATCTCTGCTCCTTCTCACCCTACAGCAACCAACCACTGATCCCAACAGTCGGGCAAACTACTTCATGAATCCAGGAGAAAGATGACTCCACGGCGCCCAAGATGTCTGCTTTGACGTTTGAAATTCAGAACTCCCTGACTCTCGCTTCCGACTATAAAATTGAAATATGGACTTTGCAAGGTGCTCTGAGGATTATGCAATGTTTCTGCGTATACACAAATAACTTACATACCATATATAGAGAAAAATGTTTCATCCTCTCCTGTGTTCTAAACAGCACTGTGGCCCTTCTGTGAACCATCTCCCAGCTTCTTGTTCTTCCTCCAGAGCCCGGTGCTACTCCATTACTTAGGGGACCACGGCCTCACTCCAAGAACGTATCTGAGCCCCGCTTTGTGGATCAAGACTTCAAATCTCAAATTCCCTCATTCCCACCTATAAATGTACCTACAGAGCCACCAGCCTTTTCTTCTCAGAGGATCAGTGTTTCTGATTCCAGGACGTATATATTCCCCACTTGCTCTTACTTCTTTGAGTTCTCTATCTTCATTGCTCTTTCTCTTTGCCTGCGAATGAGTTCCAGCGTTCTCCACCTGACGAAAAGCGTTTCTGTCTTACCCACCTCTCCAGATCACTGTGCTCCCTCTCTCCCCCGCCTCTACCATTTGGGGCTAATTTTAGCTTCTGCATTGTTCTTGAATCCATCTGCTTCTCTTCACCTTCATTCCCAGGATCCCTGTCCAGACAATCACTACCACCTGGACTCTTCCACTTTATTCGAAAATGCAGATGTCACACCATCTAACATTAGTGGTTACCTAATTATTCTTAGACCCAGATCCTTATGAGAGAGAAGACCCAGCGTGGCCTTCTGCCATGATCCCTTGTCTCACTGGATCCACATTCACGAGGCTCTGTACTTGCTCTCCCTGTGACCTGGACTCTTCTGATCTCTGCCTCCCACCCCCACACCCCTGCCGACCACATCGCTCCTATTCACCCCTTAGGGCTGTGTTTGCAGCCTCAGGGAAACTTCTTTGACCCCCAGATCACAGCTGCTCCTATGCTATGCACCATGTTTCTCCGTGCGAAGCCCTGACCCGGTTTGTGAGGATACGCTTCCTTTGTGTCATTATTTGATCAGTGCCTCTCTCTCCCACGAGACAATAACATCTATGAGCACAAAACCGATGTCATCTTTGCCCACATTTATGTCTACAACAAATGACACAGTGTCTGACCCTTCTTAGGAACTCAGCAAACATTCACTCTTGTCAAATGTTAACCTCCCAGAAAGCAAAGTCTAGACTAGCTGTCCCCACTCCCTAATTCCCATCCTCTGCTTATCACTAATAACCTTCTAATGGTCAGTCCGGTGTGTTCTTTGAGTCCCATCCAACTTGAAGACACCATTCCCCTGGCTCCCCTCTTCTTACTCTTTCAATTCTGACCCCCCACCAAGTCCTGACCTTCTTGCTCTTATCTTTCCATTCTATGACACCAATTTCTTTTTTCTTCTTCCTTTTTTTTTTTTTTTTTTTTTTTTTTTTTTTTTTTTTTTTTTTTTTTTTTTTTTTGAGACGGAGTCCTGCTGTGTTGCCCAGGCTGGAGTGCAGTGGCACAATCTCGACTCACTGCAAGCTCAGCCTCCCGGGCTCATGCCATTCTCCTGCCTCAGCCTCCTGAGTAGCAGGGACTACAGGTGCTCACTACCACGCCTAGCTGATTTTTTTCTTTTTATGTATTTTTAGTAGAGACGGGATTTCACGATGTTAGCCAGGATGGTCTCAATCTCCTGACCTCGTCATCTGCCTGCCTCGGCCTCCCAAAGTGCTGGATTTACAGGCATGAGCCACCGCACCCGGCCAATTCTATGACACCAATTTCTTAACCTTTGGAAACCACTAAGAATCTGATCACAAGTTAAGGATGCACTCCATCATAGCACGCCAAATGGAAATGCACAGAAAATATTGCTTTTTTTTTTTTTTTTCCTGTTGTCACTCTGTTACCCAGGCTGGCGTGCAGTGGTGCGATCTTGGCTCACTACAACCTCCACCTCTTGAGTTCAAGCGATTCTTGTGCCTCAGCCTCCCAAGTAGCTGGGATTACAGGTGCACACCACCACACCTGGCTAAGTTTTGTATTTTTAGTAGAGATAGGGTTTCATCATGTCGGCCGGGCTGGTCTCAAAGTCCTGACCTCAGGTGATCCACCCACTTCAGCCTCCCAAAGTACTGGGATTATAGGCGTGAGCCACTGGGCCCAGCTGCTTCTAATTGCTGGTGGTTATGGAGCCCTGGACACCAGTCACCTAGGCCACAGCAGAGTCCAGTGAAGGACCTCATTGACTTGCGCCATCAACCAGGCTGGTGCAGTGGCATGATCTTGGCTCACTGCAGCCTGTGCCTCTCAACCGTCACCCCCTTTAAGCTGTCACTTTTGTCTGCTAAATCTCCATTTCTGCGCTGACTTCTCTTGAGCTCAAGGCCTGATTTCCCATCCATATTTGTTCTCTCTTCCTACATGTCTCACAAGCACCGTCAACAAAGAAACTTATTTATTTCCCCAAACTCACTGTCTGTACGCTGTCTTTAGCTTGAGCTGTTGCCCCGAGCTGGGTAGCTGTTTTTAAAGAGGTCATCTTATTCAGCCATGGAATCTCTATAAAGTCATCCAGGATCCTTCCCACAATGGAAAAACTTTATTTCCTCAATCTAATTTTCACATAGTTTTTCAAAATGCACTCAACATCTTTCCTGAGAACAAACCAATTCCGGAACAAAATAATTAGTAACACTGACACACGTTGATGAAAGGAACAAGGAAATCATTTGAACAGCTCCCCTCCTCACCCCACTCCAATCTTCCCACCGCCAGGAACGGACGAAACGTGCTAAGGGACCAATGAAGAAGCCAATGGAGTCCTCAACATGAAATAGAGAGGGAAAGAAATGCTATTCATTCCACACACATTCCAACCCCAGGAAGGCCCTCCTCCTGCATCTAGCCACTGTAATATCTCAATTATTCTCCAGAACAGCAACCAGGCTGGTTGGCCTCCTCTCCCACCTCATGTTCTGTCAAACTAACACCCAGCTCTATTCTAGTCATTCGACCAACCTGCCATTCTTCCTCGCTCTGTTTTGAGCTTTCAAATTCTTCCTTGCGGCCCAGAACAGATGACTCATAGATGGGGAGTGTGTCACCGCCAACTGCCCCTCTCTATTTAAAAACAGAGCTCAAGTTCTACCTTTTCAGCAACGCCTTCCCTGATTCAGTGATGTCAGCAAATGCTTACCAGGCAGTATTATGTGTGCTGTGTCCTGTGTGGAGCCTGAACGTACCAGAATAGAGAGGAGATCAAAAGATGAAAATAACATGGCCTCTGGGATCAAGGTATTTCTAGGCCAGCAGAACAATTTTCTTTTTTAAAATAATAAAAGGAAGTAGAACTCCAGGCTGATAAAGACACAGGCTAATATTATAGTACAAGCTGAGGCAAAAAGTAACATGTACTTTCTCTGAAACTGCATTTTACTTGTACTCCTGTGATTTTATGATTCTCCTATGATAATCTGTATCCACAGCTGGTTTGGAAACTGTCTGAGGGCAGGAACTGTATTTTTACCTGTCTCTAGTGAAACTTCGGGAATAAGCCTCAGAGTGGAAGAAAGCTATGGCAGAGAGCAGAGGGACAGAGGCCAGAGGTCATCCTACCATGATCCTACCACGGAACCAGTTTTTCTAAAGGCAGTTCCCCTCATCCTTACCACAAGATAGTAGCAAATCGTAACGAAGCCTCAAATTAACCTGAACCTTTCTTCTTTAAGGACTGAATCATTTATACACCAAAGGATATGAAGTGGAATTTTGTCCAATGCCATATTCAATTGCCTTGGTCTCCTAGAATTCTAATTTGATGCCAAGATTAAATACATCTTCCAAGATATTTCAGTGACAATTGAGAAGTACAACTTAAGAAAAAAGAATTAAAGTATCTATGTCTAAACCCCACCTTTACTAGCCCATCAAGGTGATGGTGATTTCAGGTCAAAGCAAGGCCGGCAAGGTGAAGCTAAGAAGACATGACTGGGCTGCAGGGCTGCAGGACCATGGTGTCTAGCCAGCTGTTACAGTAGGTGGTTCACGGACAGCTGTGAGTCACACAGGACTGAAGCGGCAGCTCTTGACCAGTACTGTAGGCGCTAAGATCCGGTATTTGCTCTTAGACCGTGGGAGCAAAGACTAACAAGGAAAATACACCAGAACAGCTGGGAAATAAATTCCCTTCTGGCCTGCACAAAAAGGGTCCCTGCCAAGTCATTTTCCATCCTGGAGCCAGGGGAGGTCTAGGAAGGATATGTGCCTTTCTGTCCTTCAAATCCTTTAGCCTTCCCTCCAGTTTTACTTATCACTTCCCACCCCCTCCCCCACACCCCCTGCTAAAAATGATACTAAGCTTTGACTCTTTTGTAACACAAAGCTTGACAAAAATATATGACTGGACAAGCAACTTCTAAAACGTCATTTTAGCATCTTTCTTTTTCTTCTTTTTTCTTTTTTCTTTTTTTTTTTTTTTT
>NW_012098654.1:2739814-2740933 GCF_000951045.1 Mandrillus leucophaeus | reverse complement strand
CCTGTTTATTGCCAATCCTAAGAGAGAGGGTGATGACTACTGAGGATAGCTTTTGAACATCCTCCGTGGCTTTTTTTTTTTTTTTTTTTTTTTGTATTTTTAGTAGAGGTGGAGTTTCACCATGTTAGCCAGACTGGTCTGGAACTCCTGACCTCAAATGATTCACCTGCCTCGGCCTCCCAAGGTGCCGGGATTACAGGCGTGAGCCACCTCACCGGCCCATGTTATTCCCTTATAGTTCAACATGGCATGCTTAAATCACTCTCCTCCCTCCTATCTTCAAAGAATAGGCATTTTAGACAAGTACTTTTGTGACAAAACTGTACTCATGCAGCCTGGAAAAGAATATGAGCCATCACACGTGTACCAAGTCAGGAGTTCTGCAATAAGAATCTGACGTGTTAAAAGCAAGTTTCAGAGAATACCCCATCTAACAGATATTCCATAATGATATTTTAAGGAGGGAAGAGGAAGATGAACATTAATACTTTTGGGTAATTTTTGAAAGGTCAATTCACTCTAATTCTTTTTTTGAATTAGGTCAATAACAAGCATGCTTAGTATAATAGATCTGACATACAATTTCTCACTATCTTTGTTGCTGAAGTTTTACAAACGTGTGCATTTTTCAATTTTTAGCTTTTTTAAATTGTGAGACAAGGTCTTGCTCTGATGCCCAGGCTGGAGTGTAGTAGCATGATCACAGCTACTCACATTGACTGCAGTGAGCTGTGATCATACTACTACACTCCAGCCTCAACATCCTGGGCTTAAGTGATCCTCCCACCTCAGCCTCCCGAGTAGCTGGTAATATAGGTGTGCACCACCATGCCCAGCTAATTTGTGTACTTTTTGTAGAGACGGGGTCTTGCCATGTTGCCCAAGCTGACTATAGCTCAAGCAATCCACCCACCTTGGCCTCCCAAAGTGCTGGGATTACAGGTGTGAGCCACTGTGCCCAGCCTAGTGTATGTTTTAGAAAATTGGTGTGTTTTATTGATATTCCTATGGCTAGACTACGTTGTGAGTATAAAATACAAATTAACATGCTATTTGAAATAGACTTGCAGCTGGGCACGGTGGCTCATGTGTGTAATCCTAGCACTTTGGGAGGCCGAG
>NW_012098654.1:2737363-2739764 GCF_000951045.1 Mandrillus leucophaeus | reverse complement strand
TTTTTTTTGAGATGGAGTCTCGCTCTATCACCCAGGCTGGAGTGCAATGGCACGATCTCGGCTCACTGCGACCTCCGCCCTCCCTCGTGCAGAGGGAAGGGGTTCCGAGTGGATCCCCTCGTTCGCGGTGAGATGCGGTTGGTTTTATAGATGAACTCGAGAAGGTGGTGTCTGATTTACACAGGGCACAAAGGATTGGTGGGACCAGGTGAACCATTCACATAGCATGCAAAGAAGCTGGCCACCCCACCCCAATTTTTTTTTTTTTTTTTTTCTGAGACAGAGTCTTGCTCTGTCACCCAGGATGGAATGCAGTGGCATGATGTCGGCTCACTGCAACCTCTGCCTCCCGAGTTCAAGAGATTCTTCTGCCTCAGCCTCCCGAGTTGCTGGGATTACAGGCATGCGCCACCATACCCAGCTAATTTTGGATTTTTAGCAGAGACAGAGTTTCACCGTGTTAGCCAGGCTGGTCTCAAACTCCTGACCTCAGGTAATCCGCCCGCCTCAGCCTCCCAAAGTGCTGAGATTATAGGTATGAGCCACCATGCCCAGCCCCTAGTCTCTCATTATGCAGGTGGGGTCTCTATCTGGCCAGCACCATGTAGCCTGCTTCTTTACTACACATGTGGGGACAAAGAAAAGGGGAGAGAGCCTCTGTGTTGAACATACCTGGCTTCTGGGTAGCCCTTTTCTATTGGCACAGCTGCCAACATTCACCTATGCAAGTTTCCAGCTCGCTTATCTATGCTTGCAGCTTGATTTTTCAGGTTGCTTTTTGTTAGAAAAGAAATGATTTGGGGGCTGCTTTTTATTAAAAGAAAATTCTACTGAGGACTCTCTTACCCTCCCTGTCTGCCTAAGTAATTTCTTTTTAACACCTGTATCAATCTCTCTGTCTCCTTATCCAGATCCAGGAAAGGTGAACTCACAAGAAAAGGAGACTGAAGTTCTGATAGAGGAACTTTTACTGTAGGCTACCAGCCATTCTTTCCAGGGATGATGTGTGCAAGACTCATCTGCATAACAAGACAGCCCTTGCTCACCCATGCCTTTCCTCCTGGCGGCCCCCATGACCTGTCGCCACCTCCCGCCTGGAGCTTCAGGCGTCTAGACCTCTCTGTAGGGTGTAAAAACTGCAGTCATCTGGCGCTTCTTTGAGTCTCATACTTGTGTGGCTCCCTGTGCATGTACACAGAATGAATGTGTGTGCTTTTGTCCTGTTAGCCTTCTATTGACAGTTCACGTTGTAGACTCAAATGATCAAACCTTCAAAAATGGGGAAAGGAAATTCCCTTTGCTCCTACACCCCTCTCTTGGTTTCAAGAGAGCCATGAATAGCTTCACCAAGGAACTGTCAGTTCTTTTGGGAAACCACCCAGATTCCAGCTACAAGCTTGTAGGATCAGGGTAAACCAGCCTTCAGAAGCATGCATGCCTCAGCCGGGTGCGGTGGCTCATGTCTGCAATCCTAGCACTTTAGGAGGCCGAGGCAGGCAGATCACCTGAGGTCAGGAGATCAAGACCAACCTGGCCAACATGGCGAAACCCTGTCTCTACTAAAAATACAAAAAAATTTAGCCGATATGAAAAAATTACCTGGGCGTGGTGGTACATGCCTGTAATCCCAACTACTCTGGAGGCTGAGGCAGGAGAATTGCTTGAACCTGGGGAACAGAGGTCACAGCGAGCCGAAATCATGCCACTGCACTCTAGCCTGTGGGATAGAGTAAGACTCTGCGTGCCCCCACCTGAAAAAAGAAGAATGCATGCCTCTTAGGACCTCCAGTTTAGCATTCAATGCTTAGTTAAAAGTAACTTTTTGACCCAGGTAGTATTTTTCTTTAAGTGAGCTCAGTGATAAATGCATTTTCTGGACACAAGTATCTGGCAACATATCTTACTTAATTAACATTAGTTTTGGGGGCACACACACCTTTTCAGTTTCAGTAGCACTTTGAGCTGGTTCTTCCTACGAGATGTTATCGACAACATGTACTGGGGTATTCCTATATAAAGAATATTATTTTAGTGGGGAATTTGCAAAACTCATAATCAAGTTGGGGAACGTATACAAACAACTTATGCATATACATAAATAATGAACACACACTCTCTCACTCTCTCTCTTTTTTGTTGTTGTTGTTGTTTTTGAGACTGAGTCTTGCTCTGTTGCCCAGGCTGGAGTGCAGTGGCACAATCTCGGCTCACTGCAAGCTCCGCCCCCCAGGTTCAAGCAATCCTCCTGCCCCAGCCTCCCAAGTACCTGGGACTACAGGCGTGGGCCACCATGCCTGGCTAATTTTTATATTTTTGACTTCAGGTGGTCCATGGTACCTTGGCCTCCCAAAGTACTGGGATCACAGGCGTGAGCCACTGCACCCAGCCTTTTTTTTTTTTT
>NW_012098654.1:2696455-2736213 GCF_000951045.1 Mandrillus leucophaeus | reverse complement strand
GTCAAAACAAACAAACAAACAAACAAACAATAGCACATGGACTCAAAAAGCTTATTCATGCAGAGCAAGCCGGTGCAGAGTCAAAAGGTCTAACACTCCCAAACCTGTGAGAATCCCAATTGTGAAATCCCAATTTCACGCCTATGGCTGTAACAGTCTAGAAAAGCTACTAGCACATAGTAGGCCCTCAATATGCATTCACTGGTGAATGATGGACAGCAACTACTCTCCTAAATGAGGAGCCAAGACCTCAATAAACAGATAGATTGTACTGAATGTAATTTTAGTTAGGGATAACAGATGTAGAGTAACATTGTACTTTTTTTCCAAAAAGCTCACTATAAAAATAAGTTTCCTGGCCAGGTATAGTGGCTTGCACCTGTAGTCCCAGCACTTTGGGAGGCCGAAGTGGGCAGATCACTTGAGGCCAGGAGTTCGAGACCAGCCTGGCTGATATGGTGAAAATAAAAATATATAAAAATTAGCCAGGCGTGGTGGTGCACACCTGTAACCATAGCTACTTGGGAGGCTGAGGCAGGAGAATCACTTAAACCCAGGAGGTGGAAGTTGCAGTGAGCTGAGATCATGTGACTGCACTCCAGCCTGGGCAATACAGCAAGACTGTCTCAAAAAAAACAAAGTGTTTCCTGTATAATGAAGCCAGCATCAGACAGGGAAAAGTTAATTGGTTCTAAAATGGAACCTGAGTTGTTGTCTACTGCAGGAGAAGTGGAATTAAATGGAATTCTGCTATGTGGCAGCAGGAAGCGGCCAATGTAGAATTCTATACGAAAGGGCAATTTAATTTCCATTCCTTTGGGGTGATAGATGGGATTTCTTTACTACATATATAAGTGGAAGAATATTCCCTCTCACATATCACACTACATATTTTCCTTAATTTATAATGTAAACTCCACAAGGGCAAGAAGTTGCGGCTGTGTATACGCTACTGGGTCCCAGTGCCCAGGGTGATCCTTGCAGAGAGTAGGGGATCAATAGCGGAATGAATGGAGTAATATTGGCTGGGTGGCAAGACCTCTCCTAGACCAACACATAGCAGGCCTCTCCGACGTGAGGCACACTGAGTTTGGCAGGTTCCGGGAGTGTCAAGGTGGAAGGTGAGGTGTGTCCCTGCCTTCATGGAGCTTATAGTCTGGTTTAGAGGAGATATCAAAATACAGCAAGAGTCCTAGCACGGTGGCTTATGCCTGTAATCCCAGCACTTTGGGAGGCCGAGGCGGGTGGATCACTTGAGGTCAGCAGTTCAAGACCAGCCTGACCAACGTGGCGAAACCCTGTCTCTACTAAAAATACAAAAATTAGCCGGGCGTGGTGACATGTGTCTGTAGTCCCAGCTACTCGAGACTACCTTTATAAGAGCTCTGGAGTTCACAAAGTGATTTTGTATATAGCATTTCATTGGATTCTCCCAGCAATCTTATGGAAATGGCCAGACAAGTTGGATAATGCTCATTTCACAAGTGAAGAAAAGGACTCAGAGAGGTAAACTGAAATCATGCGATTTCACACAACTAATAAGGAGAGTGCCCAGCCTAGAACCCAGGTGTTTAGACTTCCGGTCTACTGCTCTTTCCATTAAATCACAACTTTGCTGTTTCATTTACATCCCAGGTTTACCAATCTCATTGGAACTGATCTCTTTCCTAGTCAGTTCCTCCTTCTACTTTCTCCCTTTTCTAAATTGTGAATAAACTGAAGGACTTGAGAAGTCATAACCTGGCCGGTGAGAACACACGCAAATATGGAATTTGAAAATAGTTACAGAATAATGCACACATGAATGAAGGGTGAGTTTGTGCTTAGTAGGTAAATTCCTAAAGAAACCAATCAATGTAATTCAAAATAAACCTAAGTAGGCCGGGCGCAGTGGCTCACACCTGTAATCCCACACTTTGGGAGGCCAAGGCTGGAGGATCACCTGAGGTCAAAAATTCAAGACCAGCCTGGCCAATGTGGCAAAACCCTGTCTCTACTAAAATTAAAAAAAAAAAAAAATTAGCTGGGCGTGGTGGCTCATGCCTGTAATCCCAGCTACTCAGGAGTCTGAGGCAGGAGAATTGCTTGAACCCGGGGGATGGAGGCTGCAGTGAGCCGAGATCACACCACTGCACTCCAGCCTGGGTGATAGAGCGGGGCTCCATCTCACAAAATAAATTGAACAAAATAAACCTAAATAAACACTAGGAACACTATTAGGTAATTAAGAACTTTCTAACTTGAATTTTGTTTATAATTTTGAAGGAAAGGGAGGGATAAAAAACGACAGGAATGAACAGTGCCATTTACTCCTTTTTATCTGGCCCGGAACGAAATGTACTTGTAAATACTAGGAGTACATGTTGTTTTTATTTAACCAATTAGTCACAGGTTAAATGAAGCAACTAAAAAAAAAAAAAAAAAAAAGTTTCTGCAAGAAGGAATCTACAGGATAGGTGCTGGTCACTGGAGAAATATAAATAAATGAATCACAAAATATGGAGACTAGGAAAACAAAATCATGTGGAAGTAAATCTGGCAACTTCACTCTCACTGTTACTTAAGGATTCCTCTCACAGAAAATGTGAAATCTCACAGTAATCTCATGGTAAATAAACGGCTCTGTGTTAAAAAATAGCCGAACACCAAAAGGTTTGTCCAATCTGTCTCCACGTTTCCAAGTTTGTTCCCAATATTCTCGGGTTCGCTGTGGTGCTGAGCCTTCCCAGGGTGCATTGCCACAGCTGTAATTGTGCATACTTCAGGGAATCAGAGATGCTGCTGTCTGGGATTCCTGGGGTAAAGTCTGTTCAAGTTACGGGAAGTCCCCCGCTTCACTAGAAAAGTCTAGAAAAGAAAGTCTAGAATTCATTTTGTACAAGTCACATCAGAGAGCGCAGCCAGATCTAAAGCATTTTTTCCCTTGAACAAAGGAGCAGCCATCTCCAAAGTCCAGTCCAACCTGAAATACCAGATTTCCTGACGAGAAGCCTGCCCCGTGCTTGCCCAGTGCCTCGTTTAACCCCTTCCTTCCCTCGAGTCCTCAGGAATCTACCTTCAAACACCATCAAGGTTTTTTTGAATTTAAAATATGTATATATGTATATATCCATATCTTTTAAATTCAAATAACCTACATGTGTCTGTACACGCACACACACACATTTTTTCACCGTATATATATTTAAATATATACATAACTTGAGCCCAGGAGTTTGAGGCTGCAGTGAGCCATGATTGCACCACTGCACTCCAGCCTGAGTGACAGAGAAAGACTCTGTCTCAAAAAAAAAAAAAAACCTATTACACATAAAAAGACAAAAACTAACAGATGTTGGCAAGGTTGCAGAGATAAGGGAATGCTTGTATGCTGTTGGCGTGAATGTTAAGTTAGTTCAGCCACCATGGAAAGCAATTTGGAGACTTTTCAAAGAACTTAAAACAGAACTAACATTTGATTCAGCCATCCTGCTACTGGGTATATACCCAAAGGAAAATAAATAATTCTACAAAAAAGACATATGCACTTGTATGTTCATTGCAGCACTATTCACAATAGCAAAGATCTGGAATCAACCTAGATGCCCACCAACAGTGGACTGGATAAAGAAAATGTGGTACATATACACCATGGAATACTACGCAGCCATAAAAAAGAATGAAATCATGTCCTTTGAAGCAACACAGCTGCAGCTGGGGGCCATTTCTTAAGCAAATCATGCAAGAACAGAACATCAAAGACTGCATGTTCTCACTTCTAGGTGGGAGCTAAATATTGAGTACACATGGACATAAAAATGGGAGCAACAGACACGAGACTGCTAGAGGGAGGAGGAGGGGAGAGGAACAAGGGTTAAAAAACTACCTCTCCAGTACTATGCACACTACCTGGGTGATGGGATCATTCGTACACCAAGCCTCAGCAACACGCAATTTACCCAGGTAACAAACCAGACCATGTATCCCTTGAACCTAAAATAAAAGTTAAATAATAATAATGTCTTCCCTGTCCGGAGTTTAAGGTCTTGTGATTCTTCTTCATCATACTTGATACACGCAATTAAAACTTATTAGATATAAAAAGTTTTGGCTATGAAAAATATTGTAATCAGGCCAGGCACGGTGGCTCACGCCTGTAATCTTAGCACTTTGGGAGGCGGAGGCGGGGGATCACCTGAGGTCAGTAGTTCGAGACCAGCCTGGCCAACATGGTGAAACTCCGTCTTTACTAAGAACACAAAATTAGCCTGGCGTGGTAGCACATGCCTGTAATCCCAGCTACTTGGGAGGATGAGGCAGGAGAATCACTTGAACCTGGAAGGTGGAAGTTGCAGTGAGCCGAGATCACTCCATTTCACTCCAGTCTGGGCAACGAGTGAAACTCCATCTCAAAAAAAAAACAAAAAACAAAAAACAAAACCATTCTTTTAATCAGAAAAATAGTGGAATCTGAAGCATAAATCTTTTATTAAAAACTAATAAGCTAAATAAATGCAAGTAAGATGATGATACACCTTCATTGTTGTTTTTTTTTTTTTTTTTGGCGTATAAAGTTAGGAAAGATTTTTTTTTAAAAAAAGATCAACACTCATTGATAGCAAAATATAGAGGAAGTGAACACTCAAACACTGTTGGTTAGAGTGTAAATTAGTTTAACTTATTTGGAAGGTAAGCTAGCAATTGGTATCCAAAGATTCCATCATTTCCTTTGATCTGATCATTCTGCCTTGATCAATTTTTTCTAAGGAAAAAATTAAACATGTACAAAAAGTTTGGGGTGAAAAGTTGTTCATTTCAGGATCATTTATAATGGTCAAAATTAGAATCAGCCATGCACGCGAGAACTGAGAAAATAAACTGCAGTCCCTGATTGGTATGGTCACGGAAAGAAGCATCAGAATGTGTGTGTGTGTGTGTGTGTGTGTGTGTGTGTGTGTGTGTGTGTGTGTGTGTGATGGAGTCTCGCTCTTGTCGCCCAGTCTAGAATGCAATGGCCCGTTCCCGGCTCACTGCAACCTCCGCCTCCTGGGTTCACGCCATTCTTCTGCCTCAGCCTCCCGAGTAGCTGGAACTGCAGACACACGCCACCACACACTGCTAATTTTTGTATTTTTAGTACAGACAGGGTTTGGCCATGTTGGTCAGGCTGGTCTCCTACTCCTAACCTCTGGTGATCCTCCCGCCTTGGCCTCCCAAAGTGCTGAGATTACAGGCTTGAGCCACCGCGCCCGACCAGAAATGTTTAATTATCACTTCTAGTTCTGCTGAGTATGTTAATATGAGGCAGGCAATCTAGGCGCTGCATTCTTCAGAAACAGAATATATTAGTTTAAAAAACTGTAGGTAATCTGCCAGTCAGTCAAGGCTCTGACTAAAATGACTAAAACCCAAGAAGTACATTAAACTTTTCTGCCCAAGAATATAAAATTCCAGCCTAGCGAGGTGACTCACGCCTGTAATCCCAACACTTTGGGAGGTTGAGGCAAGCGGATCATTTGAGTTCAGGAGTTCGTGACCAGCCTGGCCAACGTGGTGAAACCCCATCTCTACTAAAAATACAAAAAATTAGCTGGTTGCGGTGGCGCACGTGTGTAATCCCAGACGCATGGGGAGGCTGAGGCAGGAGAATCGCTTGAACCCACGAGGCAGAGGTTGCATTGAGTCGAAACTGCACCACTGCACCCCAGCCTGGGCGACAGAATAAGACTCCATCTTAAAAAAGAAAAAGAATATAAAATTCCTTTGTTTGAAAATTTTTATTTTCCTCAGGAAAAACACTATGGATAACTAGCAATTTCTTACAACTGATTTTATATTATGCAATTATTTATTTCACAGACGAATATATCAATAATTTAAATAAAATATTTTTGAAGTATTTTCTCAAATAAAATCTATGCAATTTACATAATGACTTCCTCATGGCACGAATAAAGTGCTCAGTAAATATTATTTATTGTCACAGCCGAGAGCTTTACATATATTGATTCACTAAATCTTCAGCCCTGTGAAGTGGGCCCTGTTATTATCCCCATTTGACAGATGGCACGCCGAAGTACAGGCAGCTTAAGTAATTTCCCCATATAACCCAGACAGGAAATGCCAGAGGCAGAACTGGAATCCAGGCAGTCAGCATTCAGAGCCAGAGGCCTCAACCACGGTGCAACCCTGTTTTTAAAATGCAATAATTATATACAAATATCATAATTAAAACTCATGTAACCTAGATTAATTTGAACCCGGGAGGCGGAGGTTGCAGTGAGCGGAGATTGTACCACTGCACTCCAACCTGGGCAGCAGAGCGAGACTCCAACTCAAAAAGAAAAAAAAAAAGAAGAAGAAGAAGCAGGAGAGGGAGGAAAGAGATGATCAAGGAAGGCTTATCCAGGAGGTGTTGATGCCAAGGCATCCACAGAGGTCCCAGGTCGGGGAGGCAGGCTGGTGAAGAACATTCTAGACCAAAAGTAAAGTTTAACTGAGGACAAACCATGGTTTGTCCCTGAGGTTAGAACACCTGCAAATTCAGAAGGAATGATGGGCGGTGATTTAAGAGGCCAGGGCTCTGTGTCTGACCTTGCCTTTATTTTGTGCCTGAGTCTTATGTTGTCTTCTGTTTTATTCTGTGAGAAGTGAAGATGGGAGGATTTTCAGTGGCAGCGTGACATGATCAGGTATTGTTTTCAAAACAGCCATCACCCAGGTGGCGGTGTGAAAGATGGATTGCAGAATGGAAGATCTTGGAATCAAGAACGCCAGTTAAAAGGCAAGAGATACAGCAGCTGCAGGCAGCTGGACCGCAGGGAAGGGATGAATGAAGAGTTTTTAGCAGCCGGAACTCAAGGCTTTGATCCCCAGTTAGATCTGAAGGATTAAAAGAACAGTAACAGGCCTGGTGGGGTGGCTCATGCCTATAATCCCAGCACTTTGGGAGGCCGAGACGGGCAGATCACCTGAGGTCAGGAGTTCAAGACCAGCTTGACTGACATGGAGAAACCCCATCTCTACTAAAAATACAAAATTAGCCAGGCATGGTGGCACATGCCTGTAATCCCAGCTACTTGGGAGGCTCAGGCAGGAGAATCGCTTGAACCCAGGAGGCAGAGGTTGTGGTGAGCTGAGATCGCATCATTGCACTCCAGCATCCAGCCTGGTCAACAAGAGTGAAATTCCATCTCAAAAAAAAAAAAAAGAACGTTAACAGTGTGACAGAGATAATTGACTAAAGAAAAACTAGTTACGCACATACGCATCTATTTTAGAGGTATCATGGTGATATGGTTTGGCCGTGTCCCCACCCAAATCTCATCTTGAATTCCCACATGTTGTGGGAGGGACCCAGTGGGAGGTAACTGAATCATGGAGCAAGTCTTTCCCACGCTGTTCTGGTAGTAGTGAATAAGTCCCACAAGATCTGATGGTTTTCAAAACAGGAGTTCCCCTGCACAAGCTCTCTCTCTCTTTGCCTGCCGACATCCACGTAAGACATGACTTGCTCCTCCTTGGCTTCCACCATGATGGTGGGGCTTCCCTAGCCACGTGGAACTGTAAGTCCAATTACACCTCTCTCTTTTGTAAGTTGTCTGGTCTCAGGTATGTCTTTACCAGCAGTGTGAAAATGGACTAATACACATGGTAAGGAAACTACTTCTCATAAGACCACTTACGTTCCTAAGAGGGGAGTCTATTTTTTTTCCCTCCTGACATTCCCTTTCCTTATAATAACATCCTGAACCACAATTATTCTAATTTCTCTATTAATTACTAGGTCACCTCAAAGGAAGCAAAATATGAAAAGCAGAGAATTTGCTTCTCCAGAATTATGCCTTTGCATAATCATCGAAATCGAATCATTTTGAAGAACCCATATTGAATGTAGCCAATTCTCGAATCCTGTTTTTTGTTTGTTTGTTTTGTTTTGTTTTTTGAGATGGAATCTCACTCTGTCGCCCAAGTTGGAGAACAGTGGTGCTATCTCAGCTCACTGCAACCTATGCCTCCTGGGCTCAAGCAATTTCCCTGCCTCAGGCTCCCAAAGAGCTGGAATTACAGGCACCCACCATCACAACCAGCTAAGTTTTATATTTTTTAGTAGAGATGGGGTTTTGCCTTGTTAGCCAAGCTGGTCTCGAACTCCAGACCTCAAGTGATCCACCCGCCTCGGCCTCCCAAAGTGCTGGGATTACAGGCATGAGCCACTATGCCCGGCCTGGAATCTTGTTTTTTAAAACACTTTTTTAAAAAAGGTTTTCAAGTATAGAACTGACATTCTGATTTAGAAATGCAAATACCAGCCGTAAATTCAGTTATGTTTTACGTATAAAAAATTCTAAAACAGCAACTCAAAGTACTGTTTAAAAAGTTCTAAATGACTTTTTTAGCTGTACCTGTATCCTTAAAGTAGTCAATTCAGTTTTTAAAAATACAGTATATTTAAAGGAATACGATTATAAATTTATGTTTTGAGGATAATTCAACAACCAAGTTAAGTATCTTAGTAGATAAATGTTCCTTTATTAAATGTACCTTCATCTTAGATAAACTGCAATGGAATTCTAATTCAGGATCGAAAATTGTTTGAATAATGGTCAAAGCTGATTAAATTATGAACTAATTGGCCGGGTATGGTGGCTCACGCCTGTAATCCCAGCACTTTGGGAGGCAGAGGCAGGCGGATCACTTGAGGTCAGGAGTTCAAGACCAACCTGGCCAACATAGCAAAACCCTGTCTCTACTAAAAATACAAAATTTAGTTGGGTGTGGTGGCAGACACCAGTAGTCCCAGCTACTCGGGAGGCTGAGGCAGAGAATAACTTGAACCCCCAAGGCAGAGATTGCAGCGAGCCGACATTGTGCCGCTGCACTCCAGCCGGGGTGACAGAGCAAGACTCTGTCTGAAAAATAAAAAATATGAACTAATAAATATATTTTTCAATTAAACAATAAAGGCCTTTGAAAACTACTAAAGCACTAAATAATAATAATAATAATAATAATAATAATAAAATGTAAAAATTAGCCTTAAAGAATCAGAAAGCAGCATCTGAAAACCCCATCCTGGTCACAGTGCTGACAGGACTCCAGAGAGTCCCGAAGCAAATCTGCTGTTCTCAAAGACAGGACACAGATCTCTCCTAAAGCTGCAGGTCCTGACCTCCCCGGCGATGAGGCTGAATTACAGCCTAATTAAAGCCAAAGAAGAAGGCTTTGTCTGTCTTCTCCCAAGAGATGGAAAGGAAAAGCTGGAATTGCAATTTGCAGGATAGCCTAGACCCAGCTGTAACTCCCGCACCGTCCTCTGAAGTAAAAGCTAAGTATTAAAGGAAAGGCTTTAATGGAAATATAAGACCCTGAAACAATGCCAAAGAAGGCTGTTTTAGAAAAATGACAGAGTACACATATTCTCTAAATCCAGTAACATTCCCTATTAGTAATAATTGGTGTCACCAAGCAATAATGGGAATAAGCAAAAGCACATAGGCTTCCAAGTCAGACAGACTGCCACCATTTAGTAGCTGTGTGACCTTGGGCCAGTTGCCTAACCTCTCTAACACCTCATTTGCTTCATCTGCAAAATGGTGATAATTATACTTACTTTTAAGAGATGGTATAAAGGTTAAATGAAATAATATATGTAAATAAACAATGCCTGGCACCCAATAACCTCCAATAAACAGTCACTACAATCGTTTGCCTGAAGTTTCTTCATTGGCTTTGCATTTCTAATAAATAAATAAATGTTTCCAGACTTTCTTTTTTCCTTTTACCACCAACTGAGACAAAGCGGACTCTGCTTTCTGTCCAACTCTACCTTTTTTGTTTGTTTGTTTTTTTAATTGAGACAGGCTGGAATGCAGTGGCGCCCTCCTGGCTCACTGCAGCCTTGACTTCCTGGGCTCAAGCAATCCTCTCGCCTCTGCCTCCCAAGTAGCTGGGATCACAGGCATCAGCCACCATGCCTGGCCAATTTTTGTATTTTTTTGTAGAGATAGTTGCCTTGGCTCCTATCTCATCTCTTGATTTGAATCATGGCAAAAACAGAAGCAAAAATCCTTGAGTGCCAACTTATGGGTCCTGAATACAAACAAGAAGGTGAGACCTCCATCGATGAAGCAACTAGAATGAGGTTTTAAAAATGTATCTCTGAGCCAGGCACAGTGGCTCACGCCTATAATCCCAGCACTTTGGAAGGTTGAGACATGAGGATGACTTGAGCCCATTAGTTGAAGACCAGCCTGGGCGACATAGTAAGACCCTGCTTCTACAAAAAAAAAAAAACTTAAAAAAAATAGCTAGGCATGGTGGCACACGCCCTGGTCCCAGCACTTTGGGAGGCTCAGGAGGGAGGGTCACTTGAGGACAGGAGTTTGAGACCAGCCTGAGCAACATAGCAAGACCCCATCTCTATGAAATAAAAAACAGGATAAAATAAATAAATCATAAATAAAAACTGTATGGTCCAGGCTGAGTGCAGTGGCTCACACCTGTAATCCCAGCACTTTGGGTGGCCAAGGCAGGTGGATCACTTGAGGCCAGGAGTTCGAGACCAGCGTGACCAACATGGTGAAACCCTGTCTCTATTAAAAATACGAAAAAATTAGCCAGGCGCGTGCCTGTAATCCCAACTACTCAGGAGGCTGAGGCAGGAGAGTCACTTGAACCCAGGAGCGGGGAGGCAGAGATTGCAGCGAGCCAAGATGGTGCCACTGCACTCCAGCCTGGGCCACAGAGTGAGGCGCCATCTCAAAAAACAATAAACCTGTATGGTCCAGTCCTAGATTATGTGATGTAGACTGAAATACTACGGTGATGCACAAGTGGAAAAATTTGATATGGGTTCGAGCAGTGACTCTCAAACTGTGATCAAGGGTCACTTCTTTTGTTTTACTTCGTTTGGTTTGGTTTTATTATGTTTTGTTTTTATTTCCACCCCTTCAGGAACCAAAAATCGGTCCTATTGCCTATGACTTTAACATAGCTCATGCAGCATGCAACTCATCGCAAGTTCAACAGCATCCAAAGGGGTCCATATCCTGTCAAGACTAATTCCCTGATCACATGCTTGGGTGTTGGGGGCAATGCTAAATAAATAAAAAGTCTGTTACTCTCATTTACTTTCGATTTCTGTGCTCCTCTTCTCACAAACCATAACAAGCAGATTTTGAACTAGTTCTAAACTAGTAGTTCGCAAACTACTCTATGAGTTTGTCCTGATCTGGATGCAAAGGATAGGATTTTGCTTCTTGGAGGAGCATCCCAGAAGGAGCCGTGGAAGACGAAGCCAGGTTCTAGAGGCTGGAAGAAGCCCTGCACGTACTTGGGATCATTATTTTCATCACGGCTCGCACAAATCAGTAGAATTTGGGGTGGGGTATAAGATATAGCAAGAACCTCTATATTTCATAAAATGAGGGGAAAATTAATTCAGTAAGGATCCCAAAAACAACAAAAAGAAGAGCACATACATAAAGGTGTTTCCAAACCACCACCTCCCTCGCTGGCTTAGCAGCAGCAGCTGAGGGGTAGAACCCAGAGTACATTCCCGTGGAGGAACAGTCAACACTTCATGTCTGCACATCCATCTCAGGAATCCTCTTAGTCACTGAAGGAAAGGAGACACGAGTGAGTCCAAGGTTTTGGTCAAACCCTGCCTGGCATGAACTAATGAGCTCAGGCTCAGGCCACACTGCTTGAGTTCAGATCCTGGCTCATCCATTTCCTAGCTGTGCAGACTCGGGCAAGTTGCTTGACTTCTCTTTGCTTCTGTTTCCTCAGCCATAAAGTGGAAATTACCCTTCCTCAAACAGTAGCTGTGAAGACTGAAGGAGGTAACACATGTAAGTCCTTTAGAACAGAGCCTATTACATTGGAAGTGTTAGTTATTATTATTATTATTTTCTTTTTGAGATGGAGTCTCACTCTGTGCAGTGGCACAATCTAGGCTCACTGCAGCCTCCAACTCCTGGGTTCAAGCGATACTCCTGCCTCAGCCTCTCACGCAGCTGGAATTACAGGCGAGCTCCACCATGCCTGGCTAATTTTTGTATTTTTAGTAGAGACAGGGTTTCACCATGTTGTCCAGGCTGGTCTGGAACTGCTGACCTCAGGTGATCCGCCCACCTCAGCCTCCCAAAGCGCTGGGATTACAGGCGTGAGCCACTGCGCCCAGCCATTATTATTATTATTATTTTGAGATAGGGTCTTGCTCTGTCACCCAGGCTGGAGTGCAGTGGTGCGATCGTGGCTTACTGCAGCCTAGACTTCCCAGGCTCAAGTGATCCTCCCAGCTCAGCCTCCTGAGTAGCTGGAACCACAGGCACACACCACCATGCCTGGCTAATTTTTTTATTTTTTGTAGAGACAGGGTCTTGTTATGTTCCCCAGATTGATTTTTTTTTTTCTTTTTTTGGAAACCGAGTCTTGCTCTTTTGAGTTGCCCGGGCTAGAGTGCAGTGGTGCCATTTCGGCTCACTACAACCTCTGCCTCCCAGGTTCAAGCAATTCTCCTGCCTCAGCCTCCCAAGCAACTGGGATTACAGGCGCCCACCACCAAGCCCGGCTAATTTTTTGTACTTTTAGTAGAGACAGGGTTTCACCATGTCGGCCAAGCTGGTCTCAAACTCCTGACCTCAGGTGATCCACCAGCCTCAAACTCCTGAAGTGTTGAGATTACAGGTTTGAGCCACTACGCCCGGCCAACTATTACTAGTACTGCTACTACTGCCACTACTACTATTTTTATTAGGCTTTTTTCTTCTTGCAGGTTCGTTCCCAAGACCAATTTTAGAAGTATTTAAGAAGTCCTAGTCTAATTCAGCAGCTCGGATGATGAACGCCTGATATTCAAAAGCCCTAAGTCTGAACAGTGCCTCTTTCATTGGCCCCCTTCTCCCAGTTAGTTGCTACTCACAACCTTCAAAGCCCTGATCAAATCTCACCTTCTCAAGTACACTGTATTAGTTAGAAATTGCGTATAACTGCACGGAATTGAAACCCATCTGCTCGGCCAGACGCAGGGTCTCACACTCGTAATCCCAACACTTCAGGGAGTTGAGGTGGGATTGTCTGAAGCCAGGAGTTTGAGACCAGCCTGAGCAACAACACAAGATCCCTGTCTCTACAAAGAAAAGAAAAGAAAAGAAACCCATCTACTGTGGCAGGATGAAAAAGGAGCACACTGTCATCACTTAACAAGAAGTCAGGATAGAAAGACGGGTCTGGGCGGGGCGCGGTGGCTCACACCTCTTACTGCTTTGGCAGGCCGAGGTGGGAGGATCGCTTGAGCCCAGGAGTTCAAGACCAACTCAAGCAACATAGTGAGACCCTATCTTTACAAAAAGAAATTCAAAAATTAGCCAGGCATGGTGGCGCATTCCTGTGGTCCCAGTTACTCAGAAGGTTGAGATGGTAGGATTGCTTGGCCCTGGGAAGTCAAGGCTGCAGTGAGCTGTGATTGCACCACTGCACTTCAGCCTGAGTGACAGAACAAGACCCTGTCTCAAAAAAAGAAAAAAGAAAAAAAAAAAGAAAGAAAGAAAGATTTACATGCCTTATAAGGTTAATGTTATGAAAAATATGTCAAAAGAAAACCAAGATGCAATGGGAAAATATGTTGGGTAAGAGCTTGATACATGTGGTGACAGAAATACCAGAGCCTTAGTATTCATATGGGATCGACTTCAAGGTCATGAGAACAGAAAAATGTCAAATAGGGGAATCCCAGGAATACCAACTGTGTTATTTGGTAATAAACATGGGAGATGGAGATAATAAGATGAGAGGTGGGGACATATTTATTTGGTTGTGGTTGTCTTTTTCTTTTCTTCTCCTGGTTCTCTCTTCCCAGTAAAAGAGGGACATGCTTATATAAAGTGAATTAAACTACTCAGGGAAATTCACTGACCAATACAAGTTTATCTTTTTTTTTTTTTTTTTTTTTTTGAGACAGAGTTTCTCTCTTGTTTCCCAGGCTGGAGCGCAATGGCACAGTCTCGGCTCACTGCACCTTCCCCCTCTCGAGTTCAAGCGATTCTTCTGCCTCACCCTCCCGAGTAGCTGGGATTACAGGAGCCTATCACCACACTTGGCTAATTTTTATATTTTTAGTAGAGATGGGGTTTCACTGTGTTGGCCAGACTGGTCTGGAACTCCCAACCTCAGGTGATCCGCCCACTCGGCCTCCCAAAGTGCTGGGATTACAGGCGTGAGCTACCCCGACGGCCAAGATGTTTATCTTTGTTCACTTACTTAACAAACACTTGTTGGAGCCTGCTGAGTCCTAAGGTGCTCTAGTAGGTCCTGGGAGTACATGGTAATCAAACAAACTTGGTCTCGACCCACGTGGCACTGATATGCCAGTTGGGCTGCTAGGGCAAGTCAACAAAGAAGTAAACAATCTCTCCTTCCACAGCCCAAGATGCCAAAAAGAAAGAAGCCCAAGGGGAAGAAGGTGGCTCCCACCCCTGCTGTCATGAATAAGCAGAAAGCCAAGAAAGTAGTGAATCCCCTGTTTAAGAAAAGGCCAGGTCAGGCGCGGTGGCTCATGCCTGTAATCCCAGCACTTTGGGAGGCCGAGGTGGGCGGATTACTTGAGGTCGGGAGTTCGAGACCAACCTGACCAACATGGAGAAACCCCGTCTCCACTAAAAATACAAAATTAGCTGGGCGTGGTGGCGCATGTCTGTAATCCCAGCTACTTGAGAGGCTGAGGCAGGAGAATCACTTGAACCTGGGAGGTAGAGGTTGCTGTGAGCCGAGATCATGCCATTGCACTCCAGCCTGGGCGACAAGAGCGAAACTCTGTCAGAAGACAGACAGACAGACAGACAGACAGAAAGAAAGAAAGAAAGAAAGAAAGAAAGAAAGAAAGAAAGAGAGAGAAAGAGGACTAAGAATTTTGGCATTGGACAGGACATCCAGCCCAAAAGGGACCTCACCGGCTTTGTGAAATGGCCCCACTGCATCAGGTTGCGGCGGCAGAGAGCCACCCTCTATCAGAGGCTGGAAGTGCCTCCTGTGATGAACCCGTTCACCCAGGCCCTGGACCGCCAAACAGCTCCTCAGCTGCTTAAGCTTCCCCACAAGTACAGACCAGAGACAAAGCAAGAGAAGAAGCAGAAGCTGTTGGCTCCGGGCTGAGAAGAAAGCTGCCAGCAAAGGGGACGTCCCCACTAAGAGACCACCTGTCCTTCAGTGTCCTTCAAGCAGGAGTGAACACCGTCACCACCTTGGTGGAGAACAGAAAGGCTCAGCTGGTGATCACTGCACACGATGTGGATCCCATAGAGCTGTCGTCTTCCTGCCTGCCCTGTGTTGTAAAATGGGGGCCCCTTACTGCACTATCGAGGGGAAGGCAAGACTGGGACGTCCAGTCCACAGGAAAATCTGCACCACTGTCGCCTTCCCATGGGTTAACTCAGAAGACAAAGGAGCTTTGGCTAAGCTGGTGGAAGCTATCAGGCCCAATTACAAAGACAGACACGATGAGATCCGCTGTCACTGGGGAGGCAATGTCCTGACTCCCAAGTCTGTGGCCCGCATTGTCAATCTCAGAAAGGCAAAGGCTAAAGAACTTGCCACCAAGCTGGATTAAATTACACTGATGAGTTTTCAGTACATAAGAAGAATTGAAATAATACAGATTTTCCTCCAAAAGAAAAAAACAAAAAGATGTAAACAAATGTACTGCTGCAAAAAGCACAATGAGAAGGTACCCACGAGAACAGCCACAGAAAGAACACTGGCACTCCCGAGAACAGAAAGAGAAAAGGCACAAGGCAGCAAGGACAGGTGTATTCCAGGAATGTGACAAGGCCAGGTGGCCGGCAAATCGTAATCAAGGGGACAGTGGCTTGACAGGGTACACCTCTCTAAATGCATCTCCCAGGACTGGCCCTCACTCTAAGGCCAGCCTTGCTTGACTTGAACAAGCGAAGCACTCTCTTGCCTCAGGCCCTTTGCATGACCTCAAACACTCTTCCCCTGTGTCTTCTCATTGTTCACCCTGATTCAGATCTCTGCTCAACAACCCCATATCAGTGACCATCCCATCTAAAATATCCCCGTTACAGGCCAGGCACAGCGACTCACACCTGTAATCCCAGCCCTTTTGGGAGGCCAAGATAAAAGGATCACCTGAGGTCCAGGCGTTCAAGACCAGCCTAGCCAACATGGTGAAACTCCATCTCTACTAAAAATATAAAAATTAGCCAGGCATGGTGGCACGTGCATGTAATCCCAGCTACCTGGGAGGCTGAGACAGGAGAGTCACTGGAATCCAGGAGGCAGAGGCTGCAGTGAGCCAAGATCACGCCACTGCACTCCAGTCTGGGTGACAGAGCGAGACTCCATCTCAAAAAAGTAAAATAAAATAGCCCGTTTAGCCCCACTCTGTCTTTTAACTTTACTGCACCTTTTCCCCTTAATTGTCTTGCCTATAAATATTGTCTTGTCTACTTATTGTCTTGCATATAAATAGAGATATTATCCGTCTCTAGGATGTAAGTGGCCTAACAGCAGGAACTTCATTTGCTCATTGATGTAGCTCAGTACCCAGAAAAGCGCCTGGAGTGGAATAGGCTTTTAAGACGTATTTGTGGAATGCATAAATACATTACAAGTGTAAGAGCAAGCCAGAAAGAGCAGAAGATACATAGAATAGTAAAATTGCCACATCTTCTCTGGGTCCGTGAGCCATCACAAATGGGTTACATCGAATTACTTGAGGATATGAAAGAAAACAGATAACTTCAAAAGCGATGCCTTTCAATAAAGAAAAAAACAAAAAACACCAGGCCAGGTGTGGTGGTGCACGCCTATAATCCCAGCACTTTGGGAAGCTGAGGGGGGTAGATCACTTGAGCCCAGGAGTTCAAGTCCAGCCTGGAAAACATAGTGAGACCTTGTCTCTAAAAAACTTTTTTGTTAATTAGCTGGGCATGGTGGTGCATGCCTGTAGTCCCAGCTACTAGGGAGGCTGAGGTGGGAAGATTGCCTGAGCTCAGGAGGTCAAGGCTGCAGTGAGCCATGATGAGACCACTGCACTCCAGCCTGGGTGACAGGGAGACCCTGTCTCAAAAAAAATAAAATAAAATAAAAATAAAAGAAGATGAAGAAGAAAAGAAAAGAAAAAAAGAGATTGGGCACGGTGGCTCACACCTGTAATACCAGCACTTTGGGAGGCTGAGGCAGGTGGGTCTCTTGAGGTCCGGAGTTTGAGACCAGCCTGGCAACATGGCGAAACCTCATCTCTACTAAAAATACAAAAATTAGCCGGGTATGGTAGCGGGCGCCTGTAGTCCCAGCTACTCCGGAGGGTGAGGTATGAGAATCTCTTCAGTCTGGGCGGCAGAGGCTGCAGTGAGCCAAGATCAGGCCACTGCACTCCAGCCTGGGCAACAGAGCAAGACTCTGTCTCAAAAAAAAAAAAAAAAAGGAAAATAAAAAACACCCTGTTAAACCTGTAAATAATTTTCAAATGTACCCCAACAAAAGCTGAAAATGGCAAAATAGATGCCAAGAGCAAAGGATTAACTATGCTTAGTATATAGCAAATCCCTCTTTGCAAATTAAACAAATAGATTATAACAAGGCAAGAGATATTCAAGGCGCAGAGAATGAATCCAAGAAATCCATTGTGCTAAACAAATGTACCAGGGTAATCAGGAAAGATCAGCAATGTGGAAACCAGGCTGGAATGCAATGATGTGATCTTGGCTGATTGCAACCTCCACCTCCCGGGTTCAAGCGATTCTCCTGCCTCAGCCTCCCGAGTAGCTGGGACTACAGGCACCCACCACTACGCCCAGCTGATTTTTGTATTTTTAGTAGAGATGGGATTTCGCCATGTTGGCCAGGCTGGTCTCGAACTCCTGATCTCAAGCGATCTGCCAGCCTCGGCCTCCCAAAGTGCTGGGATTCACAACATGAGCCACTGTACCCGGCCAGTAAAAGTAAATTTTCTAAAATTAAAATTAAAATTAAAATTTTCTCAGAGAAATCCCAGTATCATTATTAGGCTGCATAGGATTTTTCTCAGGAACACTCTTAAAAACGAGAACAAAAGAAAACAATAGAAACCAAGGCTCTACACATTCATACATCCATTTCTTAAGTTTTCAAACCAAAACTTAAAAAGAAAACCCAGCAAACCTGTCCAAATAAAAGTGATTTGACCTCAGAGCTAAGAGAAAAGTTACTAGTCCCACAGCTACAGTATACCAAACTCACATTTCTCAAAGGTAAATGGAGACGATTTTCAGAACTAGAAAGGTGAAATAATCAGTAAAGACTAGTGACTACGGGCCAGGCGCGATGGCTCACACCTGTAGTTACAGCATTTTGGGAGGCTGAGGCGGGTGAACTGCTTGAACTCAGGAGTTCGAGACCAGCCTGGGCAACATGGCAAAATGTCATCTCTACCAAAAATACAAAAATTGGTTGGGTATGGTGGCACAGCAGTGGTCACAGCTACTTTGGAGGCTAAGGTAGGAGGATCACTTGAGCACAACAAGCTGAGATCATGTCACTGCACTCCAGCCTGAGCAACATAGACTCTGCCAAAAAAAAAAAGAAAGAAAGACTAGTGAGTACAAATTTCATGCTGTAGAAATGTAAAACTAAAAGACAGAACAGAAAAATATCAATAAACACTAGTGACAGCTTTGATCACAATCAGAATAAAATAGGCAGCTTAAAGTATGTGAAAGCAGACAGATAAGTAGATCAACTCAATAAAAAGTAAAACCAGTAACAGCAAGTTATCAATCAGTAAACAGAGTGTAAAAACTATAAAACATGCGTAGAATTTCAAAAAGGAGGTTAGACTACTAAACCACAATCCGGAGGAGAAAGAGGATTAGAATGAACCAAATTTATCTTTCCCGGAAGGAAGATCGAGGTTTAGGTAAGTGAAATAAATTAGAAGTAGAAATACTGAAAACCAGACATAAAAGTCAAAATAACCACCCAATTTACGTTCTTAAAGCAGCCCTGGCCGGGCGCCCTGGCTCAAGCCTGTAATCCCAGCACTTTGGGAGGCCGAGGCGGGTGGGTCTCTTGAGGTCAGGAGTTCGAGACCAGCCTGGGCAACATGGCAAAATGTCATCTCTACCAAAAATACAAAAATTGGTTGGGTATGGTGGCACAGCAGTGGTCACAGCTACTTTGGAGGCTAAGGTAGGAGGATCACTTGAGCACAACAAGCTGAGATCATGTCACTGCACTCCAGCCTGAGCAACATAGACTCTGCCAAAAAAAAAAAAAAAAAAAAAAAAAAAAGGCAGCCCTAAGACATTCACTCAAAGAAACATTGTGAATTAAAAGAAGCAAAAACTGACAATAAAGTGATAAGGAAATTGAAGATGCTTCAATTACCTTCATTCCTGCATTGACTAAACACATATTTATTGGGCACCTCTGTACCTCAGGCACCATTCTAGGCCCTGGGGATGTAATAACCAGATGCAAGACAAAGTTCCTGCTCTCGTGGTCCTTTCTAGGGAAAGCAACACCAAACAAACAGACATAAGATCAGGATGAAGTATAAGCAGATGAGAGTTTCCATTTTAGATAGGAAGGTCAGAAGAGGCTTCTTTGAAGAAGGAGGTTTTGAGCAGATTACTGAAGGGCTTAAGTAAGCCAGGAGAAGCTGGAGGCAAAGAGAGCAGCAAGTACTAAGGTCCCAAGGCAGAAAATACCTTTTTTTTTTTTTTTTTTTTTTTTGAGACAGTGTCCCACTCTGTTACCCAGGCTGGAATGCAGTGGCGCGATCTTGGCTCACTGCAACCTCTGCCTTCCAGGTTCAAGCGATTCTCCTGCCTCAGCCTCCCGAATAGCTGAGACTACAGGTGCACGACACCATGCCTGGCTAATTTTTTGTAGTTTTAGTAGAGACAGGATTTCACCATGTTGGCCAGGCTTGTCTCGAACTCCTGACCTCAGGTGATCTACCCGTCTCGGCCTCCCAAAGTGCTGGAATTCCAGTGCCCAGCCAGAATATATCTTTTATAAAAACCACAAGAAGATACCTCAATGAAACTGTTAAAAACATTCATTATGTATGCAGATACGGGGGATCTTTTGGGGTGATAGATGTGATCTCCAACTGGATTGTAATGATATTTGCACAATTTTACAAGTTTATTTAAAAATCATTGAATTGTGGATTTAAACCAAGTGGATCTTATGGTATGTAAATTATGCCTCCATGAAAGCACTTAAAGCACTTTTTTGGGCTGGGTGCCGTGGCTCATG
Organism: Mandrillus leucophaeus; assembly: GCF_000951045.1. Classification (NCBI taxonomy): domain Eukaryota; kingdom Metazoa; phylum Chordata; class Mammalia; order Primates; family Cercopithecidae; genus Mandrillus; species Mandrillus leucophaeus. The sequence goes on along the minus strand of NW_012098654.1, from coordinate 2,715,963 downwards.
CCTGTAATTCCAGCACTTTGAGAGACTGAGGCAGGTGGACTGCTTGAGCTCAGGAGTTGAAGACCAGCCTGGGCAACACAGTGAGACCTCATCTGTACAAAAAAATCAAAAATTGGCCGGGTGCAGTGGCTCACGCCTAAAATCCCAGCACTCTGGGAGGCTGAGGCTGGTGGATCACCTGAGGTCAAGAGTTCATGACTAGCCTGACCAATATGGTGAAATCACGTGTCTACTAAAAATACAAAAATTAGCCAGGCCTGGTGGCCGGTGCCTGTAGTCCCAGCTACTTCAGAGGCTGAGACAGGAGAATTGCTTGAACCTGGGAGGCGGAGGGTGCAGTGAGCCAAGATCGTGCCACTGCATTCCAGCCTGGGTGACAGAGCAAGACTCCATCTTAAAAAAAAAAAAAAAATCAAAAATTAATCCAGTGTGGTGGCATGTGCCTATGGTTCCAGCTACTTCAGAGGCTGAGACCAAAGAATTGATTGAGCCTGGGAGGTCCAGGCTGCAGCGAGCCGTGATCGTACAGCTGCACTCCAGCTTGGGCGACAGAGCAAGACCCTATCTTCAAAAATAATAATAAAATGAAATAAAGGCCGGCGGGGTGGCTCACGCCTGTAATCCCAGCACTTTCGGAGGCCAAGGCAGGTGGATCCCCTGAGGCCAGGAGTTCGAGACCAGCCTGGGCAACATGGTGAAACCCTGTCTTTACCAAAGACATACAAAAATTAGCAGGGCGTGGTGGCGGGCGCCTGTAATCCCAGCTACTCATGAGGCTGAGGCGTAAGAATTGCTTGAACCTAGGAGGTGGAGGTTGCAATGAGTCAAGATAGCGCTACTGCACTCCAGACTGGGTGACAGAGTGAGACTCCATCTAAAAAAAAAAATTAAATTAAATTAAAATAAAAGACTTTTTCGAAGACCCACACACACAGAAAATCAGGAGCAGCTGCAGCCAGTGCAATGAGGTGAGGGTGAAACCATGCAGCGCCCTGAGCCCAAGGCTGGCAGTGTAGTTTGTGTTCTGGTGGTTCTGGGAAGCTACGGGAGGCTTTTAGCAGGGGAATGGCATGTTCTTGAAAGATTCTCTCTGGCTGCTCTGTGGACAACCGACAGCAAATTCTTGGCCAGTGGAGAAGCAAGGAAACTATATAGGAGGTTACTAAGAATCCCAAGCAAGTGGGGACAGTGGCTTTAACTAGGGTCAGTGCCATGGAGTAGTGAAAAGCAGTGAGGCTGGAAAGATGTTTTGAAGGTGGGCTGACGGGATTCTCTGACGGATTGGATTTGCGGTGTGAGCACAAAAAGAGAAGTCAAAGTTGACTCCTGGATGGCATCTGGCCTGAGAAATCGTGTGGGTGGTGCTGCCATTTACTGAAGTGGGAAATGCTGAAGGAGAAGGAGGTGTACAGGTAGAAATTTAAAATTCTCTTTTGACATGCGAAGTTTCAGATGCTGTTAGAGGTTGAATTGCATCCCTCAAAACAATATACTGAAGCCCTAACCCTCAGGCCCGCACAATGTAACCTTATTTGGAAACAGGGTCTTAACAGATGCAATTTTTTAAAGATGAACTCATTCTGGAGTAGGATGGGCCCTTCATCCAGTATGACTGGGACCATGGGAAGATGGAGGCACAGTGGGGGAGGGACACAGCCGCAAGTCAAGGAACACCAAGGGTTGCCAGCCGCAGCCAGAAGCCAGGAATTGGCCAGGAAAGGTTCCACCCAAGAGTGCAGTGTGGCCCTGGTGACACCTTGGTCTTGGACTTTGGGCCTCCAGAGCTGTGAAAGAATATATTTCTGTTGTTTAAAGCCACCCAATTTGTGGTACGTTCTTTTTTTTTTTTTTTTTTTTTTTTTTTGCAATGGAGTCTCACTCTGTCACCCAGGCTGGAGTGCAGTGGCACAGTCTTAGCTCACTGCAACCTCTGCCTCCCAGGTTCGAGCAATTCTTCTGCCTCAGCCTCCTGAGTAGCTGAGACTACAAGCGCGTGCCACTACGCCTGCTAATTTTCGTATTTTTAATAGAGATGGGGTTTCACCATATTGGCCAGGCTAGTCTCGAACTCCCAACTTCGTGATCCACCCACCTCGGCCTCCCAAAGTGCTAAGATTACAGGTGTGAGCCACCACGCCCGGCCTGTGGTACATTCTTAAAACAGCCCTAAGAAATCAATATAAGAAATGTCTAGGCAGGGCACGGTGGCTCACGCCTGTAATCCCAACACTTTGGGAGGCCGAGACGGGTGGATCACCTGAGGTCAGGAGTTCGAGACCCACTCAGCCAACATGGCGAAACCCCATCTCTACTAAAAATACAAAAATTAGCTGGGCCTGGTGAGGGCATGCCTGTAATCCCAGCTACCTGGGAGGCTGAAGCAGGAGAATCGCTTGAACCCAGAAGGCAGAGATTGCAGTGAGTCGAGATCGTGCCACTGCACTCCAGCCTGGCTGACAGAGCAAGAGTCCGTCTAAAAAAAAAGAGAGAGAGAGAGAAATGTCTAATGCAGATACTTATTAGACATCCAAGACCTGGAGTCCAGGGAGCGGGACTGAAGATGCAAATGTGGAGGTAAGTTACACATAACACTATGAACAAACACACTAGACCTCACTATAAAGCAAAACCCAGTCATCTGCTGTCCACAGGAGTTATGAAAACACAAACAGATGCCAACCTTTGAAGTAAGACGATGGTCTTCAGTCTAAGGTATCTATGCAAACTGAAGAGGAACACGACTGATCACTGTGGTATGAGATTAGATCAATGCCACAGCAAGGAGCATTCGCAGATAACATTGCCAAATAACGGTAAAATATTAAATCATACAAATCTAACACTCAATTCATGATGCAAGTCATACAATAAAAATATCTTAAATAGTGGAAATTGAATAAATAGACATATATTGTGGTAATGGATGACCTCAATACTTATCAAAGTGATAGAATTAAATATCAAAGGCCGGCGCGGTGGCTCAAGCCTGTAATCCCAGCACTTTGGGAGGCCGAGATGGGCGGATCACGAGGTCAGGAGATTGAGACCATCCTGGCTAACACGGTGAAACCCCGTCCCTACTAAAAAATACAAAAAACTAGCCGGGCGAGGTGGCGGGCGCCTGTAGTCCCAGCTACTCGGGAGGCTGAGGCAGGAGAATGGCGTAAACCCGGGAGGCAGAGCTTGCAGTGAGTCGAGATCGTGCCACTGCACTCCAGCCTGGCTGACAGAGCAAGAGTCCGTCTAAAAAAAAAAAAAAAAAAAAAAAAAAAAGAATTAAATATCAAAGAATTTGACAAAGAAAGTAGCTAGCCAGCCAGGCGCAGTGGCTCACGCCTGTAATCCCAGCACTTTGGGAGGCCGAGGCGGGTGGATCATGAGGTCCGGAGATCGAGACCATCCTGGCTAACACTATGAAACCCATCTCTACTAAAAATACAAAAAAATTAGCCGGGTGTGGTGGCGGGTGTCTGTGGTCCCAGCTACTTGGGAGGCTGAGGCAGGAGAATGGCGTGAACCCGGGAGGTGGAGCTTGCAGTGAGCCGAGATCGCAGCACTGCACTCCAGCCTGGGCAACAGAACAAGATTCCATCTCAAGGCAAGGAAACGAAAAAGGAAAGGAAAAAGGAAAGGAAAGGGAAAGGGAAAGGGAAGGGAAGGAAAGGAAAGGAAGCCAGGAGGATACAATAAGTACAACAGAATTGGCAGGCATAGCTTGAGAAAAGTAAAGAATAGGACAGTAGATTTACTTTTCAAGTGTACATATCCCTCTAATAAAAAGTTAATAAATTCTAGAACAGAATCTGATCATATATGTTGAGCAAGACTAAAGTGAAAACAAAACATGAACAAAAAGTACCTTGAAGAAGTTAAAACTTACAAACTATTAAACAATATCTAGGCTGGGATAAAATTCAGACCAGTGAATTCACAGTGGAAAAGATAGCTCTAATACCTCCATTTAGATACTGCTTTTTTTAATTTTTAACTTTTGTGGGTACATAGTAGATACATACATTTATGGGGTATATGAAAAATTTTGGTACAGACCTACAGTGCGTAATAATCACATCAGGGTAAATGAGGTATTCATCACTTCAAGCGCTTCTCCTTCGTGTTACAAACAATCCAATTATACTCTTTTAGTTATTATTTTTTCTTTTTTTGCAGGGAGGGGTTGGGAAGGCTGAGGGTAATGGCACGGGAGGGGGTCTTTAGTTATTTTTAAATGTACAATTAAATGATTATTGGCTGTAGTCACCCTGTTGTGCTATCAAGTACTAGATCTTATTTGTCCTTTCTAATTATTTTTGTGCCCACAGATAATGCTGCCTTCAACTTAAAATTATGTCCATTAGGTTCTTGGGTGTGAGCAAAGTATGACTGGGAAATCTGTCATCCCACGGGTGGTGGAGGCTGAGTCTGTGGATTGGTCAGGCTAAGTGTATCCTTGCCAAAGCTCAGGCCCCTTCCTGGTGGAGCAGGGCTGGGCTTTTCCACAGCAGCTGTTGCTTTCCTTACAGGAACTTGACATGAGTTCTTTTTTTCTTTTCTTTTCTTTCTTTTCTTTTTTCCTAAAGTCCCTTTGAGAAATCTCATTGCATCTGAAATTCAGGTCCAAATTTTTATTTCAGCAGCCTCATCAAATTAAAAACTGTGTAAAATCCATTTTTAACAAACGATGGTTCTCGGACTCAAGTGCGCTTAAGTGGGTGTTTGGCAGTGTCAAGGATTTCCTGTCTCCTCTGTTTGATGAAATCTCTAGTTATAATATTGTTATGTCACCAAGATTCATTGCTTGCCAAACCTCATCTTAGACATTTATGTGGGTTTTCCCAAATACCCTTCAGCAACTTAAATCCTAGATGTTTTTGCCAGCTACCAGGGAAATTAAATAGGGAATACAGGAAATATAAAGTGACTAACAGTTAGCAATTGCACAACTCTTTCTCATGGGCATTTTCCATGGCTGGGAAACAAACTCGAGGGGACAGTGGAACACAGAAAATATTCACAGACATCCTGAAGTTCAGTGTCTACAGACATATGGAGAAATTTCTGGTTCTGTTCCTGGAAGGGCTGAATGTTTTAGTCGTAAACTTCTGTGCCTGGGGCTTGTTCAGTTATATCTAAGTAGTCATGATTAAACACAATTGGAATTGTGTTTTACCAAAGGTCAATGTTTGAAAGTTTTACAGGTATGCAATCACCTTTCTCTCATTAAAAATAATGAATTCATAATCATCTGAAATTAAGAACTATCAAAAGAAACAATTTACACCTTCCTAGTCAAACTTAACATTCCACAGACATTTGAGATTGTCTGATACCTTCATGAAAAACAGAAAACCTGGGTCATAAATGCTAATTTGTTGTTTACATACAGAATGGGAATAATGTTAAGAGATCACCAAGGGTGGACGTTACTCAACAGTGTGGCAAAACTGCTGGAGATGAGAAAGCCTGGGAAGGTTGTGTAATTCTTAGGGAAGTAAAGCACACGAACAATGTCAGCTGTCTGGGACCATATGCTCAAGTATATGAAAACAGAACCACTGAAGGTCAGAAAACCTAACATGAAAACAGAATGCGAACCTCTTGGAAATGAACTGAAATAACCCATTCCACAAAATGGAAAACAGAATATTTTGTCCAGGAGCCCTTAAATCTGGAATCTCCTCTATTTTTATAATAGGAATCAATACTCTTACTGAAAACTTCAGTTTTATAATAGCCTTATTTAGTCTTATATTTTTCTGTGGGTTGAGTTTAATCATGAATTTCAATATTAGTATGTGAAGGCACTCAACACAGGGAAGTCTTAAAAGTTGACAAGATTGATCTGTGTGTGTGTGTTCATCTGCAAAAATGACAAAACGTTTTTTTGTTTGTTTTTTGGTTTTTGTTTCTTGTTTGAGACTTTCTCTGTCTGTCGCCCAGGCTGCAGTGCAATGGCGCGATCTCGGCTCACTGCAACCCCCACCTGCTGGGTTCAAGCAATTCTCTTGCTCAACCTGCTGAGTAGCTGGGACTACATGAGTGCGCCACCATACCTGGCTAATTTTTGTGTTTTTAGTAGAAATAGGGTTTCACCATGTTGGCCAGGCCTGTCTCAACTCCTGGCCTCAAGTGATCCGCCCTCCTCAGCCTCCCAAAGTGCTGGCATTACAGGCATGCGCCACCACGCCTGGCCTAAAACTTTTAAAAAGAGAACTTGTTATTTGTGCAAAATGTGCTTATCTAAAATCTGTGACTTATATCCTAGAATAAGGAAGCATTTACCTAGTTGCCAGAAATTTCGCTAGGCAAGAAAACAGTTTGCTGTATCGTCTATTTTTGTGAAGGTTTTTCCTTGTTTTAAACTATATTAAGGCATGTAATCGCAAAATAAGTAGTATCTGCTTCCTCTGTCCTCATTCATCCTGTAACTAACCAAAAAAAGGGGAAAAAAGTCAGAATTTATGAAGTCCTACTTCTACGAAATGTTCTTTGTAGCCACTAATCCCATCTCACAACCAAACAAACCATTGAACTCCATACTAGTCCACCCTCCAGAATACACATTAGAGCCAGATGGAAAATCCACTGGCTAAATTAAAACACACTAATTGGGCATCAGATTTCTTCTGAAAATGACGAGGTATCGTGTGGGTGTCGGATGTATGACTAAGAGGAAATTCATTCTTTCTGTATAAATAAATCATTCAGATTCACTTTACTAAACTTTCTTTTTTTTTTTTTTTTTTTTTTTTTTTGAGACAGAGTTTCCCTCTTGTTGCCCAGGCTGGAGTGCAATGGCGCGATCTCAGCTCACCGCAACCTCCGCCTCCCGGGTTCAAGCGATTCTCCTGCCTTAGCCTCCCGAGTAGCTGGGATTATAGGCATGCGCCCGGCTAATTTTTTATTTTTAGTAGAGACGGGGTTTCTCCATGTTGGTCAGGCTGGTCTTGAACTCCCTACCTCAGGTGATCTGCCTGCCTCAGCCTCCCAAAGTGCTGAGATTACAGGCATGAGCCACCGCACCCGGCCTCATTTTACTAAACTTTTTTATTGGCTGCTAGAAAAGATCAAATGTAGGATGTGGAAAATTTAACTGTTAAAACATTCAAAAGGCTTATTCAGTGAATGGAAACAAGAATCAGTGTCATCAGACAGCTAAATCATTTCTAGAGAAGATGTGTTCCTTTGCAAAACAATTCTAGAAAATCAAGGACTATATCTGACATATGGACATATATAGATGTTCTCACCTTGGCAAGGATACATGCAAAAATTTTTGCAGTTAAAATAATATGCCAGAAGTTTTAAAGAACAAAGTTTTTGTTTGTTTGTTTGTTTGTTTGTTTGTTTTTTGAGACAGAGTCTCGCTCTGTGGCCCAGGCTGAAGTGCAGTGGGTGCGATCTCAGCTCACTGCAAGCTCCACTTCCTGGGTTCACACCGTTCTCCTGCCTCAGTCTCCCAAGTAGCTGGGAATACAGTCGCCTACCACCATGCCCAGCTAATTTTTTGTACTTTTAGTAGAGATGGGGTTTCATAGTGTTAGCCAGGATGGTCTCGATCTCATGACCTTGTGATCCGCCCGCCTCAGTCTCCCTTAAAGAACAGATCTTAAGACTCTGTTCTAGGTTGGGCGCGGTGGCTCACGCCTATAATCCCAGCACTTTGGGAAGCAGAGGTAGGTGGATCACCTGAGGTCAGGAGTTTGCAACCAGCCTAACGTGGTGAAACCCTGTGTCTACTAAATACAAAAAAAATAGCCAGATGTGGTGTCGCATGCCTGTAATCTGAGCTACTTGGGAGGCTGAGACAGGAGAATCGCTTGTACCTGGGAGGCAAAGGTTGCAGTGAGCTGAGATTGCGCCATTGTACTCCAGCCTGGGCAACAGAAAAAAAAAAAGGAAAAGACTCTGTTCTAACATTAATTTCTAGTTCACAGCATCACCAAAAAACACATTGCATACTTGTATGTTTTTTGTACTGTTTTTTAGAGATGGGTGTCTCGCTATGTTGTCCTGGCAGGAGGGCAGTGGCTATTCACAGACTCCATCATGGTGAGCTACAGCCTTGGATTCCCGAGCTCAAGCAATCTTCCCACATCAACCTCCCAAGTAGCTGGGACTACAGGTGTACACCACCACACCCGGCTCTCACACTATACCAAATCAACCTTACGCTTAAAGAATTCCCATCAACATATGTATTTGGGTTCATGAACTGCAATGAATATGACAGTTTTCTGAGTTTTCTGTTGTAGATTTAATGGTGATTCAATGACTCGACCCTTCAAATTTTGTTCAGAATAGTTGACCTGAACATCACTGATTATGTTTATGTAGGCCTTAGAAGGCTACGTATTTCTCAGCAAGGTGATCAACGTCAACATCAATGATGATAAATCATGTTACTGCATTTATCCATGATACGATGTCATGAAAATGGAATCTTACCTCTGTGGTCTTCCTCTCAAAAACTGGTAACTCTGGTCGGGCACAGTGGCTTACGCCTGTAATCCCAGCACTTTGGGAGGCTGAGGCAGGTGGATCACAAGGCCAAGAGATGGAGACCATCATGGCCAACATGGTGAAACCCCATCTCTACTAAAAATACAAAAATTAGCTGGGAGTGGTGGTGCACACCTGTAATCCCAGCTACTCAGGAGGCTGAGGCAGGAGAAGCACTTGAACCCAGGAGGCAGAGTTTGCAGTGAGCCGAGATCCTGCCACTGCACTCCAACCTGGTGACATCCATAGAAACCCTCCTGGTACGGAATACTTCAACTGCAAGCAAAGTATTTTTTAAATCTTTATAAATGTATGACTGAACTGACAAAATAGTAAGTGAAATCCTCAGAGGCATGACATAGAGAGAAAGCATGACACCAACTGGGCAAGAAAATGATGAAGTTGGCATCTTCCCTGAGGGCATCTGCCAATTCCTGATGGCCTAGAGCAAGAGTCAGCAAACTATGGGCCACATCCGGCTTGTCACACATTGCTGTAAATAAAGTTTTATTGGAACACAACCACTCCCATTAATTTATGTATTGTCTATGGCTGCTTTCACGTTACAACCACAGAGATAAAGTAGTTGTGAGAGAAACCATATGGCCCACAAAGCCTACAACATTTACATCTGGCCCCTGACAGAAAACTTTGCTGATGCTTAGCCTTGATTTTTAGTAGTTTGAGTTTGTGGGATTTGAGAGACAAAGCCTGGGACCTACATAGAGTGGGATGCCAAAAGAAAGGCTGCATAAAGTTGGGACCCTAGAAAATGTTTGCCCTGAAGAAGGGGATGTAGGGAATACTTGTTTGCTCATGTCTTGGCTGTGATAGAAAGAAAAAAGTTTCCCTGAGAATTCTTCACAAGTTCATCCTTACACAGTAATGAGATATCTGGGCCAGGCACAGTGGCTCACACCTATAACACCAGTACTTTGAGAGGCCGAGGCGGGTGGATCACCTGAGGTCAGGAGTTTGAGACCAGCCTGGCCAACATGGTGAAACCCCGTCTCTACTAAAAGTACAAAAAATTGCCCAGGCATGGTGGCGAGCAACTGTAATCCCAGCGACTTGGGAGGCTGAGGCAGGAAAATTGCTTGAACCCAGGAGGCGGAGGTTGCAGTGAGCCAAGATCATGCCACTGCACTCAAACCTGGGCAACAAGAGCAAAACTCCGACTCAGAAAAAGAGAGAGAGAGAAAGAGATCTGTGTGGTGGTCCAAAAAACACTTCTAGCCAAAAATTTAGTTTATTCAAGTGATCTGGCTAAAAGTGGCTCTAGGTGTCTAGCATAAACCAACTCCGATTCTTGACTTCTCATACATAAAAATTCCAAAGAATATAAGCTTTGAATCAAAAAGCACAAAACACATGAGGAAACACTGCTGAGAATGACGTTTACTGAAAGTAAAACTAAGCAGAATAAACAAACTGCCTAAGTAAATCCACGAAGACCTCAGATGTTGGAATTATTAGATGACAAATATAAAATATAATGTTTACTATCATGGCTACACATGGACATACAGAGGTGAATAACAGACACTGGAGACTCCAAAAGGTGAGAAAGTGGGAGGGGTGGGTGAGGGATCAAAAATTACCTAATAGTAATTTTCACTATTTACCTATTGGTACAATATTTACCCTTCAGGTGATGGGTACACTAAAAGCCCAGACATCACCATTACGCAATATATCCATGTAAGAAAGCTGCTCTTGTACCCCTTAATCTATAAAAATAAAAAATTTTGTTTACAGTAATTAAAGAAATAAAAGAAGGTATCAGAGAAGGAAAAAATTATCAAAAATAATCAAATACACCTTGATTATTTTTGATATTTGATTATTTTTAGATGTATTTAAAAATACATCTAAAAATGACAAATATAATAATTGACATTATAAAGTCAATTGATGTTAAGTAGCAGATACAGCTGAAGAGAGCAATAGCAAACTAGAAGATAGATTTGGAGAAATTATACAAAATGTAGCACAAAAAGAGAAATAAATAGAAAATGCAAAAGAGTTAAAAGACACCAAGGACAGAGTAAAAAGATCTAATACTTACCTAATCAAAGTTATAGCAGGAGAAAAAAGAATGGGGAAGAAACAATAGAGGCAATGGAAACAACGGCTAACAATTTTCCAGAATCAATGAAAAACAACAAAACAACAATCTTCACAAATAAAAATAACTTCCATAGACCCATTGTAAGTAAACTGCAAACTGCGATGCACCAACAAAGAGAAAGGCATTAAATACAGAAAACAAAGATCTAATGCCTACAAGAAAGGACGGTTAGGCTGATAACTAATTTTTCATCAATAACAATAACATTAGAAGATTATGGGATAATACTTCCAAATTTCTGAGGAAAAAAACTGTCAACTTAGAGTTGTATTCACATGAAACTATCTTTCAAGAATGAAGATAAAAAAAGACATTTTCAAGCAAACAAAAGCTGATAGATTTTCAACAAAAATAGCATCTCTGAAGGCATTTTAAAAATATATATTGTCAAAAGCTAGAAAACCAACCCTAAAATAACACTGAAGAGGCAAAGACTAGTGAACAACAAAGGCATACAGTTAAGTGTAAATAAATATTGACTATATAAACAACAATAATAATGTCCAATTAGTGGTACTGAAGAAAGAGAGGTTTGACTGGGTGCAGTGGCTCATGCCTGTAATGCCAGCACTTTGGGAGGCAGGTGGATCACGAGGTCAAGAGAGCGAGACCATCCTGGCCAACATGGTAAAACCCCGTCTCTACTAAAAATATAAAAATTAGCTGTGCGTGGTCATGGTGCGCACCTGTAGTCCCAGCTACTCGGGAGGCTGAGGCAGGAGAATTGCTTGAACCCGGCAGGCAGAAGTTGCAGTGAGCCGAGATCTTGCCACTGCACTGCAGCCTGGTGACACAGCAAGACTCCATCTCAAAAAAAAAAAGAAGTTTAAATTCTGGACAAAAACATGAAAATTGGGAGGTGGAAGAACACGAAAATTAGGAGGCAGTGGTGTGAATTAACATGTTCTTAAGTGTTTCTTGTATTTTTCAGGAGAGTAAAGATACTAGCTTTAGACTTTGCTATGTTAAGCATTTCACAATTTCTAGGTAACCACCGAAAAAGAGAAATAGAGGGTATAACTTCCAAATTGGGAGCATGAGATGAGAAAAAAATGCAATGAGTAAAGAAAAAAAGCAAGAAAGGAGAAAGAAAAACCCTTAAGATCAAGACAAATAGAAAGTTCAAAATAGCATGGTAGAAATGAATTGAAATTATTAGTAAATATATCAGTAATCACAATAATTATAAGTGAACTACACTCACCAATGGAAGACAAAGTTTTTTTAATCCAGCTCTGTGTTGTTTATAAAACAGACCAAAAACTTAAGGACACCCAAAGAGTAAAAAGAAAATTTGAGACCAGCCTGGCCAACATGGTAAAACTCTGTTTCTACTAAAAATACAAAAAATTAGCCAGGCATGGTGGCACACGCCTGTAATCCCAGATACTCAGATGGCTGAGGCACAAGAATCGCTTAAACCCAGGAGGTGGGGGTTACAGTGAGCTAAGATCATGCCACTGCAGTCCAGCGTGAGCCACAGAGTGAGACTCTGTCTCAAAAAAAAAAAAAAAAAAGAAAGAAAGAAAGAAAAAGAAAGTAAAGAAATATCAAACAAAACAGACTTTAATGCAAAAGTTATTACTAGAAATAGAGGCTTACTACAAATTAACAAAATGTTGGATTTATCAGACATATTTAACAATTCTAAACTTATATGCTCCAAATAATATAGCCTCAAAATATCAAAGTAGAAACATCAACAAAACTACTAGGAAAATGGAGTGAGGAAGGATAAACAAACAACAGAGAGAACAAAAGGAAATTTCCATGATGAGCTACCCAGATCCCCACCGAGTTATGAAAGCCTTATTCCTCAAGCTCCTGGGAATGCTGCCAGAAAATGGCCCTTAGCTGTCAATCCTGTTTGTAGAGTGCCTCAGCTGAAGAAAACTGCCTTGTCCAAGCTTACTCTTCCTTCCAAAGGCAAGCCATATCAATGACTGACCAATAAGAGTTAAGAGGAATAAAGGTCCAGCTCTCTTGCCCAAGTTAGGACAGCTCCAAAAGGTCAATCCTGTTCCAGAACTTTCCATGTAGTTAGCTAAGGCCTATGTTGTACCTGGATCACAACTTAACTTCTCCCTCTGCCCAATTCTTTTTCCTCACCCTCCTTTCAACACTCTAATAAATGTCCTCCATGTTCATCTCCATCTCAAAGACTGCTTGCCAAGGAAGCCAGTCTGCAACAAATATCAAGGAGAGATGCACTGGTAAGAAATTTAAAATATGGGATTAAAGGCCAGGAGAAAAAAAAAAAAAAATGGGACTACAGACCAGGAGAGAAAATGGGACTACAATTAGATTTTGGTGTAATTTACATAGAGGTCGTAATAAAAGTTCAGGAATAGAATGAGATGACTAAACTAAGGAATAAGTAAAGACAGCCTCAAAGATGCCAACATCTAAGCATACAAGGAAGAGAAGAATAAATGACTGAGCAGGACTGAGGAGAGGTATCAAAAGGTGTGACGTGTAGTGTAACTGAGGTCAAAGAACAGAAAACTTTAAGAAATTTTTAAGTGAACGGTGTCAAATGCTGTGCATAACAACATGGCTGTTGTGGATACTTGATGTATGCCGACATATCCATTTCCTTTTTTTCCTAGTCCATTCTTCAATCTCTGGGAAGCTATCACCTCCTCTACTCTTGGACGTCCTCTACTCTTGGTCCTCCTCTAATCTTAGTCCTCCTCTACTCTTGAGCTTCAGATGGATCTGATTCTCCCCCATGGTTCCAAATGAGGTCCTACACTCAGGCTTGGCCAATTGGAACATTGCACTCCCCTGGCCTTCAGTTTCGATTTGTGAGAATCAGACCCAGGGTTTTTTTGTTCGAACTATTAAATAAGTTATTTTTAAAATTTTTAATTAGATGATCCCAGGGTTTGCTGGCAGCCATCATGTCACCAAGGAACCTCAAAATGAAGTAAACACAAAAGTGGATAAAGCCCAAAGTTAGAGAAAGTCCTGCCCTGGATGACATCATCTGAACATGTGAACAAAGCAATGTGTGCAGTGACATCCCTCCTCTTTTCCAGTACTGATCCACTGAATTCCTTTTTTTATTTATCCAATTTGAGTTGGGTTTCCTGTCACTAACAAAAAATCCTAACTGATAACATGAGGATAGATATTCCATACTCAATTTTGTATTCTACTTTTTTAAAAAAAACTTTTATTTTAGGTTTGGGGTACATGTGCAGGTTTGTGTTATAGGTAAACTTATGTCGCAGAAATTTGTTGTACAGATTATTCTGTCAGCCAGGTACTATGTGTTTGACTTTTTTCACTAAACATGATCATGAAAGAATTTGTGGTGGTTAAAAGAAAACTAACTGCCTAGGTTGGAATCTAGTTCCCATAGCTGTGTGACTTTCAGCACATGACCTAACCTCACCTTGTAAACTGGGTACAATAATAGGATGTACCTCCTAGGGTTGTTGTGAAGGTTAATACATGTCAAGCCTTAGAACCATACCTAGTTCTTAGTAAATGCTACAAAAGTGTTAGCTATTATTAGGTATTATTCCCAATTACAAAATCTTCATAATCTTACTACTCCTAATTATAAAAATCCTCATTAGCATATGAATAGACAGTGTGTCTTTTACTTGGCCAGTTGTCCTACTACCAGGCCAGTTTTTCACTCTTATGAATAACACCATATTGAACCTCTTTGGGTATAAAGCTTTCTGTATTGTGATTATTTCCTTAGTTTTTTGCTTTTTTTGAGATGCAGTCTCACTCTGTTGCCCAGGCTGAGTGCAGCAGCGGGATCTCTGCTCACTGCAACCTACACCTCCCGGGTTCAAGCGATTCTTGTGCCTCAGCCTCCTGAGTAGGGATTACAGGCACAAGCCATCATGCCCGGCTAATTTTTGTATTTTTAGTAGATCTGGGGTTTCACCATGTTGGCCAGGTTGGTTTTGAACTCCTGACCTCAAGTGATCTACCAGCCTCAGCCTCCCAAAGTGCTGGGATTACAGGCATGAGCCACCGCGCCCAGCCTATTTCCTTGGAGTGCTGGTAAAAAACACTGGTTCAAAGAGTTTATTTGACACTCAAAAAATTTTAAGGAGGTAGAATCTACAGCCTTGGTCTGATGACGCTTCCTTTCCATTTTTATATCAATTAGGCTGTTTGTATTCACCTGAATTTTCCATCCTATAATTTAAGCTTATGGCCAAGACAGTCAACAATGGTGCTGTGTGCTATAAGAGATACAAAAGCAATCATAATCTTTACTAAGATCATACACTCTAATGAGACAGGACAAATGCATAAAAAGAATTAAAGAAAACTTCAAAGAGAAGCAAAGTTCAAATGACTAGAAATTTTTCTGGATTTTACTTTGAAAAAGTAGAAACCATTAGAAATACATGTAGTAAGATACTCAGTAAATGTTTGTTGAATGAATGTAATGGATACCATGGATGTCCTGGGGTACCTTCTGATGCCTCAGGATGGTGTGCACTAATAGGAAGTCGATTTTATTATATTTATAAGTCAGCGAAAACTAAGATTTTGTTACATTTTTTTCCCAAAGAGTTTTTATGCATCATAGCTCACTAAGGTTAATGACTTAATTACACCTATTTTACAAGAGAAACTCAACAACACAGGAATGGTCATGTGTCTTAATTACACACACACGCCTGTTCTAGAAAAAAAAAAAATCTGTCTGGGTGGTGGCTCAAGCCTGTAATCCCAGCATTTTGGGAGGCTGAAGCAGGTGGATCACTTGAAGTCAGGAATTGGAGACCAGCCTGGCCAACATGGTGAAACTCCGTCTCTACTAAAAATACAAACATTAACCACTTGTGGTGGCAGGCACTTGTAGTCCCAGCTACTTGGGAGGCTGAGGCACAAGAATAGCTTGAACCCAGGCAGCAGAGGTTGCAGTGAGCTGAAATTGCTGCTGCATTCCAACCTGGGCAACAGAGCAAGACTCTATCTCAAAAAAAAAAAAAAAAACTGACACCTTTAACATTTCAGGCATTTACAGTCATTATTTTAAAAAGTATAATTTGGAAAGATTACTTTAATCCCACAGTCTTAGCTGGACTGAGGAAGAGGTCAGAAACAACTCAAAAGAAATTATGGTTCCAGATGAATTGACAAATTTAATTCAAGGATCAATCAATATTCATCTGACCTTCATAAATGATTTGAAATTCATATCCTCTCTTATGAAAGGAGTATTAAACCCAAAGTCCTGAGTTCTAGTGGTGTCTCCATTAGATATCTGTTGCTTTTGCAATGTTGTTGACTCCAAGAGACAGATCATGGATAGGAACCTGTATTTTCCAAAATGAGACTGCCAACCAGACACCGTTTCTGTTACCCTCAGTGGCTGAAGACCAAGGAGCTGAGCCTCTGCGTGAGCTGCTCTTCATCCCTGGAATCCAGGTTACTAACCACAGGGATCTCTGCACAAGCTTTCTTGAGTAACATGGAACCAGGTTCCCCATCTCTACCCACATTTTACACAGGACTGCTGAAATGAAGCATTTTGGAAAAATTGCTGTGCTTCACATCTCTTTTGCCCTTAGGTCTTCAGCTGAGTTATAAGTCCCACTGTTTATCAGGGGTACCATCTCCCATACTCCAATGCCCAACTCCCTCCATCTCCTACTCAGTAAACTACTGCACCATGTTCACCCAGTTATTGAAAGCTGGAATCATCATTTATTTTCCTTTTCCTTCACTTCTCATATGCAAGTTACTACTAAAGTCCTGTCCATTCTAGATCCAAAATTTATTTCTTTTGTTTTGTTTTATTTTATTTTATTGAGACAGGGTCTCACTCCACTACCCAGGCTGAAGTGCAGTGGCATGATCTCCACTCACTGCAGCCTCGACCTTCTAGGCTCAAGTGATCGTCCCACCTCAGCCTCCCAAGTAGCTGGGAGCTGGGACTACAGGCAGGAGCTAATTTTTATACTTTTAATAAAGACGGGGTTTCCCCATGTTGGCCAGGCTGATCTCGAACTCCTGACCTCAAGTGATCCGCCTGCCTCAGCCTCTGAAAGTGCTGGAATTACAGGCATGAGCCACCACGCCCGGCCTAAATCCAAAATGTAAACCTAGAATCAGTGTTTGTGGAATCGTTTTGCTCTGCTCCATTCCAAGTACCGCAACTCTCCCTCAAGTCATCAGTTCTCACTTAGACACAGGCAATAGCTTCCTACATGATTTCAGACTGACCTTCTCCAAGTTTCTCCAACACACCAACTTCTTTCCTATTTTCTGGCCTTTATTCCTTCTGTTTCTGTACCCAAAGTGTACTTTCCCCAGGCTTTTCACCTGGACAGCTCCTTCTCACACTTCAGGTCTCAACATGTCATCTCCCCCAAGGTTGCCCTCCCTGTCCACTCAGTCAAAACCACTCATCTCCCACCACCACCCCACTGCCCTCTGTCTCAGGACTTTCTGAGAGCACGCTACTTTTAGAATGACTTACTGTGTTAGTCACAGTACTCGAGAGGGACAGAACTCATGGAATATACATATATATATGGTTTTATATATTTAAAAAACTGTGTGTGTGTGTGTATATATATAAAACTATGTGTATACGTATATCTATATGGGAGTTTATTAAGTATTAACTCACACCATCACAAGGTCCCACAATAGGCTGTCTGCAGGCTGAGGAGCAAGAAGAGCCAGTCCGAGTTCCAAAACTGAAGAACTTGGAGTCCGATGTTTGAGGGCAGGAAGCATCCGGCATGGGGGAAAGACATAGGCTGGGAGGCTGGGCCAGTCTCTCTTTCCACATTTTTCTGCCTGCTTACATTCTAGCCGAGCTGGCAGCTGATTAGATGGTGCCCACCCAGACTGAGGGTGGGTCTGCCCTTCCCAGCCCATGACTCAAATGTGAATCTCCTTTGGCAGCAGCCTCACAGACACACCCAGGATCCATACTCTGTATCCTGCAATCCAATCAAGTTAACACTGTTAACCATCACACTTACATATCCGCTAATTATGTAGCATCTTTCTTCCCCATTAGACTGTAAGTTTCGCAGAGGCAAGGGTTAGATCCATTTTGTTCACCAATGCACACTCAGTGAGTGTAGGACAGTGCCTGGCATGCAGTGGGCAGTCGTCAATACTGGTCGAACAAACAAATGAGTGATTTGAGATCCCTCTTACCAAAGACTTTTGTCTTAGGTAACATAAATTTTTCTACTGGGCACACAGGACTTACCGTGTCCCACAAACGCAACAAATTCCTACATTCACCACCTTTTCACTTAATACTCCCTCCACCTGCTTGCTCCTAACTCAAACTTTGTTCTTTGAGGACCCAGCTTCCCCAGTGGTCTCTCCAGCTGAAGCGGTGCCTTCTCCCTTTCAGACGCTGGAAGGCAAACTCGCTCCAGGACCTCATTAAAATCAACACAGCAGAAGAGGGCCCACTAGCTGCTTAAAGAAAACAATTTTGTGTGACAGTCATAGGAATGGAGAACTAACAGAAGTACAGGACATGAACTACACACATTAATTTTACAACCTAATTCAGCCAAGCACGGTGGCTCACACCTGTAATCCCAGCACTTTGGGAGTCCAAAGCAGAAGTATCCCTTGAGCCCAAGAATTGGAGACCAGCCTGGGCGACATGGCAAGACCCCATCTCTACAAAAAAAGGTTTTTTAAACAGTAGTTGGACATGGTGGCATACCATGTGGGCCACACCTGTGGCCCCAACAACTCTGGATGCTGAGGCGGGAGGATCACTAAAGCCCAGGAGGTCAAGGCTGCAGTGAGTGTTTGCACTGCTGCACTCCAGCCTGGGCACAAAGTAAGACTCTGGCTCAAAAAATAAAAATAATAAAAATTAAACCTAATTCGCAGCTTTATGGTTCTGTGACATGGCTACAAAACATTTTCCTACTCAATAATTTTTTTAAAAAAAGCAAAGTGCAAATATGAGTAGTTTAGTAAAACTCAGCTGACGCTGATACTTTATTTTTTGAGACAGCGTCTCATTCTGTCGCCCAGAGTGGAATATAACAGCATGATCTCAGCTCATTGCAGCCTCAACCTCCTGGGTTCAAGCAATCCTCCCACCTCAGCCTCCTGAGTAGCTGGGACTACAGGCAGGCACCACCATGCCCAGCTCATTTTTGTATTTTTTATAGAGAGGGGGTTTCAACATGTTGCCCAGGATGGTCTTGACCTCCTGGGCTCAAACAACCCACCTGCCCTGGCCTCCCAAAATGTTGGGATTACAGGCGTGAGCCACAGCGCCCAGCCTTGACACTGATACTTTAATAATTATACCCAGTCTGTGTTCCGCTACTGGCCTGGTAAATTTGTTTCTTTATGATTATACCCAAATTTGCATACCTTGGTACACAAATGTTTTACTCTCCTTAAATTGTTCGGTAGTTTAACTGTGTTGTTTTGTTCTTTCCAACTTCAATTATGTAAAAGTTTGTTTTAAAATAAAAAAGCAGCTTTTTGTACCTAACATTCTCTGAAAGGCAATGCCTCTCCAAAAATCTGTGCATATTTCTCTCTACGTCCCCTTCCTTGTTTCCTGTCTGTTTCATAATTCCTGTCAGGGAGCCAGGTGCGGTGGTTCACACCTGTAATCCCAGTACTTTGGGAGACCAAGGTGGGTGGATCACTTGAGGTCAGGAGTTCGAGACCAGTCCGGCCAACATGGTGAAACCCCATCTCTGCTAAAAATACAAAAATTAGCTGGGCACGGTCATGGGTGCCTGTAATTCCAGCTACTTGGGAAGCTAAGGCAGGAGAATCGCTTAAACCCAGGAGGCAGAGGTTGCAGTGAGCCAAGATTATGCTACTGCACTCCAACCTGGGCAACAGAGCAAGACTCCATCTAAAATAAATAAATAAA
>NW_012098654.1:2689522-2695368 GCF_000951045.1 Mandrillus leucophaeus | reverse complement strand
GGAGTATATCTGTTGTCCTTACATTCCAGAGAAAACTGTAAAGCTGTTCCTATCAAAACGTTCTGCAAGGACTTTATGTTAAATAGATTTCTGTACAGGCTAAATGTGTTTTTTAAAGGAAACATGTCTATGGATGTTTATGACTATGGGCTTAGAAGTAACTGCTCACAGACTTACGGTTGGTTACTTGTGAGCTTGCCTTCAGGGATGCTAAGATTCTCTGTGCCCTTAGCATACCTCCCCTATGGATTGCTGGTGCTATCAACTAATACAGAGCCTTTTTTTGTCTTAAGGTTTTACAGTCTCTTAAATACTGCAGAGTCAATTAAGACATTTTACCTTATAAGTCATTTATGCCGCTGGGATTTAAGGAAACAACCTTCTGGACTAATTAAATCATGTATACTATCAAGCAATCAAGAATTTTTCAATCTTGCAATGACAGATGTTCAAAAATTTCCCAAAGAATATGTAACCATAACAATGAGAATAACAATAATAAAAATAGGTCGGGGGCGGTGGCTCACGCCTGTCATCCCAACACTTTAGAAGGCCAAGCCAGGCAGATCACTTGAGGCCAGGAGTTCAAGACCAGCCTGGCCAACATGGTGAAACCCTGTCTCTACTAAAAATACAAAAATTAGCCAGGCATGGTAGCACACACGTGTAGTCCCAGCTACTCAGGAGGCTGAGGCACAAGAATCGCTTGAACCCAGGAGGCAGAGGCTGCAGGGAGCCGAGATCACGCCATTGCACTCCAGCCTGGGTAACACAGCAAGCCTTTGTCTCAAACAGTAATAATAGTAATAATAAAACATCTAACAGTTATTGAACCTTGATTGTGCTGGACAATGTTACAAGCTCTTTTACATGTACTATCTCAATTATCTGTCCAATAGGAACCACTCTTATCCCCACATGTCAAGGCCTCAAGAGGTCAAGTGACTTGCCCGAAGTGAAACAGCTGGTGTTCAAACCGAAACCCTGAGTCCAGAGCAGACCCTTTCATTCCTACACTACTTTTCCTGTTGTTCTTTATCCAGAATAAAAGAAAATACCTGCTACCAAGGCATCAACTTGGTAAAATAATACCAAATTATTTTAGAACTAAGCCAAGGAGTAAGCATCTCAAAGCTTTCTTTTTTTTAATATAGCAGTGTTACTTTCCTGATATCCTGCATCTGCATATAAACTGCAGCTATATAAACATCTCATATGTGACCAGTGGCAATGAAGAAGTGAAATATATTTCTGAAATCTCTCAATGAAGAGTTTATATTAACATTTTAAATTAATTAATTAATTAATTTGGCAAGGGACTAGAGCACACCCTACTGGCCGGCTAATAGGAAATACAGCATTTACTTAGGAGAAAATGCTTAAATGTTTAAATAATTTGAAAATAAAGTCAGGTTAGCATCTAAAAGAAATTTGAAAAATCGTCTTGTAAACATCTAGATTATGTATCTAAATTAATGTATCCATAAGACTTGGCCAGGCGCGGTGGTTCACGCCTGTAATCCCAGTACTTTGGGAGGGCGAGGCAGGTGCATCACCTGAGGTCAGGAGTTCAAGACCAACCTGGCCACATGGCGAAACTCCATCTCTACTGAAAATACAAAAAATTAGCTGGGCATGGTGGTGGGTGCCTGTAATCCCAGCTACTTGGGATGGTTAGGCAACAGAATCGCTTGAACCTGGGAGGTGAAGATTGCAATGAGCTGAGATTGCACCATTGCACTCCAGCCTGGGCAACAAGAGCAAAACTCCATCTCAAAGTAAATAAATAAATAAAAATTAATAAATGTATCCATAAGACTAAAAAATTTCCAACAGTTATACATTTTAGAGATGGGATAGAATTAGAAACATAATAACCACCAATAGCATCTAATGTTAAGAGAGCATTTGGTAAATGAAAGGTGGCTCAGTTTAAACAACTATGCAAACAGCCTGTCTAAAACTCATACTAAGAAAAAGTAGTGAAGCCCTGGCCCTAACACTTAAAATAATAGACTGGGAAATTAAAACCAACCTGCTCAGACTTCTCACAGGTGAAGTATCCTTTTTGGGGAAAAACTAGGAAGGGAGAGCAGTATCCATAACTAACTAATGGAAAAATGTGCTGGGCGTGGTGGCTCATGTCTATAATTCCAGTACTTTGGGAGGCTGAGACAGGCAGATCACCTGAGGCCGGGAGTTCGAGACCAGTCTGACCAACACGGAGAAACCCAGTCTCTATACTAAAGATACAAAATTAGCCGACGTGGTGGCACATGCCTACAGTCCCAGCTACTCGGGAGGCTGAGGCAGGAGAATCGCTTGAACCTAGGAGGCGGAGGTTGCAGTGAGCCGAGATCGCGCCATTGCACTCCAGCCTGGGCAACAAGAGCGAAACTCCATCTCAGAAAAAAAAAAAAAAAACTGAAAAAGGAAAAATGAAATGTTGCCAAGAAATACATTTTCTGTGCTACTTTTCAAGTGGCCACTAAGGTTAAAAAGTCCATGGAAATCTCTTTGGGATTGTGGTACTCCTCATGGGTGAATCCAGGCTCTTATCAGAATTATCCAGAGTTCACCGGGCGCGGTGGCTCACGCCTGTAATCCCAGCACTTTGGGAGGCCGAGGCAGGCGGATCATGAGGTCAAGAGATCGAGATCATCCTGGCCAATATGGTGAAAACCCGTCTCTACTAAAAACACAAAAATGAGCTGGGCGTGGTGGTGCCTGCCTGCAGTCCCGCAGTCCCAGCTACTCGGGAGGCTGAGGCAGGAGACTCACTTGAACCCAGGAGGCAGAGGTTGCAGTGAGCTGAGATGGTGACATTGCACTCCAACCTGGGGACAGGGTGAGACTCCATCTCAAAAAAAAAAAAAAGAATCATCTAGAGTTTGTTTTATATGTGAGAGTGTGAGAGAGAGAGTGTGTGTGTGTGTGTACATGCATGCGTTCTGGAAACACCCATGAACAGCAATATGAATGTTCCCCAAATGCAACGTAGCACACTAAGCAAACGCCCTCTAGGAAATGTAATTCCTCTCTTGGTTATATTTTTTTATTGCACACTTATCTATAAAATAGTTTAAGTGCATAATATACATTTATATTACGTATAGACAGAAACAAAGGCTCTAGGACCAAGAGGGACATATAAAATGTGTTTAACTTTAAAATATTTATTATAAACAAAGTAGAAACACAAAAACATCTATAATCAAGAAGAACAAATACCAAAATGTATATGTTCTTCTACAGGATTAAAATAATATCAAAATACAAATATAAATGTAATGAGGTGCCTGTCCAGCACGTTCTGCTTACACATGACATGTAGCATTTCTTTGAGAGGAGAGAAAGAAGCAATGTTTTCAGGAAAACAGTGTCCGTGATTCTAAGGTTTCTGAGCCAGAACCTCACCCTTGTTCTCACTCCAAAGACAGCTGCTTCTTACACTGAAAGAAGAAGTGAAGAATGACAATTTGGGTCAATGTGATGCAAGTCTGAAGTTTTAGATGTTGAGTTCTTTTCTATTAAAAACAATCAACTAATATAAATTCCTTTTAAAATGGCCTCAAAAGTAAGCAGACTGTGAGAGATATAAAAAACACTGTCTTACTTTAAATGTCATGCTTTACTGGAGATAATTTAAAACAAATTGGGTTCAGGAAAAAGAGACTGTTTCCCCGAATCTCTGGTGTAGTGTTCTAATCTATTAAAGGTCAATGAATAATCACTTAATAAACACAATATGCTAGTATCACTTCAAGATGCTTAGCGTTTTCCTTTTAAACTCTTCCCAAGATGTCCTACAATATTATTGACATATCAATTTTATTATAACACATCATTAACAGACTATTAGATTAAAAATTTGTGGGGTGTAAGTCTTCTCATGTAATTCTTCCACGGCTGAGAAAGCCATATTATATAACTGTAAGCTAAACGTGGCAAACTAGTGGCTAAACAGGTTTCTCCCCAAAAATGAATAAATCAAGTTTATTTTGCAAGTTGTTTAAAATAGAAAAATCAGATTAATCATGTATTACTCATGTGACTTTATGATTTTTGATAATTTACCAAAACATTAGCACATCATACAGCTCACAACTGTAGAGTGAGTATCCTGTTGATCTTCTTTCTCTAAAGAAGGGGTGTGTTTGATGGTTGCTCTGGTGATTATCACTGTTTTATGAATAGGGGAATGTAAAAGCATGCCAATAAGGCTGAAGCACAAATTACAACTGTATTGTAGTGACTTGAAATGGTATAGCCAGGGTTCCTTTCAGATGAAACGTGAGCCCCTTCAAGTGCCCATTCAGTAGATACTGTTCTGTGAGGTTTGAAAAGATGTACCCTGGCAAGTTCTCAGGCTGATCTTTTTTTTACACTGATAACAGCCTATGGGTAAGCCACGAACATAAATGACACCAAAATGGGAAGAAAATCGGGACAGATTTTCTTTGGATCAAAAACTAGTGAGTTGGTAAGGAACTCAGCAATTAGTTGTGACTCATTTCCATCATCCTAAAATAATACTAAATGAATGACAGTAAGGAGACAGGTTAACTGAATTGTTGACAAATAGCATAGGCATGAAAATGACCCAATGGCCCCTTGTAAGACAGAAGAGCCATCAGAAAGGAAGCCAGATTTCTCTCTGCAAAACGTTTGTTTGTTTTGCAACCGAGAGAGGGCAAAGATACTTCAGATCCTTTTTTTTTTTTTTCTTTTCGTGCTTAAGGCCTTGAATTCAAAATTAGGCCTTTGAATTAAATTAAAAAGAATGTAAGTAAATAATAGTGGGGAAAAGGCAAATCATTTCATGGGGTGTAGAGTTAATAGTTAACCTGATAATAAGGCCAGAATCTCATTCCATATGTTAAACTACCCCAATTAGGTAGTGCTCAGTGTCTAACTATCAGGCATTATTGCTGAAGTGCAAGCAGGGGCTCGAGGAGGCTAGAGGTCAGCGACAGGTCTCGGCTCTGGCAACAGAGAACCAGCCAGGGGATTTGTTCTAGTTAAAACTAGAGGGTTTCCGTCTGTTTGCTTTTTTTCTTACTTTAGTCACTCTTGGTTTGTTATCATTTGTATTATTTATTTTACGGTTAAACTATAAGCCTAAGTTGCATCACTGGCGCCCCAAGAAACCTCCTCCCACAGGCCCGCTGGGGCTTTGTCCTTGGGCATCTGTGGCCTCTCCAAAGCCAAAAGACGTCGGGGCCAGCTCAGGTCGCCTGAGTAAACACAAGCCTGGGAAGTCGAGGGCCCCCTGGGTCAGCAGTGGCGGAGCTCCTCCTGAAAACCCCCAGAGACCCTGAAGGGCTCAACCTCTATCAGGACCTTTCAGGACCCTTCCTCCATTTTCCAACGCAGTCAGAGGAGCCCTGGGCTTCCCCCGCGTGGCCTCACCGCCCCACGCCGGCCCACTCTGTCCCTTCATGCTCCCTTGCTGTCCTACTCTGTCCCTCGCCATCCCTCACAGTCCTACACTGTCCCTCACTGCCCCTCCCAGTACCTCACCGTCCACTGTCCCTTGCCATCCTTCACTGTCCGAGTCCTTCACAGTCCCAAAGTCCCTAACTGTCCCACACAGTCCCTTACTGTCCCTCACAGTTCCTCACCGTCCCATACGGTCCCTCACTGACCCACTGTCCCACAGCCCTGCACTGTCCCTCACCGTCCTGCTGTCCCTCACTGTCCCACAGCCCCGCACTGTCCCTCACTGTCCTGCTGTCCCTCACTGTCCTACACTGTCCCTCACTGACTCACACTGTCCCACAGCCCCGCACTGTCCCTCACCGTCCTGCTGTCCCTCACTGTCCTACACTGTCCCTCACTGACCC
>NW_012098654.1:2660023-2687239 GCF_000951045.1 Mandrillus leucophaeus | reverse complement strand
CGGGACCGCTGGAGCGGACGGGGCTTCGGGAGCGGCGAGCTTGAGAGTCCTAGTCCCGCCGCCTGCGCTTGCGGGGTGGCCCGGCGGGGATGAGCGTCTTCGGCGCTAGGGGCTTGTTTGATTTTTTTTTTTTTTCGTTGTAAAAATCGGGGTTGCGTTGTCTTGTTGACACCGTGTGCCCGTAAATCCTGTCTTGAAAGCTGGGGTGGGAGGCTCGGTGATTGCTTGCGGTGGTTGGTACCGGTTCTCTTTGGCGGTCAGCCCCGGTCCCTCTGCCTCATCGCCCAGCGACGATGGTAATGCCGAAATCAGTATTTTAAAATTCGTCTAAGCTGTTCTGAACTCTTCCTTCTCTCCTAGAAACGTGATTCTTTGCTCTGAATGTCTTAAGTACCGCTTTGAATGGAATGGGACTGCAGAATTAATGTGTTCAAGATGCGAATGCTTATTGGGAATTTGTGTATTTATATGTACATCATAGCCCTGTACAAATTAGATGACTCCTTAACCGTGAATGGTGCTGTATTGGTGCTTGCTACGTCTTTATTAGGATTTCATCATTGCTTGAAAGAAACCAGTCTCTTACCTGATAAAAATATGAATAGATTGTTAGTCATAAACTTAAGTCAGAATGGAGGCTGTAGCTTTAAAAGAGATGTGTTGGTGACTTGAGGTACACCTGCAACACAGGTAGGGCAAGACTGGTTTCTAGGCAACTGTCAGGGGTGAAGAGAGGTGAGGTTAAAATGCCTTTTTTTTCCCGTCCAGAACAAATGTTCAACCTTTTATAAATGTGTAAGAACGCAATGGGTACGCATTTGTTGAGACTGAACATCCCAAGTTCACCGTACCTATTTTTTTAACTGCATTTCTTTTCTTACGTTTCTGTAATTACAATATACAGTTTTAAGTGAAATTTTATTTGAACAGAAACCAAAGACAGGCTAGGTATCCGCAAATGACCAAATTTTGCAAAGACCAAAATAAAAGAAGCTGGTTTCTTGCTAACATGCTGGCTGTAATTGGTTACCAATATGTTATCAAGCAAGCTCTTTTCCAGATATTAGCAAGTTTGAAGAAAAATAACAGAGGATTTAGCATGGACTTCAGAAACTATTTGTCATTCCCTTCACTTCAAGCAGAGGTTTATTTTCACCTGTGTGTTCCAGGTGACACTCGATAATAAGTGATAGAGGTCTTGGACTAACGATTTATAACCTGACAGATATATTAGATTGTAAACTCCTTAAGGGTAGGCACTCTGCCTTGTATAGCTTCTATCTTATGCAGCCTTGCACATAGTTGATGTTGATAAATCGTTGCATGAAAGCATGTTTTACCTTTTAAGGCTCAGCAGGACTGGACCAGTCATTGATAAGGGTTGGAAAGCAAATCTGTTTAATTTTTTTTTGACTGTTATGAAATGTCTGAATTATTCCTACTTTTCACAGGTAAAACTGTTGTTTCAATCATCGGTTTTCCTATTTGCAGTTCACAATAAATCCTGGTCACTCTAAGATTCAATTATGCTTGAGTTTTTGTATGAAAGTACCTCTTGACTGCTGCTTCTCAAAAATTGAACTAGATAATACTTCCTTTCTGCTGAAACTAATGGTAGCTTTTCAAAGCAATTTGCCTAAATTACAGGCACAATCTAACATGCTTGAAACTGACCTGATTGTCTGCATACCATCAGATTGCTTTAGAAAGGAGCAGAGGAGGGGAAAGGAGGTGCCAAGGGTAATTCCAGGAATTTGAATGGCATAGGCTCCCTCTACCAGAGAAACAACTCTGCTCTTAATCTAAATAAATTTCAATTGGTACCTCATCATCTGGATACATTTGGATACCTTTAGCATCCTTGGCCGGTGTCGGTTTATAAAAGCTAATGAAGAACTCCCTTCATAAACGCAGTCCAGTTGTGGCATTCTGGCATTGTTCACACAGCATAAACATGTGCTTTGTAAAGGTAGATGAGGCGAATGAGTTTGAGGGTCCTAAATGTAAGTTACTAGCTTAACAATTAGTTTTAAGGTAGGGAAAAGTTAGGGATTCAGATTTCAGAAGGTGGCAGGGAGGATTCTGAGAATTGAAGTCTTTGTTGATACCGTAGTCCAATTCCTTACACCGTAAAATTGGGCAGTGTTACAGAAAGACCACTCTTCCAGGTCTCAATGAGTGTGTCTTTAAAATGTGGGGCTTTTGTCCAGGCTCAGTGGCTCACGCCTGTAATCTCAGCACTTTGGGAGGCCAAGGTGGGCAGATGGCTTGAGCCCAGGAATATGAGACCAACCTGGGCAACATGGTGAAACCCTGTCACTACCAAAAAAAAAAAAAACACACACAAAAATTAGCTGGGTATGGTGGCTCATGTCTGTAGTCCCAGCTACTCAGGAGGCTGAGGTGGGAGGATTGCTTGAGCCTGGGAGGCAGAGGTTGCAGTAAGCCAAGGTCACATGACTGCACTACATCCTGGTGACAGTGAGACCCTGTCTTTAAAAGACAAAAAGAAACCAAAAAATGTGGGGCTTTGGCTACAGAAATGGAGCCCTTTTCAACCTGGAAACAATAGGAAGGTAAGGATTGGAGGACATTGTCCAAAAGCTCTTATTCAATACCCCAGATGTGAAATGGACTAATTACAGATTGTTTTTTAAACAACTATTCGCTCAGTAGAAGTGTCTTCTGACTCTTATCAGGGCTGCCTCTTTTTCAGCCTTTAGATTTCCATTGTAAAAGTCACCTACTCAGGGAGGCCTTCCCAAACCACCTGTGTAAATATATGTTCCTCTGCCGCCTCATCCTATTGCTGTACCTGCTTGTTTCCTTGGAAGGTACCTCCATCTAAAATTGTTTGCTTGCTTGTCTATTCTCTTCCTCCCTCATTAGATGGAAGGCTTCTTCAGGCAGCAACCATATCTCTTTCACCTCACATGGTATCTAATCCAGAATAAGCACTTGATAAATATTTGTGAAAAGAATTAATCCTTGCCCTCTAAGAATTTTTGAGCTGAATGAGCACTATGAGTTGAGTTTCTGTTCCTGCCTCTGCTGTTGACCAGCACTTAAGTCTTGAGTATTTAACTTAACAGTCTTTTGCTTCAGTTTCTCCATTTATAAACAAGAATGTCACAAGGAGAAATGAGGTTGTTGCCTAAAATGAAGATACTATAGAGCGGAGAGGTAGTGAAAGTGTGGGGAAAATGCTGGAATATAGGACAGAAGAGCCATGATAGCCTTTTTGCTTATAGCAAGATATTTAACCTCACTTTGTTTTCCTCATCTGCAAAATGGAGATTATAATCCCTGCCTCTTCTTACAGGGATGTTGTGGGGATCAAGTGAGATAATGTGTAAGAAGGTGCTTTGTAACGTGTAGAGTGCTTTACAAATATAAGGTATTCTATTATTAAATTCCGGATTTTACAATACAGTGTGATTATAATGCCATCATTGGGATCCATGCTGTGAAAGTGTATTAAAAGGAGGCCCGTTGGGTATATGTAGTAACCCCTTATTACGAGTAAAAACAAGACTTGTGTTATATGAAATAACCGTGTCATAAAGAGTTCTATTATGGTGGGGCATCAGTGTATCATTAAAGACTGAGGGCTTCAAAATAATTGTTTGAAGTGGTAAAAGAATGTCAAACTGATGCCTTAACCCACCCTTTTTAGAGGATACATAGGCCAGATCTACAATTAATAACTTTTAATAGGAGAATTTGAGGGAGTTGAAGTAAAACAGGAACTTTCATAGGCTACAGGTTACCCAAGAAAAACTATTTATTACCACTAAATCCAAAAAAAGGGATCTGTGCTACCCTTAAAAGTTGAGCATTATACTCAGTTGGATCCTATTTCGCCGGTTTAAAAAGCTGTAGGGACTGGAAGAGGCAGTGTGGTGTGTTGGTGAAGGGCCTGGACCCTGAAGCCGGGCTGTCTGGTTGAAGTCCTGGCCCCATTGCTCACCAGGTTTGACCTTGAGCAAGTTCTTTAACTCTGTGCCCCAAGTAAGTGAGAGTAATAATAGTAGCCCACCTTACAGCATTGTAGAGGATTAAATAAGTTAATACACACAAAGCACTTAGAACCATGCTTGCCTGGCAGTTGTATGTCCAGTGAATGTTGTTATTAATGGTTTTATATTGATTGTAACAATCTGGAGTTACCATTGGATAACTTAAATGCTTGTTAAATAAATTTGAAGTTTTAAAGACTTGCGTCCCATCATTAGACCATTGTGCTCGTCTTTAGATTAGAATTTGCTTTTATAATAAAAAATAATCTATTGTGTATATGTCAAAAAAATAATATTTTTCTCCCCTCTGTGTGTATATATAGTTACTGATTGTGCTACTCTGTAGGAAAAATACAAAGGACAAAAGAATACATTCCTGCTATTCTACTTTTCTGCTGTCACACTCAAATTGTGTAGGAGGCTGAAGGGGGTGGAAAGACTGGATTATGGTAGTTGAGGGAATGGGCTTTTTGTTAATTTAGCTTTTTTAAAAATACTTAGTTAGAAAGCATTCTGAATTATTGAATAAATTATGTCATTTATTTTTTATTTGACAGTTTGAAGATAAATTATTTTCTCTGTTGCCTCTTATTTCACCACCTACAAATGGTCCATTATGTTCTGGACATGTTTAAGAGCCTCTGAGGAATGGAGCTGCAAACACAGACACAAATGTTCATCTTTGCCACACTGAACTACATTTTAATATTTACTGAAGCCATCAAGCTTTTCTTGAATTCATGCAGGAGTATTTTAATTACATTAAAATATGACCTTATTTTGAAAGTCATCTATGTTTTTAATTTAAAGGCTATTACTCTTTACCATTTACCATGGTAGAGAGTACAACTAAGGAAGTTTTCTTAACTTGCCTCCCTCTTTCTTTTCCTACCCCTAAATCATAGGCTATTAAAATGAAATCTGGGGTGGGCGCGGTATCTCACGCCTGTAATCCCAGCACTTTGGGAGGCCAAGGCAGGCAGATCACCTGAGATCAGGAGTTTGAGACCAGCCTGACCAACATGGAGAAACCCTGTCTCTACTAAAAATACAAAAATTAGCCTGGTGTGTTGGCGCATGCCTGTAATCCCACCTACTTGAGAGGCTGAAGCAGGAGAATCACTTGAACCTGGGAGGCAGAAATTGTGGTGTGCACCACTGCACTCCAGCCTAGGTGACAAGAGCGAGACTCTGCCTAAAAAAAAAAAAAAAAAAAATTGGTGGGTTGTTTTTTTTTTTTAATTTCCTCACAGGTGATTATTTTAGACATTTTTAAAAATAAACATGCAGAGATTGGTCTATTTGGGGAGGATCTAAAATCATGGAGTTTGTCATATTCCTAAATCAGTTTCTTTTTATAAATTTTGCCTCTAAATGTAATTACCTTATTATCTTCCCTGGTTATGGAAGTACTTAATGTAGGTGATTCTTAAATGGAACTGAAAAGACCATTTATCACCCTGAATAAACAGAAATCAGGTTCTAGAACCAGATTGAAAGGAGGAAATTACATCACACTCTTAAATAAGGAAGCACTGGGCAGAACTGGATGAGTTGTATGACAAAAATGTGCCCCTCCTCCTCCCATGGATGGCTTCTGAGATTTATTAATGAGATCTGGTGGCCAGGTAAGCAGATCTAGGTTACTGCCTTAAGGTAGCCTGCATTTCTTTCTTTTTCTTTCTTTTTTTTTTTTTTTTAAGCAATTTCAAAGAGACTATCCTCAAGCTAAAGGCATGTGATTTCACCTTAATGAAGAAAGTGCAGTGTGCTTTTGGTGTAACTTTTTTAGCAAAATGAAAGTGACCTTAAATTTAGCAGTAAAAACACAGTCTAGAAGGAATAGTGTTTTAAGAGAAGGCAAAACACTGTTTTCAGAAAGTACCCCCCTCGTTGCTTCAAGTAAATATACTGTAACAGAAACCAGTTTAGAAAGCTACATTGTTAACCACTGAAGCTTATAATTTTTTACTCAGTCTACAAACTATCTACTTTGAATTCTGGAAATGAATTTCATAAAAATTCCTTCCTGTTACATATCCTAAGCTTGTTACATTATTACTGGGCAGTGGCCTCACTCCAGCACGCATTAAGTTTATCCTTACTGAGCTCTTCACTGACACACAGTGTATGTGAATCTTTCATGTCATTACTTTCTAAAAATAAGATGGATATTTTCTCAGTATCCATTTAATAAATAATAGACATGAATGATGCCAAGATTTACCGGGGGAAATCATAAATCGGACATCAGTTCTGTCCTGGATGATTTGAAGAGTGGAATGGGAATTGGGGCCCAGCACAGAATAACCCAAGAACAGAGCGCCCCTGCTCTGGTGTTTCATGAAGGGAGAGGCTTCATGGAGAAGGTAGGGTAGAGTTGACCTTAAAGGATAAATTGAATTCTGACAGATTTGGGGAAAATAGAAATGAGCTTGAAAATATAAATTAGGTTTATATTGTAGAGGCCTTAAATGCCAGGCTGAGGAGGTTTTATTTAGGAGCCTTTGAAGGTTTTTTGAGCAGCAGCAAATCTTAGTTTGAGCTGTTGTTAAGGAATATTGACCTGGTACTGGTGTATAGAAGAGGTTGCATATTTCCAGACCCCAGGAAGAATGATGCCTGTGAATGGAAGGGTAAGATTTGAGAAATCATGTAAAAGGAGTCTGTGGAACTTGGCAATTGAATGTACATGGCCTCAGGTTAAAAATGGTGCCTTGAGAAGTGTGATCCTCTTAGACCCTGAACTGGTTTGAGTGGGGAAGGGAGTATGAAGTGAAAGGAGGAGTTTGGTTTGTAGAGTCTGAGATGCCAGAGGGCCATTCAAGTGGAAAGATAATCACCAGACAAGAGGAAATGCAAAGCTGGAGCTTGAGCCAGGCTGGAGTCATTGATTCAGGAGCTGTCTATGAGTGGAAGCTATACAAGTGGATTAATAAAAGGATAACCTCAAGAAGCAAATGATTTTAGGGCTTCTTTTTTTGTTGAATTTTAAAAAGAATCAAGTTATGTTAACAGGAAAAGGTGGTTCACGTCTGAAATATGGTATTTAACTGCATTTTAGACCCACTAAAAAAGCTAAAAATAGTTGATGAAGTTTGGAGAAGTCATGCCTAAGGTTATTCGGGTCCTCGTCTAAACCATGCTGCCTGGATTCATGTTCGCTTTCCTGTTTTTGGATTCCATGACATAATTCCATCTTGTACTTTTTAGATATTGATTTTCCCACATAGGTACATTTTTGCAATTGTTTTCCTCTAATGAGTTGTAAGACAGATAAGATGTGAAAAATTGCAGCATTAAACGTCACTTGGGAAGAGTTTGTTTCTTTTTAGCTTGAGGTTGGTAAAATGGATTTATTTACTCCCCCTCCTTCCATTTGCACTGAATACTAGAAGGTTTTTAGAGAGAGAGAGTTTCAGGTGGTTTCATACTCTGGGTTTACAATCTGAGGAACATTTTTTTAAAAAGCTTGCTTCCAAACCTGTAGCACATTGCCCTTTTTGAGTCTACGGTTTGAAGTTATTTTCCAAAAGAAGAGAACATGGCAGTTATATTGCCCCCCTCGTCTCCCATGCTAGCAAGTAGGAAGTTCGGACAGTTTCATAACATGGCCCATTCACAATTCCCCATTGAAATTTAGAGGCAGGTCACCTTCTATGAATACACAAAGACACTATTGTGGTCAGAAGTGAGCTGGCTTAGTGAACACAATTCTTTTTATACTAAAAAAATTTTTTTCTTAAGAAAGCTAACAAGTAGGTGATGGAAACAATGAATAAAAAATAACTTTTTCTAGAACGTATAAATAATTTTAAGCGACCATTGAAATGTAAGTTTAGAATTCCAAGGCAATTTCTGCAGAGGCGATAGTTACACAATCATTCTGTTGAAAGCTAAGATGTAGATGGCATTAGGAGGCTGACACACAGTAATTACTAGTAGTACTTGTTGGCTTGCAGACAGGTGGGGGTTGGGCCTCCAGAATCCCCTGCAGCATTTTCCTGTAATCGGGATGAGCGATCTTCAAACGTGTGCTTTCAAACTACTTAAATACCATATTCTTCTTCCTATCTTGCCTTTCATTTTTATATTACCACAGATACTTTTCTCATAGTCTTGCCAGTGCTTGTAGAATGCTTAGAAAAAGCTTGATAAACCACTGGGCTAAGTACACAGAGGGAGAGGTTGGAATATTTTAAAATTGGTTTTTAAATTTTTTATAGCTTGATGGTAGATACACATTTGCTTCATTTAAGTAATCTGAAAAGCCGATCCTCAAAAGACCTCTCAATAATTTAGAATTCTTAAATGACAGAATGTTTTCTTTATCATATATTTGAGAGACTGATTTAAAGAAAAATAATGCTTGACTATCTGAAATAATATTTTAACCCTATCATAAAATCTCTGCCAGATAGAACAGCTGACTGGAAGGGTAAAATACAGAGAGCCAGTCATTGGATCCCCTTCTCTATTTTGTTACTGAGACCTTGAACCTGTAGAGCATTACTCTCACTGTGTTCCTTTTTAATGGGAAAATAATAATGGATACTTGCAGAGTATTTTTTAAAGGTTTTTAGCTTTAAAAAACCCCTGTGCCTCACACAATGTGTATATTGAGTTGATACTGATTATGATAATTAGATGGTATTATACAATCATTCATTCAACAAACATTCACTTACTGAGCACCTACTACTGTTCCAGGTACTGATCGTTAAAAGGTGATTGAGACACAGCCTCTGTCCTGAGCTTACAGTCTAGTAGGAGGTGACAGATTTGTAAATAATAGATTTGAAGTTACTGAGCAAAAAAAAAAAAAAAAACACCTGTGTACCTCTCCCCCACAGCAAATGTGTCACAGTCATCTTCAGTCCTTTGCACAGTGCCCAGCACACAGCTGTGCAGATACTGTTTGCACTAATCCCTTACTAATATTTAGTAAGAGAATGAGATCGTGTTAAAGAGTGTACATGTACATGCCCCAAAAGGGGTCAGTGTTATACAGATAATTGACAGATAATATCCTGGTGCCTAAGGAAAAAAACCTAAACTTACCATAAGTAAACTTGGCTATCTGAAGACAGCAGAGATTGATGCTGACTAACACTTAATAACGAATAATAAAAAAGGAAAATGAAAAGGGGGCTGTAGGGACTCCAGACCTGTACCATCTGACAAGGGGGATTGGGGGTCCTAAAGCTGAGAAACTAATTTAAGAAAAATGTACTTAGCCTTTGTTATCCATGTCTTGCAGCTAAGCAAGATGTGAGTTACTGAGTATTTCACAAAGGAGAATGTAAAGAATGTACCTTTAAGTTTGTCTTTAAAAGGGAGGGAAGAAGTTGTCCCAGGCTTTTACTGAAGCTCGTAATCTTGTAGAACTTGATTTTTACAGGATAATGGAAATTAGTATCTTCATATGTTACTGTTTGTTCCTTGAATAAGTAGTAACTGGAGAATTTGTCTTCCCATGGCCAACCCTGAAATACAAAATCCAAATAAATGCTAGACCCTGGGGTGGTCAGGTGCCAATACTGTAGAAACTCTTGCTTAGTTTCAGCATTGGGTTTTAGTGAATATTCGTTCTGTGGCATAAAATACAATTACTTTTTTAGCTTGGGAAAAATAAGCGGGATTCACTGGTGCTTCATGCCCAGTGCAGCCGTAACTTAGAAGGCTGGTTTAATAGGTCAAGGGAGGGTCTGTGTGCATTGCCAAGTGAGTGTGATTTGTTGTGCAACTATCAGGCTCTGCAGTAGGAGGTCTGCTTTTGCTGGCAATAGATTATTTCTCATTTCACTAAAATATTTCATGTCTTTTGGATTAGCATTTACACAAAAAATCATTTTTAGCATTTACATGTAAGTATCCTCATGAGACATAAGAATTAGTTCAGTAAGAATTAAGTGAAAGTCCACAACTAATTTTTTCTATTCTGCATCCCCCCCCCCCCCAAATTCTGTCATAATACGCTTTGCTGTAATTTATCCTAATGGAGGTATTTCTGAATTGTTTTCTTTATTATCTCATCTCTTCTGCCCCCTAGGGAATGAAAGCTACTGGTTGATTTTAAAATGCCTGGGCCTCACAGGTTTGGAGATGTCCCAGAATAAGGCACAATGTCAATAGCAGGAGTTGCTGCTCAGGAGATCAGAGTCCCATTAAAAACTGGATTTCTACATAATGGCCGAGCCATGGGGAATATGAGGAAGACCTGCTGGAGCAGTCGCAGTGAGTTTAAAAAGTAAGTAGAGGATATAATGCTGCTGTAATCTGGATAAATAAGCGACACTAAAATGAGAGAGGCTTTGATTGCTCTTTGTTTATGACCAAGGTATCTTCCTCTCCTTTCAGCAACTTTTTAAATATTGACCCGATAACCATGGCCTACAGTCTGAACTCTTCTGCTCAGGAGCGCCTAATACCACTTGGTATGTATTCTGAAAATCTGATCACAGTAAGCATTTGAGAAGATCAGTCTGGATTCGGGTTAGCTTGTCCTCCAGCATTATTTTTTAAATGAGGAAACCTGAACTATTTCCAACAATAGCCTGACCCCTAGTGGCAACAGATTCAGAAGATAACTGTGTTTTTCTCAAGCTATTGTACTCCACTGCCTTCATTCTGAGTGACTGAGTCCTAAGTAGGACTGGTCGTGGACATGTGATCTTCCAAAATCAAGAATTAGTTCTCATTCCAGCTCTGATGCATACTTTACTTCATGAAACCTTAGGCAAGATCTCCTACCTTTCTTACTAATATTGAATGCATGTTTGACAGTAATAGATGAAAATAGTATAAATGTTCCTCAAAACCTAGAAAATAGTATTTTTAATGTGAATATTTTGTTCCTTGTATCTTTGTCAAGAGCTGTGTGTGAACTGAACACATTGCAAGCAAGTCCATTCACTCACGATATTATGATGTGCTAGCAATAAGGACTTTGTCTTATCTCATTGGTACCCTGCGTGCCTAGTATGGCCACATGTCTTAAATGGCAAGGCTGGTGCAGTATGGTATTCATGTAAATTATATGCTGTTCATCTTCCGCGAATTTTGCACACGTCACAGAACTTGCCTGTGGTGTGTGGGTGTGCACTGTGCACATGTCCAAGAGAGATAGAGGAGATAGTTTGTTCTCTGAACCACACCATATGCGTTAACAATCTTCTGCTCTCTAATTACACCTGTGGTTGTTGCATGGGTGTTCAGGGTGACAACAGCCACTCAGGAAGAAAGCTGGGGAAGCAGAGGTCGCGGGGGCGCTCTCTCCCTCACACAGGTGGAGAGAGGATTGTTGATCTTTTACTAATATCTCTTGTTCATTCCAGGGCACACTTCCAAATCTGCTCCGATGAATGGCCACTGCTTTGCAGAAAATGGTCCGGCTCAAAAGTCCAGCTTGCCTCCTCTTCTTATTC
Source organism: Mandrillus leucophaeus (assembly GCF_000951045.1). Lineage (NCBI taxonomy): Eukaryota > Metazoa > Chordata > Mammalia > Primates > Cercopithecidae > Mandrillus > Mandrillus leucophaeus. Next base: position 2,675,793 of record NW_012098654.1, on the reverse strand, counting down.
CCCCAAGTGAAAACTTGGGACCACATGAAGAGGATCAAGTTGTATGTGGTTTTAAGAAACTCACAGTGAACGGGGTTTGTGCTTCCACTCCTCCACTGACACCCATAAAAAACTCCCCTTCCCTTTTCCCCTGTGCCCCTCTTTGTGAAAGGGGTTCTAGGCCTCTTCCACCGTTGCCAATCTCTGAAGCCCTCTCTCTGGATGACACAGACTGTGAGGTGGAATTCCTAACTAGCTCAGATACAGACTTCCTTTTAGAAGACTCTACACTTTCTGATTTCAAATATGATGTTCCTGGCAGGCGAAGCTTCCGTGGGTGTGGACAAATCAACTATGCATATTTTGATACCCCAGCTGTTTCTGCAGCAGATCTCAGCTATGTGTCTGACCAAAATGGAGGTGTCCCAGATCCAAATCCTCCTCCACCTCAGACCCACCGAAGATTAAGAAGGTCTCATTCGGGACCAGCTGGCTCCTTTAACAAGCCAGCCATAAGGATATCCAACTGTTGTATACACAGAGCTTCTCCTAACTCCGATGAAGACAAACCTGAGATTCCCCCCAGAGTTCCCATACCTCCTAGGCCGGTAAAGCCAGATTATAGAAGATGGTCAGCAGAAGTTACTTCGAGCACCTATAGTGATGAAGACAGGCCTCCCAAAGTACCGCCAAGAGAACCTTTGTCACCGAGTAACTCGCGCACACCAAGTCCCAAAAGCCTTCCGTCTTACCTCAATGGGGTCATGCCCCCAACACAGAGCTTTGCCCCTGATCCCAAGTATGTCAGCAGCAAAGCACTGCAAAGACAGAACAGCGAAGGATCTGCCAATAAGGTTCCTTGCATTCTGCCCATTATTGAAAATGGGAAGAAGGTTAGTTCAACCCATTATTACCTACTACCTGAACGACCACCATACCTGGACAAATATGAAAAATTTTTTAGGGAAGCGGAAGAAACAACTGCAAGCGCCCAAATCCAGCCATTACCTGCTGACTGCGGCATATCTTCAGCCACAGAAAAGCCAGACTCAAAAACAAAAGTGGATCTGGGTGGCCACGTGAAGCGTAAACATTTATCCTATGTGGTTTCTCCTTAGACCTTGGGGTCGTGGTTCAGCAGAGGTTATGTAGGAGCAAATGGTTCTCAATTTTCCAGTTTGATTGAAGTGCACAGAAAAATCCCTTAGATTGCAAAATAGTTGAACTCTGTCTTCACGCAGAAGGTTTAGAGCAGTTGTGAGATGCTGTTATGCTGAGAACCCCTGATTTTGTTAGTGTTGGAAAAAAGTCTTTCAAGTCTATAATTTAAAGATGTGATGGTGGGGAGGGGAGGATGGGGAAGCTTTTTATATATGCATACATTACATACCTATATATAAACTTGTGGTATAACCATAGACCATAGCTGCAGGTTAACCAATTAGTTACTATCTTAGAGTAATATATATTCAGAATAATAAACTCAAGCTGGAGAAATGAGTCCTGATAGACTGAAAATTGAGCAAATAAATGGAAGAAGATACAGTATTGTTTAGATCAGAATCATTAAAAAATATTTTTGTTTAGTAAGTTTGAAGATTTCTGGCTTTTAGGCCTTTTCTATTTTGTTTCATTTATTTTTGCAGGCAGTCTTTTCCATGGAGGGCAGAGTATCCATTCTTTACCATGGGTGTACCTACTTAGGTTAAAAATCATCCCAAGGCCTCATACTTCCAGGTTTCATGTTGTGTCTTGTTGAGGGAGGGAGAGCAGTTTACTTGGCAACCATATTGTCACCTGTACATGTAACACATCTTGAAAAATAAAACGATAATAGAACTAGTGACTAATTCTCCCTTACAGCTCCTGCTTGGTCCCACCCACTGAAGTAGCTCATCGCAGTGCGGGCCGTATTAGAGGCAGTGGGGTACGTTAGACTCAAATGGGATAGTATACTAGGTGCCAGTGTTAGGATGTCAGTTTTACAAAATAATGAAGCGATTAGCTATGTGATTGAGAGTTATTGTTTGGGGATGTGTGTTGTGGTTTTGCTTTTGTTTTTTTAGACTGTATTAATAAACAAATTCAACACAAGCTGGTCTTGTGTTGCTGGTTCCTATTCAGTATTTCCTGGGGATTGTTTGCTTTTTAAGTAAAACACTTCTGACCCATAGCGCAGTATGTCTGAATTCCAGAGGTCACATCAGCATCTTTCTGCTTTGAAAACTCTCACAGCTGGCTGCTTCACTTAGATGCAGTGAGACACATAGTTTGTGTTCCGATTTTCACATCCTTCCATGTATTTATCTTGAAGAGATAAGCACAGAGGAGAAGGTGCTCACTAACAGAGGTACATTACTGCAATGTTCTCTTAACAGTTAAACAAGCTGTTTACAGTTTAAACTGCTGAATATTATTTGAGCTATTTAAAGCTTATTATATTTTAGTATGAACTAAATGAAGGTTAAAACATGCTTAAGAAAAATGCACTGATTTCTGCATTATGTGTACAGTATTGGACAAAGGATTTTATTCATTTTGTTGCATTATTTTGAATATTGTCTTTTCATTTTAATAAAGTTATAATACTTATTTATGATACCATTAGTAATGTTTCTTGCCTATACTCTATTTATAAAGTGTATGAAGCAATTTGACAGCATTATTATTTTTAAGCACAAGCTAAGATTCTTTGAAGTTTAATGTATTCTTGAAACTCTTATTCTTTAGAATGAAATATAATTTGTGCAATCTTTTTCACATATTATGAAAGTATACAGTGGAAATGAGCTGTTTGTTTTTACCTTTAACAACTGAAAGAGAACTGGATTCTGGGGTTACTATCAAAAACAATTACATTGGGGAGTGGGAGTCCACATCAAGGACAATGTGACAGAAGAAACCAGTTCTGATGTGTAGACTTGGTTTGACTCACTCTGATTTTTAGGATGAGGTCCCAGTCACTGTGGGCCCTTTGGCAGGCTTTGCTTCTTGCTTGCTTCAGGCCACCCAGAGAATCTGCGCCTGCCTTGGCCTGTCACAGAGATGGCAAGTCCACAGTGGACAAAGGGGCTCCTGGCAGCCTTTGGATGGAGGCAGGGGCTTGTGAGGGGGCTTAGTCCCATGTCACCTAGCCCTGTGCCTGGTTCTCTTCACTGTCCTCTGCAGGCTCCTTTATCCCCTGGGAGAGGGTGGGAGCCCTCCACGACCTTCATCGGGCACCTGCACTGTCTTGCCACTCTCCAGAGTGAAGAGTGAGGGCTCAAATTATCTGGGTTGAAGTTCCAACTTCATCTCTTTCTAATTCTGTGTGAGGCAGATTATTTTAAATCCTTGTACCTCAGTTTTCTCATTGGTAAAATGGGCAGAGAGGTGGGAATTGTTTTGTGGCAACTGCATATAAACCATAGTATCTGGTACATAGTGACGCCCCATATGTGAGAACTGTTTTTGCCATCTAAAAGGCTGGGTGTCATTTACGGCATTTTGCAGATGAAGAAGCAGGCTTGGGACATTCAGTCAACAGATATTGTTAAATCCCAGCCCCATGCTGGATGCTGCGAAAACAAATCCCCTTACCTTATGGAATTTAAAGCAGATCATGTTAATTATGATTACATCTTACACTAAGTGCTAAATAAAAAGGTAATGAACAGTGGGAGCAATGAGGACAGATAACAGGACCTGTGGGGTGTTAAGCTCTGAAGGATTAGAATGGAAGCTGAGGGAGGGGAGTGAACAGGGAGGTGTGTGACCAGCGGAGGAAGCCGACAATGTGAAACACCCTGAAGCAGGAACGGCTGAGCTGCTTCCAGAAAGCGGCTGTCAGGAGGAGGAGGGGCCTGGAAAAGCGTAGTGGGTGCCACTGAAAGATCCTAAGCACGAGAGAAAGGTGATGTGATTTAAGAGGACAGTGGTGATTATGTGAAGGACAGATTGGAGAGAAGCAAAAGGAAACGGGAAGACTTAATGGACAGAGGCTACTGTAGTCCTGAACTGAGACAAGACTGCCTTGGGCAGTGGAAATGGAGAAAAACGATTAAAGATACCTGGGAGTAGTAGAAACAGTTAAGTTCCAGATCATGCAGGCCCATGTGCACTGCACCCTTGCCAAAGAGGGACAGCTCCCCAAGCGCAGGGACTCATCTTCCTGTGCCCTGTCCTGACGCGCTGCCTGACCCAGAGGTGCAGTAAGTCCCTGCTGATTGGATGTCTGAATGCAGCACTTGCAGAACTTTATCTGCCTCTCAGACTTTTTGCCTCTCCCCTCCCCTCCACTACCTTTTCTTGGTCATATGGTCAAGAATATGTTTCATTAGTTCTGTTTGCTTTCCGTCTTACCTTTGTATTTTTACTTGTGTTTGCAAGCATGTACCTTTTCCCTGATTCTTCACGGCCCTGGCCAAGCAAATGTGCCTAGCTGCCATGCCAATGGCACCCTACCACCAGAACACAGCCCCTAGCACCTTCTGCCTGCCAACTTACTCCTCAACCAGCACACAAAGCAAGTTAATTCTAAAGAGTTCTCGTGGCATAGGTCAAGCCCGGCACTTCTGACACTCTTCTCTGTTGCTAAGTAAGGTACCAATGGGAAATCAGCTGCATGTTAGCTGCCACTTTATGCACTGTTGAGTTCTCAAAGATGGTTATGTCACAGAACAAAGTACTGGCCTAAAATCCAGGTTTCTGTCTTGACTTCTCACTTTTGTTTTGTTTTGTTTTTTTGAGAGAGTCTGGCTCTTGTCACCCCAGGCTCCAGGCTAGAGTGCAGTGGCACCAATCTTGGCTCACTGCAGCCTCTGCCTCCCGGGTTCAAGCGATTCTCCTGCCTCAGCCTCCTGGGTAGCTGGGATTATAGACAGGCGCCACTACACCCAGCTAATTTTGTACTTTTTTAGTAGAGATGGGGTTTCTCCATGTTGGTCAGGCTGGTCTCAAGCTCCCGACCTCAGGTGATCCTCCTGCCTCGGCCTCCCAAAGTGCTGGGATTACAGGCGTGAGCCACCACGCCTGGTTGACCTCCCACTTTCTATAGGAAGGATTCACTTCGCTTCCCTGAGCTTCAAGTTCCTTGTCAGTATATGTGAGGGCATGCCAGAGTGCACTGCAGTGCTATGCACACCTAAGAGACTGATTAGTAGGTACCATTTCGTGGCAGCAAACAGAAGTCAAGGATAAGGGGGCTCCTTACAAGTCAAATCAAAATTTGGGTAATAGTAAATGTTGTCAGTATTTTGCTTTTTTGTTTTGAGGCGGAGTCTTCCTTGTCACCCAGGCTGGAGTGCAGTGGCACGCTCTCAGCTCACTGCAACCTCCGCTTCCAGGGTTCAAGCGATTCTCCTGCCTCAACCTCCCGAGCAGCTGGGATTACAGGCACCTGCCACCATGCCCGGCTAATTTTTGTATTTTTAGTAGAGAAGGGGTTTCACCATGTTGGCCAGGCTGGTCTCAAACTCCTGACCTCAGGTGATCCACCCACCTCGGCCTCCCAAAGTGCTGGGATTATAGGCATGGGGCACTGCGCCCAGCCAATTTTGTCAGTTCTTATGCTTCGACAGTCAAGTATGTGATGCCTATCTTATTTTTAATAAAGTCCAAAAACACACTAATGGAAGTTTAATACTGTTTGTTGCTTATCCATCTCTAGGTCTCAAGAGATGTCTTAACTATGCTGTGAAAAGTAAGAACTCTCTTTAAGAGGATGTTTCTTGGCTGGGCGTGGTGGCTCATGCCTGTAATCCCAGCCACTTGGGAGGCTGAGGCAGGAGAATCACTTAAACCTGGGAGGCGGAGGTTTGCAGTGAGCTGAGATTAAGTCATTGCACTCCAGCCTGGACAATAAGAGTGAAACTCCGTCTCAAAAAAAAAAAAAAAAAAAAAAAAAAAAGAGGATGCTTCACTATTAGCGGCCCTAAAGACCAAAAAAAAAAAAAGGCCATAGAGTCTTGTCTTCCAGAACAATTCACAGCTGACTAGAGAAAAGAGAGCAATATTCCTAGGTCTACTGGTTCAAGGATCAACATGTATTTTAAGCTAGTCTCTATTTTGGTTCTTAATTTCATCACATAATAGTTTTAGGGTATACTGGAGCTTTTCTCTTAAAAATAAGTAAAGCTCCTAGCACAGTTATGTATTTCATATACAGTTTTTTTTAAACTTTTCAGCTTGATGTAATTATACACCAAAAGAAGTTACAAAATAGATCCCCTATGTCCATTACCCAGATTCCCCCAGTGATGACAGAGAATTTATCAAAACCAGGAAACTGACATGGCACAATATTCATATAGGATTTTATTTGGAAGTAGTTACTATCAAAATGAACTTAGGTGCTACTTTTTAAAATTAACTTAGAAATTAATTTTGGACTTCTGGCATTTTGTAAAAAGCTAATAAAACTCTAAAAATATGTCAGGCCGGGCATGGTGGCTCACGTCTGTAATCCCAGCACTTTGGGAGGCCGAGGCGGATGGATCACCTGAGGTTGGGAGTTCGAGACCAGCCTGACCAACATGGAGAAATCCCATCTCTACTAAAAACACAAAATTAGCTGGGTGTGGTGGTACGAGCCTGTTAATCCCAGCTACTCGGGAGGCTGAGGTAGGAGAATCGCCTGAACCTGGGAGGCGGAGGTTGCAGTGAGCTGAGATCACGCCATTGCACTCCAGTTTGGGCAACAAGAGCGAAACTCTGTCTCAAAAAATAAAAATACATATATATATATGTGTGTATATATATGTGTGTGTGTATATATATTATGTAAACAATGCATTATGGCCATTGTCATTGAAAAGATAAAATTAAGGCATGTTAACTTTGATCTGCCACTGTTTCCTGCAAGGTTAATTTGCATTTGCTCTAATAAAAACACTCCTTTGGCCGGGCACAGTGGCTCAAGCCTGTAATCCCAGCACTTTGGGAGGCCGAGACGGGCGGATCACGAGGTCAGGAGATCGAAACCATCCTGGCTAACACGGTGAAACTCCGTCTCTACTAAAAAATACAAAAATTAGCCGGGCAAGGTGGCGGGCACCTGTAGTCCCAGCTACTCGGGAGGCTGAGGCAGAAGAATAGCGTAAACCCGGGAGGCGGGACTTGCAGTGAGCTGAGATCCAGCCACTGCACTCCAGCCTGGGCAACAGAGCGAGACTCCGTCTCAAAAAAAAAAACAACACTCCTTTACACTTTTAAGAATTCATGGCCAGGCGCAGTGGCTCATGCCTGTAATCCCAGCACTTTGGGAGGCTGAGGCAGGCAGATCACGAGGTGAGGAGTTTGATACCAGCCTGGCCAGCATGGTGAAACCCCATCTCTACTAAAAATACAAAAATTAGCTGGGCATGGTGGCGTGTGCCTGTCATCTCAGCTACTCGGGAGGCTGAGGCAGGAGAACTGCTTGAACCCAGAAGGTGGAGGTTGCAGTGAGCCAAGATCACATCACTGTGCTCCAGCCTGGGCGACAGAGCCAGACTCTGTCTCCAAAAAAAAAAAAAAAAAAAAAAAAAAAAGAATTCATGAATTGTTTTTCTCTTAAGGGCCTCAAATATTTACAGCCTTGAGGTTCCATATTTTCAAATTGGAAATGCATAACAAGCCAGGAGGCACAGTGTGAATTTCTAACCTAGTACTAGAGCTTCGAGGTATTCTTGTCCTTAGGAAAATCAGTTTTGTTCAAACTAAAATACAGTCAAGGACTTGTTTTCTTTAAACTAGATCAATTGACAAACAACCTGGCCCTTTTCCTCTCGGCATGTGAATCATACAACTTGTTAAGAGTATTGGGTTTTATTTGGAGAAAGGAGGAAAGGAGAGTAGAATTGGGTAGAAGGTTCAATTTGTCCGAACTTGGTTGGCCTCACCCTTCACTCCTTGTTAACTACATGAAATCATATGATTTAGCCATGTCTAATGTAATTTGATTGCTGGGAGGATGCAAATTTTCATGTTTGCTTTTCACCTGAATGTATCAAATTTCACTATGCTTTAACCTCAGCCACTAAGAAGCTATTACTAGAGCGTGTTTAAACAAGCTTACCTCTGCCGTCATGTTATCTGTCCAGAATTCAGAGTGGCAAACCATACTTGATGTGTATGTTTTTCTGCACCTGAGGAAATCATTTACATTAAGGCAGCTCTGTGACAGTCACTGTTCCTCAACGTCCCCGCCACATGGCAGCAGGTGGGGTTTTGATGTGGGGAGGGGGCTCGGGAATGGACAGAAAGGACTCCTTTCCAGGTACTAGTTTGCACTTGTCTTAGAAAGAGAGCTGTGGGCTGGGCATGGTGGCTCACGCCTATAATCCCTGCACTTTGGGAAGGCGAGGTGAGCACATCACTTGAGGTCAGGAGTTCGAGACCAGCCTGACCAATATGGTGAAATCCCATCTACTAAAAATACAAAAATTAGCCGAGCATGGTGGCGCACACCTGTAATCCCAGCTACTCAGGAGGCTGAGGCAGGAGAATGGCTTGAACCTGGGAGGCAGAGGTTGCAGTGAGTGGAGATCACGCCACTGCATTCTAGCCTGGGCAACAGAGCAAGACTCGATCTCAAAAAAGAAAAAAAGACAGAAAGAAAGAAGACCAGGCGCGGTGGCTCATGCCTGTAATCCCAGCACTTTGGGAGGCTGAGGTGGGTGGATCACGAGGTCAGGAGTTTGAGACCAGCCTGCCCAAGATGGTGAAACCTCGTCTCTACTAAAAACACAAAAATTAGCCGGGCACAGTGGTGGGCACCTGTAATCCCACCTACTCGGAGGCCGAGGCAGAAGAATCACTTGAATCCGTGAGGCGGAGCTTGCAGTGAGCCAGGATCGTGCCACTGCACTCCAGCCTGGGCGACAGAGCAAGACTCCGTCTCAAAAAAGAAAGAAAGAGAGAGAGAAAGAGAGAAAAGCTGTAATCTCAGGCTATCAGTTTAGTGTGCCTCTCTTCGGCCCATCACCTCTCACCCTGGGAATCCTGAAACCCACCAGGAACCACAAGCAAGTAAACCTGTAGCAAGCTCCCTAAAACAGCATCCAGGAAAACACATATATTTGTTCTTTTTTTCCCTGCTAAAAATGTTGTCTCACTCAGGGACCAGTCCTGAGGAATGTACGTGTTATCAGTTAACTTGACATTTTGCTCTGTTGTAGAAAGGCAGCGCCTTCATTCCTTGGACATAACTCTGGGTCCTCGTCAAATAAACACCCTAGTCATGCTTCATGCCTATTTCTTCATTTTACATTCATGAGGGTTTAGCCCAGTGCCTTCCCCTGAGACTGGATGACTTTTGTACACTCCCCTCTTGTGTAAGTCAGAGTGAATCGTGTCTTTCTGGCCCGAGCCCCAAACCTTCCTCGGGCTGAGCCTCAGGGCTGCCTGGGGTGCAACATGCAGGAAGCTGTGTTTTGTATGTTTTGAATTCCTGGCTGTCCTGATGTTCTTGGATGAACCAGTGTCCTTGTACACAGTGTCTCTACTTAGTGATTGATAAAAGTTCTTGGCTGGGCAGAAGCCAGTTGACAGTTCCTGCAGTTGGGTGAGTCACGGGAACCTCCGCTCACCCGCTCCGGGCTGCAGAGGCAACTCCAGGCACCCACAGCAGCTCAGACGCGTGATAAGACTTGTCTGCACACCACATCATCCCAGCCCAGGAGCCTCTAATTACACGTCTGGTGTTTGCAGGAGCCCAGGTGGCCTGTGCTTCCATGGGCCGAGAACTGTGAAGATAGTAGGGGCTGGGTTCTCACTGCCAGCGCAGAGGCCAGGGTGGGGGAGGCATCTCAAAGCCCCAGTGCGTCACTTCAATACCAATTATAATACCCGCGTTCTAAAGAAAACAAGTCCATTTAATCATGCGCTTCTTGTTTTCTAAAGCACTGCCACAATTTTATCTCCCCATAGACATTTCGAGCCCTTTTTTGTTTGTTTGTTTGTTTTTACATCTCACCTTTCCATTCACCCTTCATAGTACAGGCAAAAACCTACCTGGCACTGCGGGAGATTGAGTGTAGGAGAAAGCAGGGTGACGCTGGGCCTGAATGGTGGTGTGTTTTCCTCCACACAATGTGGCTTTGTCCTCCGACGTGTCTCACGTGATGGAATCTGGCTGATCTGACTTGCTTGCAGATGTCTGTAACAGCATTAGCAGCTTCCAATTGTCAGGAGTTCGCTGCTTGCCAGGCACGCTGTCGGGCACACTGAAATGTTGTGGGATGGCCTTGGGATCGGCCCTAGAACCATGAGACCTACTTTCACAGAATGGACACTCGTTCAGAGCAGAGCAAGGAAGTCACTGTCACCGAAACCAAAACTGCGCCTGGCCCAGGCCGGTCAGTGGCTGACGGCCGGAGCTGCTCTGTGGGACACTGAAATGCAACATTTGTTGATCCTGTCAGGAACATCATCTGTGTGGGAGGTTTTTGAGGACAGCAGCCAAAAATCTGTTTTTGTTTTTGTTTTCACAGCTATATATATATATATATTTTTTTTTTTTTTTTTTCTTCCACACTTAGTTGATGCTGAATCAATTCGACGGTTCCTTTTGCAAGAATCCACAAACTTTAACAATGATAGTCATTTGTCATCTGGCAAGATGAGACTGAGAAGATTCTTATTGAGAAACTGATTTACCCAACTGAAATGTTCATTTAAATTTTTTTTCCTCTAAAACCTGGAGTACTCACCTGTGGATGACTTCTACTCGTGTAATTTTTTTTCTCAAACTGGATAGTTAAATGATTCTATGCATTTAGTAATCACAAAAAGTCAGTTTTATGGATACGGTTTTCTCTGAACAGTTTTGGTATAGACAAAAAGAGGTGTTACCATCCACCCGGCATGCATTATAATTCCGTCCTTGCCTAATCCCCACCCAAATGCCCATTTCCATCTACACAAACTCATTCTTTCTGAATCATAAATGCCACACCCTCAGTTGCACATGAAACTTTGCCGTATTATGTATACATCAGTGTGTACGAAGACAAGTTGTGGCTTAGAAGAGGTCCGTGTACAGTTTCTGGAACTGTTTATCATCTCACTTCTCCATAACTGATTCAAGGTCTGAAAGGTTTTCTTCTAAAATTTGATAGCTTCATTTTGAGGATATGTTTTCAACGCCTTTTCTGGTTACAAATCCTGATGTTGGCAGGTCTTTTTCCTGTAAGCATGAAGACCAACCAAGACAAGGTACACTGTGCTATTAATCAAAGTGGCACAGAACAACTATGTGACAGGTCATAGCCAGGAGTGTAATGTCACATGGATATGGAGGGCCATGAAGATTCCCATAGCCCTCCTGCTACACATCTGAAAATCTCCTGAAATTCAGAATAAACTCATTACTGAAAAACAAAAGTATTTATTGGCATACCAGACTGTTTCAGGAATTCATGAAAGATAGAAGGCAGATGGGTCTTGTTTGATGGAGAAATAAGACCAAAGGAAAGACCAAAGGCTAAAAGATCTACAGGAGGGGCCGGGTGCAGTGGCTCACGCCTGTAATCCCAGCACTTTGGGAGGCCAAGGCAAGTGGATCACTTGGGGCCAGGAGTTTGAGACCAACATAGTCAACATGGTAAAACCCCATCTCTATTAAAAATACAAAAATTAACCAGGAATGGTGGCTCGCATCTGTAGTCCCAGCTACTCGGGAGGCTGAGGCAGGAAAATTGCTGAACCTAGGAAGTGGAGGTTTCAGTGAGCCAAAATCATGCCACTGCACTCCAGCCTGGAGGCAGAGTGAGACTCCATCTCAAAAAACAAACAAAAAAGTCTACAGGAGGTGACTTCTGAGAAGGTGGCTGTGAGTTTTGAGAAAGCTCTGCCCTTTATGGAAATAGGGAACAGGAAGGAGCCCTGAGGCAGGGGTCAGGGTGATTATCTGGGGGATTTTGAAGGATCAGCCAGCTACCTTCGCCCCCTTCCCCACCTCTCTCATGCTAAACTGTGTCACAGGGAGTGTGTGCCCACAGGCCACAGCATTGGTGACAAGACGTACAGCAAGACCCTGGGTAGCAAGAAATCTGCACTATTTCTAGGTGGGCTGGAAAGGCCCTCCTGACCGAGAGGACTCAGCCTTCCTCACACTGCCCTGTGTTTCCTCTGCTGTGGTTATCAGAGGCAAACTCATGTCATCAGAACCTGGTTCAACAGACAGAAGAATAGGAATTTTGAAATATGAGCCCAAAATTTAAATTGCCAAGCATTTGAGGAAAATTAATATCAAGAAAAGTACAAAACTCAATAAACAAAGACTAATCCCCATGCAAACATTTCACAAAGCAAACAGATGTTAAAACAATCCTCGGAGATTAGACAGAATATTATATTCGTGAAATAAGAACAGGCTGTTAGGCCGGGCTCAGTGGCCCCAACCTGTAATTGCAACATTTTGGGAAGCCAAGGCAGGCGGATCATGAGGTCAGGAGTTCGAGACCAGCCGGGCCAACATAGTGAAACCCCATCTCTATTAAAAATACAGAAATCAGCCGGGCATGGTGGTGTGTGCCCATAGTCCCAGCTACTCGGGAGGCTGAGGCAGAATTGCTTGAACCCAGGAGGCAGAGGTTGCAGTAAGCTGAGATGGTGCCACTGCACTCCAGTCTGGCAACAGAGCGAGACTCCGTCTCAAACAAAATAAAATAAAAAAGAACAGGCTGTTTTGTTTTCTGTTTTTTTTTTTTGAGACGGAGTCTCACTCTGTTGCCCAGGCTGGAGTATAGTGGCCCGATCTCTGTTCACTGCAACCTCTGCCTCCTGGGTTCAAGCAATTCTCCTCCTGCCTCAGACTCCCAAATAGCTGGGACTACAGGCGCGTGCCACCAAGCCTGACAATTTTTTGTATTTTTTGTAGAGGTGAGGTTTCACCATGTTAGCCAAGATGGTCTCGATCTCCTGACCTCGTGATCCGTCCACCTCGGCCTCCCAGAGTGCTGGGATTACAGGCATAAGCCACCACACCCGGCCAAGAACAGGTTGTTTTGTAAAAATGCCAAGGGATAGAAAGTGTGAAGAAAGGTTAAGAGACATTTAGAATCTGAGAAGAGTAGAGGGTGGCATAGATGAAATAATTAAAACATAACATGAAAAATTTTTAGATCTGAAGAAAAACACAAGTCTTCATGTGGAAAGGGCCCTCTGAATGCCAAATGATTTGCTTGAAGACTACACCTAGACACGTTTCCCAAAATTTCAGAAAACCAAGGATAACAAGAATAAACCTTCCAAAGAGAAAAACAAAAAGCAAAAAGTCACCTGCAGAGGAGTAAGAATTATGCAAGTCCCAGCAACACAGAATGCTAGAATAAAATGCAATAATATTAATATCATCAAAGTTCTAAGAAAAAAGTTAGGTCAGACGCAGTGGCTCACGCCTATAATCCCAGCACTTTGGGAGGCCGAGGTGGGTGGATCACCTGAGGTCAGGAGTTAGAGACCAGCCTGGCCAACATGGTAAAATCCCATCTCTACTAATAACACACACACAAATTAGCTGGGCATGGTTGCACACACCTGTAATCCCACCTATTCGGGAGGCTGAGGCAGGCAGGAGAATAGCTTGAACCCAGGAGACAGAGTTTACAGGGAGCTGAGATCGCACCATTCCCCCCCAGCCTGGGCGCCAGGGGGAGGCCCCACCCCAAAAAAAAAAAAAAAAAAAAAAAGTTATTTTGAAACCAAAGTCCTGTACTCTGTACTCAGCCAAATTACTATTCAAATGAAGGGTCAAAATAAAATACACGGGGGTATACAAAACCTCAGGAAGTTTGTCACATTCAGATTTGCTCTCTGAAAGAAATTCTCAAAGATTGCAACCTAGTAAGACTAAAAGAATCTGGCTCTGTTGCCCAGGTTGGAGTGCGGTAATGTGATCTTGGCTCACTGCAACTTCAACCTTCCAGGCTCAAGCAATCCTCCCTCCTCAGCCTCCCAAGTAGCTGGAACTAGAGGTATGAGCCACCATGTCTAGCTAATTTTTGTATTTTTTTCAGAGACAAGGTTTTACCATGTTGCCCAGGCTGGTCTCAAACTCCTGGGCTCAAGCCATCCTTCTTGCCTTGACCTTGGGATTATAGGCGCGACTCACCACACCCAGCCTCTAAAGTTTTCAATACCCAGAATTAATCAATTCTATCCTTTCCTCTAAAAAGATAAAAACCTTAGTCTGTTCTCACTTCAGTCCTCATTCTTCTTCTCCTTGAATTAAGGATCCTTGAACTTCCCCTTGAACTAAGATCTGGGATCTTAGTTCTCTATTATTATTTTTAGTTATACATAAAAATTACTTAAACTTCTCTGACTCAAAAAAAAAAAACCTTCTCCATGATGTGATTATTATGCACTGCATGCCTATATCAAAATATTCCATGTATCCTATAAATACATACACCTACTATGTACCCACAAAAATTAAAAATTAAAACAATTTTAAAAATTACTTAAACTTAACTATAACTTATAATGGCTGCTTTGCTTATAATTGCCCACTGGATACCACATCTTCCTATTTTTGGGATTTTTTTTTTTTTTTTTGAGACAGAGTCTTACTCTGTCGCCCAGGCTGGAGTGCAGTGGCACTATCTCAGCTCACTGAAATCTCCGCCTCCCCAGTTCAAGTGATTCTCCTTCCTCAGCCTCCCAAGTAACTGGGATTACAGGTATGTGCCACCACACCGCTAATTTTTGTATTTTTAGTAGAGACAGAGTTTCATCACATTGACCAGGCTGGTCTTGAACACCTGACCTCAGGTGATCCCCCTGCCTTGGCCTCCCAAGGTGCTGGGATTCCAGACGTGAGCCACCGCACACAGCCACATTCCCTGCATGGCTTGGTGCAGTTTTCTTGGTAGTGAGTTCTCCCGAGATGTGGTTGTTGTCAAGTGTGTGTGGCATCTACTCCCCCACCCCCATCTCTTGCTCCTGCTCCCACCATGTGAGACTCCTGCTCCCACTTCACCTTCCACCATGAGCGAAAGCTCCCTGAGGCCTCCCCAGAAGCCAAGCACAAGCCAGCGCCATGCTTCCTATACAGCCTGCAGAACTATAAGCCAAATCAACCTCTTTCTTTATCAATCACCTAATCTCAGGTATTTCTTTATAGCAATGCAAGAACGGCCTAGCATGTTCCCCAACTCAAGATACGACTTTAGTGTAACCCTGATTCCAAAACTGTACAAAGACTACAAGAAAGGAAAATTTCAGTTCAACTGTACCCATGAGATGTAAAAACCCTAAATTACATACTCATCAAATAGAACCTGGTAATGTATAAACACATAATGACCACATTGGGTTTATTTCAGGCATGCAAGACTAGTTCATTAGAAAATCTACTGATATAATTCGCCATGGTAATAGATTAAAGGAGAAAAGCCAGATGATGTCACTGATGATGCAAAACCATTCAATAAATTTCAACATCTACTCATGACAAAAACTCTTACCAAACCAAGAATGGAAAGTGTACTGTATTTATTTATTTATTTATTGTTGTTATTATTATTATTATTTGAGACAGAGTCTAGTTCTGTCACCCAGGCTGGAGGTTAGAAGAAAGGTCAGAGAGACTTGAAGGGGATCTGGACAGGCCACCATGGAATATGCCACTTTGACATAAAGATTATTTTGAGCTGAAGGCAATTGAGAATCAACAGATCCAGAACGAGTTCTCTGCCCTCCCCCTTTTTGCCTAAAAGCAGGTCATAAATTTGATTACACCAGTGTACTCCAGCCTGGGTGACAGAGCGGGAACCTGCCTCTTAAAAAGTAAATAAGTAAATAAAAGGATCTGCATTTCTACATAC
>NW_012098654.1:2639227-2658453 GCF_000951045.1 Mandrillus leucophaeus | reverse complement strand
AAAAAAAAAAAAATGGAAATTCTAACACATGCCACAACGTGGACATTGAGGATAATTTGCTAAGTAAAATAAGCCAGTCACAGAAAGACAAATACTGGTGATTCAACGGATAGGGGGTACTGAGGGAGGGTAGTCTCATTCATAGAGAGAAAGTGGAATGGTGGTTGCCAGGGGCTGGGGGTACGGGGAAAGGAAAGTTAGTGTTTACTGGATACAGAGTCTCAGTTTTACAAGATGAAAAAGAGTTTGGGAGACGGATGGTGCTGATGGTTGCACAACAGGATGAATGTATCTAATACCACCAAACCGTACAATGGTTAGGATGGTCCATTTCGTGTTACATGTATTTTACTGCAATAAAAAAAATTTAATGGGGGAAATCCATTAATAGTGGAATGCCCAGGAGTTCTAGTTCAGCCTGGACAACATAGTGAGACCCCATCTCTACAAAAAAATACAAAAAATTAGTCGGGTGTACTGGCATGCGCCTGTAGTGCCAAGTACCTGTAGTTCCGGCTACTGTGAGTGGAGAGGCAGGCGGCTGAGGTAAAAGGATGGCTTGAGCCCAGGAAATGGAGGCTGCAGTGAGCCTTGATCACGCCACTATACTCCAGCCTGGGTGACAGAGCAAGACTCCGTCTCAAAAAAAAAAAAAAAGGTTAAATAAGTTACAGTATGGTTATACTATAACATTCTGTTCAACGCTTATATAAACAAAGTGGACTTAAACATGAGCAGATTTTTAAGGCATACTTTTTCAAAAAATTCAATTTGCAAAACAATGTACCCAATAGGATCCTATGTATTTTATTTATTTATTTATTTATTTAGAGATGGAGTTTTGCTCTTTTGCCCAGGCTGGAGTACAATGGTGTGATCTCGGCTCACTGCAAACTCAGGCGCCGGACACCAGGCCCAGCTAATTTTTTATTTTTTTTTTTGGTAGAGATGGGGTTTCACCATGTTGGCCAGGTTGGTCTTGAATTCCCGACCTCAGGTGATCCGCCCACGGCTTCCCAAAGTGCTGGGATTACAGGCATGAGCCACTGCGCCCGGCCTTATTTTATTTTTTTAAAAACTGACAATAGTGTACAGCTCTGTGTATGTACAAAACATAATGCGTGTGGATGTGGGTGTGTACAGTTACACATTTGTAAATTCCTAGAAAACAGACTGGAAGCGAGACCCCAAAGTGGGACTTTGGGGAAAGGAAGAGGAGGGAGAGGAGGGAGAGAAGGGAGGGGAGGGAGGGGAGGGAGGCGAGGGAGGGTGGAACAGAGAACTTTCAAGTCTTGCTTTATGTATTCATGTATCATTTGAGTCTTTCCCAATGAACAGGTATTGATGTATTTGTTGTATAATTACATTTTTTAAGTGCTTTAAGACCCAGGTGGCGCTGAGCTAGATGCCTCATGGACTAATGACATGGTATTATGGTATTAACCACCATCCAGAGATAATTTACTCTTTCATAAGCATGCTGAGTGGCTGGTATTCCTGAATAAGGGATGTAGAAGCATAAGCAAGTATTAGAAAAGGGGATGATCTCACTCTTGCCTGTGACCTTTGTAAGTTTTATTCTTGCACTGATTTACTGCTGAAGCCCAAATGTGAGGCCTGACCATCCTTTTATTACCATCATCCTTTAACTCGCCCCTGGCTGTCAAGTTATCTGTAACAAAGCTTCCTCCCAGTCACCCTACCTGCCTCAGCTAGTCACTCAGCAATGCAAATAAAGAGAAGTCTGCATTTTGTAAGACTGTGACCACATACCACAGTAGGGCCCCAGGCGCCAGGCAGGCAGGGCCTGAGGCCGCCACACAACGGATACAGAGGGCTGGAGGGAGGAATCTTCAGGATCGGGTGAATACAGGACTGTCGCCACGCCACATTCCATCTGGGTCTAAAAAACAAGGAAACAGCTTGGAGCAGCGGCTCACGCCTGTAATCCCAGCACTTTGGGAGGCCGAGGTGGGTGGATTACCTGAGGTCAGAAGTTCGAGACCAGCCTGGCCAACATAGTGAAACCCCGTCTCTACTAAAACTACAAAAATTAGTGGTGCGTGCCTGTAATCCCAGCTACTTGAGAGACTGAGGCAGGAGAATCCTTTGAACCCAGGAGGCAGAGGTTGCAGTGAGCTGAGACTGCACCATTGCACTCCAGCCTGGGCAACAAGAGTGAAACTCCATCTCAAAACAAAAAAAAGGAAACGTAACTTTCTCTTCAGTATACTTTGTGAAATCTTTTTCTCTTCTGGAAAGAAGAAATCTGAACCAAGCACAGTTGTTATGGGTTAATTACCTTTGCTTGGCTTTCAAGAAAAACACTGAAGCAAAGACGGGGAATCTAAAGAGGCCAACATCTCATTCCTGTTTGCTGTCTTCCAACACAGGCTCTCAGATTTTACCAGCATCAACCCAAGGTTTGTGTCGGAGATTGCGCCTCCATTAGCCACAGTGTTGTCTTTTTTCTTTATTTTTTAAGACAATGAACTTTCAAGTCTAATGTTATTTTTAAGCCAAGTAAAAACCTCCAGGAGTAGGCTGAATTTAAAAACAAAATACTTGCCGGGTGCGGTGGCTCACGCCTGTAATCCTGGAACTTTGGGAGGCTGAGGTGGGTGGATCACGAGATCAGGAATTTGAGGCCAGCCTGGCCAACATGG
This sequence comes from Mandrillus leucophaeus, assembly GCF_000951045.1. Taxonomy (NCBI): domain Eukaryota; kingdom Metazoa; phylum Chordata; class Mammalia; order Primates; family Cercopithecidae; genus Mandrillus; species Mandrillus leucophaeus. The sequence goes on along the minus strand of NW_012098654.1, from coordinate 2,655,787 downwards.
TGAAACCCCATCTCCAGTAAAAATATAAAAATTAGCCGAATGTGGTGGTGCATGCCTGTAATCCCAGATACTCCGGAGGCTGAGGCAGGAGAATTGCTTGAACCCAGGAGGCAGAGGTTGCAGTGAGCCGAGATCATGCCACTGCACTCCAGCCTGGGCGACAAGAGCAAGACTCCATCTCAAACAAAAAAAAAAGAAAAGAAAAAAGAAAATCTGAGAATGTGGTCACATGCTGAATTGAAACAGCAAAGCAAAATAAAGCAGTTCTATGAAGTAGCTGAGTTTCTGAGGCCCAGCAGGTATGCAGCCCTGTGGGGAGATCCCATCTGATCAGCTCGTCCAGGCCTTGCTTGGGAACCTGTAAGCTGCAGGAAGTGAAAATGATGATGATGATGGTGATGATGATGGTGATGGTGGTGGTGAGGGTGATGGTGGTGGTGGTGAGGGTAATGATGGTGGTGATGGTGGTGGTGGTGAGGGTGATGATGGTGATGGTGACGGTGGTAGTGGTGATGGTGGTGGTGGGGGGGTGGTGATGGTGGTGGTGGTGGTGATGGTGAGGGTGATGGTGGTCCTGGCGATGGTGGTGGTGATGACGGTGATGGTGGTGGTAAGGGTGATGGTGGTGAGGGTGATGATGGTGGTGATGGTGATGGTAGTGGCAAGGGTGATGGTGATGTGATGGTGATGGTGGTGGTGAGGGTGGTGATGGTGATAGTGATTGTGGTGATGGTGATGGTAATGATGGTGATAGTGATGGTGGTGGTGGTGACAACGGTGGGGATGTTGATGATGATGGAGACAGTGATGTTGCTGGTGATGGTGACAATGGCGATGGTGATGGTGATGAATCCATCATTCACATTCTTCCCAGTGCTAAAGACCTTCCTTAGCGCTCAGCCCCAAAAGAGCCCATGGCCCCAGCCTGGATGCCTTGGGACTCAAGCTAGGGTCTGGGGAAAGAGCCAGCTCTGGAAGGGCCTCATGCTGGAACCGTGAAGAGTGTGTCCAGCCCAGATGTGAAAAGGAACAACCCCTTCCTCTGCAGTGTGCTGACAGACCCCTTGTGTGCACAGGGAAGATGCTGTAGCGAATAAACAGGGAAGAGTCTGAGAGCAACCCAGACCCACCCAGCGCTCCTTGAATGCCCAGGTCCCTGCTGCTGCTTCCCCTTACTAAGGGCAAAGGGAGAGTGTTTTCTAAAAAAAAAAAACAGCCAGATGATTCTGCAGAATTGGCTGCAGGAGAATATAATGTCCTCCTCATTTCTTAGGAAACCGACACCCTAGAATATAGAGTAAGTAACCAGACTCAGACGATACAATTGGCTACACTAAAATCATACTTTACATTTAATGTTGCAGTTACAGAAATGAATCCTATGGCACAGGCTCTTGACCTCTAAAAAGACTTTCTTCTCTGTAATGGATGATACCAATGACTACTTTCTAGGGTTACTGGTTGGACAGAGTTGGAGATGTAGCACATAAAGGTCCACATACTGGTACAGAGAAGCTCTCGAAGATATGGTAACTGAAAAAGCAGGGGCAGAAGAATGCGACCCCTCTTGGGATTTTGGATAGAATTCGAACCTTTTGTATAAAGTGTGAAAGAAAATCGGCCAGGCGCAGTGGCTCACGCCTGCAATCTCAGCACTTTGGGAGGCCGAGGCGGGCAGATCACGAGGTCAGGAGATCGAGACCATCCTGGCTAACACGGTGAAACCCTGTCTCTACTAAAAATACAAAAAAAAAATTAGCTGGGCATGGTGGCAGGCGCCTGTAGTCCCAGCTACTAGGGAAGCTGAGGCAGGAGAATGACATGAACCCGGGAGGCGGAGCTTACAGTGAGCCGAGATCGCACCACTGCACTCCAGCCTGGGTGACAGAGCGAGACTGGCTCAAAAAACAAAAACAAAAACAAAAACAAAAAAAACCACTTCAAATGATGAGCCCCAACCCCCGAAGTTAACCTCCTAGCTCAGTGCAGGCCACACAGCAGGTGGTCAGTAAGCCCGGCCCCTTCCTTGCTAAACCAGTTGGCACCTGGGATGCAAACCTCCCTTCAGCAGTGCAGGGCAGGGCCATCACAGCCCTAGAGCAACATTCGGTCTTTGGCTTCAGGAATTCAGTTAATGGGCACCTGGCTGCCCCTTGCTCAGTGGGGCAAGCCGTGGCCTCGAGCTAGTTGGAGGCTCCAGTGCTCCTCCTGCAACAGAAGTTTTAGGTCTTCTTCCTAACTCTCCGGGGGTCTTGGGCAGGCCACTTGGGCTCTCAAAGCAGCTGTTACTGTCTCTAAGATGGCAGAGACCCCCTACCCTCACCCTCAACTCAGGAGAAGCACAGTCAAGCCAACTGCCACACATCTGAATTCTGACTCCAGGTCACTTTTCAACTGTAGATAGCGCCCCTCCCACTTAAGTTTCCAATTTTTGTTTGTCCCCTCCCCATTAACTTACTAGAAGTTAGGAAGCAATTTTGTTCAGCCTGGGAAAGAAGTGGGCAGATACGAGAGGGTGGAGGTTTTAAAAATGTAGTCATTCAATAAGGACCAGCAAAAAGCCCAAGGTTTAGACAAAGCTGGTTCCGGGAGCCCCCCATCCCAAACACCGTCAGGGAAAGGGAAGTAAATCTTCACTGCAATGCCTGGGCTCTGATAACGGTGATTTCTCTTAGAGATGCTCTTTGAGAAATGCTCATCTAGAAACACCTTTTCCTGCTGCCCTGAAGGCACAAAAACTCAAAGAGCCAATTCCTTTCAATATCTCCCTTCCTGTAGATATCTCTAAAATTCCAAAGATCTTATTCAGAGGTAAGGGATGCTGGCAAAACACCTAGCAAACTTGAGAGAGTTTACGGATGTTAACTATTAGTAATAAATGGTTTTCAGATCATCAATTTGACTTTTCCTTTTTTTTTTTTTTTTATTGAGACAGTGTCTCACTCTGTTGCCCAGGCTGGAGTGCAGTGGTGTGATCTTGGCTCACTGCAACCTCTGCTGCCCGGGTTCAAGCGATTCTCCCGCCTCAGCCTCCCAAGTAGCTGGAATTACAGGCGCCTGCCATCATGCCCAGCTAATTTTTGTAGTTTTTAGTAGAGACAGGGTTTCACCATCTTAGTCAGGCTGGTCTTGAACTCCTGACCTCGTGATCCACCCGTCTTGGCCTCCCAAAGTGTTGGGATTATAGGCGTTAGCCACAGCACCCAGCCTGTGACTTTCAAATAGCAGGTATCTGCCAAGCGCAGTGGCTCATGCCTGTAATCCCAGCACTTTGGAAGGCTGAGGCGGACAGATTACCTGAGGTCAGGAGTTCAAGACCAGCCTGGCCAATGTAGTGAAACCCAGTCTCTACTAAATATGCAAAAATTAGCTGGGCATGGTGGCGGGCACCTGTAATCCCAGCTACTTGGGAGGCTGAGGCAGGAGAATTGCTTGAACCTGAAAGGTGGAGGTTGCGGTGAGCTGAGATAGGGCCATTCATTGGACTTCAACCTGGGAGACAAAGACAGACTCCGTCTCAAACAAACAAACAAAACAAATAGCAGGTATCCAGTAAACAAACAGCAGGTGTCCAGTTTTCTTTCCTTATTAAAAGTGGGCTGGGCACAGTGGCTCGTGCTGTAATGCTAGCACTTGGGAGGCTGATAGAAGGATCACTTGAGCCCAGGAGTTTGAGACCAGCCTGGGCAACATAGTGAGACCCTATCTCTACAAAAAAATAACTAGCTGGACATGGTGGCATGTGCCTGTAGTCACAGCTACTTGGGTGGCTAAGGCATGAGGATCACTTGAGCTGGGGAGGTCCAAGCTGCAGTGAGCCATAGTTGCACCACCACACTCCAGACTGGGCAACAGAGCAAGACCCTGTCTCAAAAACGAAACAAGGCCAGGCATGGTGGCTCCTGCCTGTAATCCCAGCACTCTGGGAGACCAAGGCAGGCAGATCACTTGAGGCTATGAGTTTGAGACCAGCCTGGGCAACATAGTGAAACCCCATCTCTACAAAAAATACTAAAAATCAGCTGGGCACAGTGGTACGTGCCTGTAGTCCCAGCTACTCAGGAGGCTGAGGCAGGAGAATTGCTTGAATCCAGGAGGCAGAGGTTGCAGTGAGCCGAGACCGAGACACTGCACTCCAGCCTGAGCGACAGAGTGAGACCCTGTCTCTGAACAAAAAAACAACAAAAGTGTACCTTACCTCATATTCACCAATCTGAACTCAAAATTCATCCCAGCCCCTACCCCAGGGACTCCTTCACAAACTCAGGACATTGAAATCTCCACATGATCTGTGTTCAAGTCAGGAAATGTGGGGGTTGTGGCCAGGCACAGTGGCTCACGCCTGTAATCCCAGCACTTTGGGAGACTGAGGCAGGTAGATCACTTGAGGCCAGGAGTTTGAGACCAGCCTGGCCAACACGGCAAAACCCCATTGCTACCAAAAATACAAAAATTAGCTAGGCATGGTGGTGCACATCTGTAATCCCAGCTACTCGGGAGGCTGAGGCAAGAAAATCCCTTGAACTTGGGAGGTGGAGGTTGCAGTGAGCCAAGAACATCGCATCACTGCACTCCAGCCTGGGCAACAGAGCAAGACTCTGTCTCAAAAAAAAAAAAAAAAAAAAAAGTGGGGGTTGTCCCGGACACCCTGTCACACCAAGTGGGTGCCCAACGCTGCCACCTGACTGGCCTCAGCATCCCGCCTGCCTGCACGCCTCCTCCAGAAGGGTCTCTTCTCAGCAGGGCCGGTCTTTGAACTAGGTGGGTCAGGTCTCTCTCTGGGGGTTGTCTCTGTCTTGACACCTCGCCGTGGCCCTGGCTACCTCTCCAACTTCACTTCCTACTGTGTACCTCCAATAACCCGCCCCTCCCTGCTCCTCCTGCCTGGTACGCTCTGAACAGATACCTACTTGTCTCTTTCACACCCAAAAGTCCTCAGATTCTCACTGAGATGTCTTTTTGGAGAGGCCTTTGCTTCCCATCATGCAATTCCCCTGTCACTGCCTCCTTACCCTCTTTCATTTTCTTCATAGAATGTGGGTATTTGAGTATTTGCTTTCATCTCTCCCTGGTGCCCACAGTATAAGCTCCCCAAGGACAAAGGCTGTGTTTCTCCCTGACATATTCCCAATACCAGGAACAGCAGTTGGCACACAGTAGGTACTGAGCACACAGCTGGGGAAGGAATGAAAACCTAAGCTCTGCTCCTGCTCCACACCTGAAATGTCACTTCCTCAGAAGCCTCCCTCCCCACCATGTAACTCTTCTCTCCCTTAGCATTATCATCTGTTAAAGTGCTTACTAAAATAGACAATTACACGTGTGTTTGCATTGTAAAAGTTAACATCTGCCCAGCATTCTGGACCAGGGTCAGCCACCCACAGCCTGAGGGCCCTCCCAAGCAGCCAGTGACGAGACGGCTGCCAGTGCTCTGGGTTACCAGCATATCCCCTCGGCCACTCCAGCAGAGAGAGTACAGCGGCTGTGAGACCCTCAGATGGAGTCTTGTGGACTGACTGAGCTCCCCTGGGTCACATGGCCGGTGGAAAACAGGGCTCTGACTGGCTGGGTCTAGGTCATGTGCCCACCCAGGAGGAACTGAGTGGTTCACAAGGAATGCTGGGTGCTATTACCTGGGGAAGGGAAAAGAGATGTTGGGCTAACCTTGAAAAGTTTTTATCCAAGGACTCTTTCCATAATGGAAAAAGGAACTAGTGTATAATCACCAGTACAACCAATTTTTTTTTCTTTTCTCTTTTTGTTTTTTTGGAGACAGGGTCTTGCTGTGTCACCCAGGCTGGAGTTCAGTGGTGTGATCATAGCTCATTGCAGCCTTGATCTCCTGGGTTCAAGTGATCCTCTCACCTCAGGTTCTTAAGTAGCTGGGACTACAGGTGTATTCAACTATGCCTGGCTAATTTTTGTTATTTTTTTTGTAGAGATGGAGACTTGCTATGTTGCCCAGGCTGGTCTTGAACTCCTGGCCTCAAGCAATCCTCCTGGCTCGGCTTCCCAAAGTGCTGGGATTACAGACATGAGCCACCACACCCAGCCCTCATAGGTATTTTTTAATAGCACATTAAAAACACACAGCTAATAAGCAGAGAAAATAATAAGCCTCTTAAAATTCTGCTTGTATGCCTTTCCTCCTTGCTGTGTAAAATGTGTTCACTGTTCTTCTATTTCAGTGCTATAGGGACAGTTAAGAGCTACAAATGAAGGTGATACGGAATTTAATTTCACAAAAGAAATGAGGGACAAAACAAGGAATGATCAGTAGTTTGCTAAATGCCCTGTTTATTCTGCAAACAAGGCTTAGAAATGTATAGACACAATCTGTAGGCTGAGAAATCTCTGTGTAGTTGTGAGTTCACAACTATACTTCCGCAAAAGCAGTAGTGACAGCCGCTTCTGAATACATTAACCTACCATTGTTTTGTTTAGAGCGAACATAGTGAGAATGGATTCCTAATGGCCTGTTTCTCTAAGTGATCATCACAGTTCGCTGCTCTAGTCTTTAAGAACAAGTGGAGCCTTCACTTGAGCCGCCACCTCCTTGCCGTTCAGGGCTTCAACAATTGCAAGTGCAAACTCGAAGCTGGTCCCAGGCCCCCGGCTTGTAAGAATCAGGCCGTCCTTTTCCACACGATTCTCAGAGTAGGTGTAATGACCTGCAAAGTAGAAACAGAAAAGGTGACATTCTAATGGGCTATGTGATGAGAAAGACGATTACTTACCAATTCAATTCACTACGACAGCATGTAAACCCAACCTGCAGGCTAGCCATTCAAAAACATTTACTTGGCACTCCAAGCTCTTAGAAGCCCCCTACAAGAGTATTTTTAAAACTGCAGAGCAAAGGGTGAGAGAAACCACTGTTAGAATGAAACAAATATGTGTAAGTTAAATGCAGCTGCTAAGACTTTAAGTGTCGGGGGAGATGTCAGTGAATGACAGTTACTCACATCACTATTTTACAACAAAGCTCCAGTGTCAATTCTGAAGTGCCAGGGAAAGGATGAGGGGATGCGGCAATGCTGAAGGCAGAAGCCACCCTGATCAACATGTGGCGGCACGCACACCCTCTGATGCCTCAAAAACAACCACAGCACAACATACTGGAGGCGGGTATGCATGTGTGTGTGCGTGTGCAGGTAGAAAGCACATTCACTCTCAAGGACTACTCTCCTTCTGCATCCCCGCAACCCCTGTGCCAACCAGTTGGCTATTTCTTGGCAAATATAACATCAAAACTGGGATTCTTGAGCATGGATGCCCTGAGCTCTGCCCCTCCACAGCAGGTAGTCACCAGCCTCTCCACTGCACACAGAGCCTAACCTCTCCCGCTATACCCATCCCTATCACTCTCCCACCTGGAGCTTCCCTTACTGAATACAACAGGTTCTCTCCTGCTCCAGGATGAGCTCAAGGGCTGCTCCCTTCACCCATAGACCAGCTCTGGGTTCCCAGTTTCTTGCCCCTTTGGTTTCAGCATCAACAAAAATCCCTCAGAGAGGGTATCTGTGACCACCCCCATCTTCCCAAATTACGTTCCTCTGTTGACTCTATCACCGCATCCTATTTACTGCCCTCCCAGCATTGATACAATCTATCACAATCTATAAACATTTCATTTCCTTGTTTATTGTTTACTCTTTAAAAGGGCTGGGCCTTCATCAGTCCCTGTCTGGCCAATGATATCCATGGCACACAAGAGGCGCCCCTGAAGTGTGAGGTCAAAGGCACCAAACACCATTCTCGACTGATCTGTTTTCTCCACCTGTCCCCTGCTTTAAAGAGGAAGGATCTCTGCATGATTATAGCTCTCCCTTCTGGCTGTGCACCCCTTCAACCCATGCCCAGCACCCAAAAGCTCTCTCTCCAGAGTGTGAAGCAGGGCACAGCCAGTTCCCCATGGAAAGCCCTTGACAACTCCTCTCCAGCACCTGAAGGTCACGCTGAACTCCATGTCACGGGGCATGGAGCCCTCTGCGGTCCGGCCTTCGCACAGAGACTGGGCTGGGACCAGAAGGGAGATGGAAAGGAACCTGCTGTCTGGGTAGAAGCTGGTGGTGCCTGCACTAAGCTGGTCACAGTGATCCAGAGGAAATGGAGGTTTGAAATGAAGGCCTAGGTGAGGAGGCTTCAAGGATGACTCCCAGCTGCCTATCCCAGGTGACTGGATGATGGTGACACCACTTAGTGATGTGGGGACACAGAACAGATTTAGCGGAGGGGAAGCGACAAAGCTCCTCTGTGAACTCCTGCTCTATCCTGATGCACCTGCCACACAGGCAGGCGGGTGGCTCTGGCCACTAGAGCTCAGTGCAGACCTGGGAACACCCCGAAGGCACAGCTTTCTCTTCTTCTTCTGTTCCCAGTGCCAGGTACTAAGGAGGAGCTTAGGAAACGTCTGTTCAATGAACACACATAAAAATTCATCCGAAAACCTCCCTTCAACAGAAGCAGAGTGCTTCTGCTGTATTAATGAGCTTCTGAAACCACAAAATGTTCATTTCTTTTCCAAGGAGATTAACAATGGCTACAGGAACTTGTCTTACTGTCATTAGAAACCAAGCCACCGCTGGTCGAAGGCAGTGAGTTATCTCAATTGATCGTTCACAGGCAGTTACTCCTTGTTCTACTCTTTCTCCTCTTCTCACTACTGTGCTTGACTAATCTAAAAAATTTAAAAAATCAGGTCACCCACCAAAATAAATGAATAGAGTACATTAAAATTTTCCAATTTAACTATTCTAGAGAAAAAGAGGATCCCTAGTTTGAGGGGAAAAGGTTTATCATAATCTGGCCTCATTTACTGATGGTTAAACCAGGCCAAGACCATTTCAAATGATAACCTAGAAACTGCATGGGCTAGGTCTTCCAGAGCGACGGTGAGATGCACAGCTGACAGTGGGACAACACAAGGCACAACTGTAAATGGTTCACTGAACAGTATCTTTGTGGCTGAAACAGTGCAAATAGGGTTTAAACTGGTTAAATATGCTTAAAGGTTCTACGGTTCTTGTCGGACTTTTAATCGGGAAAAGCAAAAGGTTTAAGGTTGCCACCTGCATCCACCTAGTGGCGAAGACAGCACACACATCCTGTCAGCGCTAGGAAGGCACTGTGCAAACTTGAGGGTGGAACTGTGACCCTATAGTGAATTCAGATTTTACACTTCCCATTCCAACCAGCAGAAGGCATTGATTTTTATTTCTTTATTTTTTTAAACCAGATTCGAAGTCTTAAAGTCTCTTCAGAGAAAAAGCAATGGGAAGCTGGGCGCGGTGGCTCATGCCTGTAATTCCAACAGTCTGGGAGGCCAAGGCAGGTGAATCACCTGAGGTCAGGATTTGGAGACCAGCCTGACCAACATGGTGAAACCCCGTCTCTATTAAAAAATACAAAACAAAAAAAAAATTAGCTGGGCCTGGTGGCGGGTGCCTGTAATTACAGCTACTCAGGAGGCTGAGACAGGAGAATCACTTGAACCCGGGAGGCAGAGGTTGCAGTGTGCTGAGATGCGCCACTACACTTCAGCCTGAGTGAGAGAGCAAGACTCCGTCTCAAAAAAAGAAAAACAAAAAAGTTGGGGGGCTGGGCACGGTGGCTCACGCCTGTAATCCCAGCACTCTGGGAGGCCGAGGCAGGCGGATCACAAGGTCAGGATATGGAGACCATCCTGGCTAACACAGTGAAACCCCGTCTCTACTTAAAATACAAAAAATATGCCAGGCGTGGTGGCGGGCGCCTGTAGTCACAGCTACTTGGGAGGCTGAGGCAGGAGAATGGCGTGAACCTGGGAGGCGGAGCTTGCAGTGAGCACAGTGAGCGCCTGGATGACACAGCGAGACTCCGTCTCAAAAAAAAAGACAATGGGAGGGCACAGGACACAGGTCAGCAACTACGAGTCAGGGCCGAGGCCAGGTTACTGCCTGTTTTTGCAAATGCAGCTTCACTGGCACAAAGCCACTCTGCATTTTTAGGACTGTCTGTAGCTATTGTGGAGCTGCAACAGTTGACTAGCTGCCAGAGAGCTGAAGTCCCAGAAAGCCTGCAATATTTACCACCTGGCCTTTGGGGAACAGTCAGCTGACCCCTGAGCAGAGTTCTGGGTTCAAATCCCAGGTCTGCCATTTGGTGGCTGTCTGACCTCTCAGAGCTTCACTTTTTGGTAAAATGAGAATGACATCAACCTAGCAAACAAACAGTACTCAGCAGTGGTGGCATGCAGTGGCGTACAGAGGCTAGGGGAGGGCAGTTTTTTCACCAACAATCCTGAAGCAGGTTTATCCTCAGGCAACGGACAAGGAAACAGGCTTGGAGAAACTAAGGAAACCTCCCACAGTGAGTAGGGAAGCTGAGGGCCACCCCAAGATGCCAGGCTCCAGAAACCCTGCTCTTCAGTGCTCAGGTATGGGACCATGCATGCGGATGCCATCAAACAGTGGACAAATGAGAAATGGAATCACACATTACACTTATAACCGACTTATTCTAAAATCGGAGGAATTCAAAGATTATGGGGACTGAGGCTGGTAGCACACACCTGTAATTACAGCACTTTGGGAGAGCAAAGTGGGAGGGTCATTTGAGCCCAGGAGTTTAAGTACCACCTGGGCAACACAGTGAAACCCTGAATCTACCAAAAACAAGAAAAAAGAAAAAAGACTATGGCCTTCAGATGGGATTGCTTATCTGAGGAGAAACTGTCACACTGATCTTTCAAGTTCACAATGAGGACAAGGGCCTCACCCAGAGCAGACTCCCAGGTGATGACTGCAGCCCTACCTCTCAAAGTGTCCTGAAGGGGTAGACATTTCAAGTATCCACTTCTTATAATAGAGGTTACTGACTAAATCCAACACCTGGTAACTTAAATGTGTGTGGGAGCCTTTTGCTACCACAGAGCAGGGGAGGGGCAGAAGGCAAAACTGGATGCAAGGCAGAGGGCTGGGCTTGAGATCTGGCCTCAGTCTCTCCTTGTTTGTGAAGCTAGGATGATGCCACCTGCCTTGCTGGGCACTGGGGACCAGGAAGCTCCACCAAGATAACATAGGGGAACCTGCTTTGTAAACTCCGAGTGTGAGCATCAACAATCTGGTATTTTTCTATGCCTGACCAACCTCAATGTTTTTGAGGCACTAAAGGAAAACAGATGCAACAGGTACACCTTCAGGTAGTGCAGGAGGGCGCTCTGCTTGAGTCTTCCCTCTGAAGACATCACAAAGGGAGCCCAGTTCTGTTCTTTCTACTTCTTTCAACCCTCTAAAATCCTTCCATGAGTTTAAAGTAAATTAAATTCCTACATTTAAAATGCCCAGAAACCAGAGCCTTTTTTAAAAAGTACTAATTATTATTATTTTTTTTTTTGAGATGGAGTCTCGTTCTGTTGGCCCGGCTGGAGTGCAGTGGAGTGATCTCGGTTCACTGCAAGCTCCACCTCCCCGGTTCACGACATTCTCCTGCCTCAGCCTCCCAAGTAGCTGGGACTACAGGCGCCCGCCACCACGCCTGGCTAATTTTTTTAGTATATTTAGTAGAGATGAGGTTTCACCGTGTTAGCCAGGATGGTCTCGATCTCCTGACCTCGTGATCCACCCGCCTTGGCCTCCCCAAGTGCTGGGATTACAGGCGTGAGCCACCGCGCCCGGCAAAAAGTACCAATTTTCAGATAGTTATAATGATAACACAGTATCTTTCCAGCAACTAAAATGAAACCGTAAGCAGGGCACAGTGGCTCACATCTATAATCCTAGTACTTCGAGAGGCCAAGCCAGAAGGATTGCTTGAGGCCAGGAGTTCAAGACCAGACTGTGCAATATAGTTAGGCCCTGTCTCTACAAAAAAATTTTAAAATTAGCCAAGTGTGGTGGTTCATGCCCATAGTTCCAGCTACTTGGGAGGCTGAGGTGAGAGGATTGCCTGATCCCAAGACGTGGAGGTTACAATGAACTGAGATCACACCACTACACTCCAGCCTGGGTGACAGAGCAAGCCTCTGTCTCAAATAAATTAAATAAATTAACAAACCATGGATTTTCAGGAAAACACTGCTCTGGATCAAATGTAAGTGTATGTAGAATGTACAACAGCAAGACAGAACCCTCATGTAAACTATGGACTCTGGATGATGATGTGTCAACGTGGGTGCAGATTCTGGTGCAGGATGTTGATAGTAGGGGACGCTATGCATGGCCAGGGGCGGGTGGCTTGGGAGTGGGTAGTGGGTGAAGGTAGACAGGAATTTGGCTGTGAACCTAAAACTGCTCTAAAAAAATAAAGTTTAGTAATTAAAAAACATGCAGTATAATGAAAAGTGCATTACTTTTAAAAGGGAGCTCAGATATGCTCACAACGGCATTCAAGGATGTTCATTACAGCATGGTTTACAAGGGCAAAAGCAAAAAACCACCTCCATGCCCACCCCCAGGGGAAGGTTACATACAGCACGGCATATTCTAACACTGGACTAGCAGCTGCACTTAATGAGAATGAAGCAAATCTAAATCCACACATGCTGTTAAAAGATAACATAAGATATAATGTTAAGTTAAAAAAAAGAAAGCTGTAGAACAACACATTTAGTAGATCTCATTTTAGTTAAAATAAAAAGGATAGTATGTATATAGATAAAATTCTATAGTTATACAAGAAACTTTTTTTATTTTTTTGAGATAGGGTCTTGCTTTGTCCCCCAGGCTGGAGTGCAGTGGTGAGATCACAGCTCACCACAGCTTTGACTTCCCAGGCTTAAGCTATCATTCCACCTCAGTCTCCTGAGCAGCTCCAACTACCAGTGTGCATCACTACGCCTGGCTAATGTTTTTTGTATTTTTAGTAGAGATGGAGTTTCACCATGTTGCCCAGGCTGGTCTCGAACTCCTGGGCTCGAGCGATCCACCCACCTCAGTTTCCCAAAGTATTGGAATTACAGGCGGGAGCCACTGCGCCCAGTCTACAAAAAACTTGTGGTGGCACATGCCCGTAACCCCAGTTACTTGGGAGGCTGAGGCAGGAGAATCCCTTGAACCTGAGAGGCGGAGGTTGCAGTAAGCCGAGATTGCGCCCCTGCACTCCAGCCTGGGCAACAAAGTGAGAGACTCCATTTCAAAAAAAACAAACGAACAAACAAAAAAAACCACAAGCATATGGGCTGGGTGTGGTGGCTCACGCCTGTAATCCCAGCACTTTGGGAGGCTGAGGCAGGCAGATCACGAGGTCAAGAGTTCAAGGACGGGTGTGGTGGCTCACACCTGTAATCCCAGCACTTTGGGAGGCTGAGGCGGGTGGATCATGAGGTCAGGGGTTCAAGACCAGCATGATCAACATGGAGAAATCCCATCTCTACTAAAAAACACAAAAATTAGCCAGGCATGGTGGGGCGCACCTGTAATCCCAGCTACTCAGGAAGCTGAGGCAGAAGAATCGCTTGAACCCAGGAGGTGGAGGTTGCAGTGAGTGGAGAATGCGCCATTGCATTCTGGCCTGGGCAACAGAGCGAGACTCTGTCTCAAAAAAAAGTTCGAGACCAGCCTGACCAACATGGTGAAACCCCATCTCTACTAAAAACACAAAAATTAGCTGGGCGTGATGGCATGCACCTGTAATCCCAGCTATTCAGGAGGCTGAGACAGGAGAATCACTTGAACCGGGGAGGCAGAGGTTGCAGTGAGCCAAGATCACGCCACTGCACTCCAGCCTGGGCGACAGAGCGAGACTCTGTCTCAAAACACAAACAAACAAACAAAAACAAGCATATACTTACCTCCATTCATCATTTTGTCTTTAGCAAGAGGGTGTGTGGTAACTTTACTTCCAAAACCTATTTCATGAGCCAACAGAGCAGTAGGACCTAAAAATAAAAATAAAAAGATCTAAGTGCGGATATAGAAAAATCCCACGTTTAAAAAATCATAATAGTGCCTGGCACAGTAGCTCCTGCCTGTAATCTCACCAAATGGGGAGGCCTAGGTAGAAAAACTGCTTGAGCCCAGGAATTTAGCATCAGCCTGGGCAACACAGATCCCTTCTCTAACAAGAAAAACTGCAACAGCAAAGTATTCTTCAAAATCAAGAGGCTCTTACCAAACATACAGCTACGATTCTGAAATGAAACACTTCCTAGTACGAGAGATAAAGTATGTTTATAACAAACAATTTGCTGAGCACATCTGGCAAAAGCACAGAAACTCAAAATACTTCAATAACCATTTACTCAAGAAGATTTACCTTGATACCAGCAGAGCATACACAGATAAACAATATGCTCACCTCTCTCACCTCCCCCACCCCCAGAACAGGGACCACACATACCAGGAGTCTGAAGGAAAGGGAGGATTACTGTGGGGCAGGCTGAACTTCTTACCTCACTCTTAGTAAAAGGAAAGACTTAGTTACATCCTAAAGGCAACTGGTACTCCCTGAACTTCTGGATTTTATTGCTCTTTTATAGTTTTATTTTCTACATGAAAATGGGAAATTAGGCCAGGCGCGGTGGCTCATGCCTGTAATCCCAGCACTTTGGGAGGCTGAGGCAGGCGGATCACGAGGTCAGGAGATCAAGACCGCTGGCTAATATGGTGAAACCCCATCTCTATTAAAAATACAAAAAATTAGCCGGGCGTGGTGTTGGGCGCCTGTAGTCCCAGCTGCTCGGGAGGCTGAGGCAGGAGGATGGCATGAACCCGGGAGACGGAGCTTGCAGTGAGCGGAGACCGCGCCCCTGCACTCCAGCCCGGGCAACAGAGCGAGACTCCATCTCAAAAAAAAAAAGAAAAGAAAATGGGAAATTAACACTCATTCATCCACCTGTCCATCCAGGTCCATCCTGGTAGGATTAAAATCGACAGCACACTGTCCCTGAAGGAGATAGCCTGTGAAGTGCCTGGAAGTGTAAGATATAAAGGCACTAGCATCACTTTACGAAAGCTACTTAAGCAAAGAACCACATGGAAGTGTCAGTTAATGAAGTCTTTCCAAATTGACAGGTCCTAACTTGAGATTTTTATTTAAATGTATTCACTGAAAATGGCCAACTTCAGGGAGGGTCACAAGCATATTGCATATGTAATAGTCCTCAAATAAGGATTAAAAACAAAGATTTCATATACTTTTAATTGTTATTTCATCTTAAAGCTTTTTACAAAGTATTCATTCTACCTTTTTTCTCTAAGCCGCACATATAAACATTCTAAAGCCTCACATGACACTTAGAAGGATGTTTCAGAACAGCACCTTGACTTTGGAAACACTTAGGGTGCCCTGGATGGCTAAGATCCTACGGCACAGTCTGTACACTTTTAGTGTCAGCAAACTTGAGAGGTCTTGGTCTTACTGACCTTTCATTTTTCAACAAGACTCCAAGGAAGGAGTTATATAATATACCCACAGGCTACTCAGACTGTAACTGTTACAAACAGGAAGATCACACAAATACTACCTAATTACATAAGCTTTCTGCCTAATATCAGGTGTCAGTTTCAGACCAAGTCCTGATTTATAGCTCTTAAATCAAAAGCCTCAAATGTCTCTTTTCCACGTTACTTTTTACACACAAGACAGCTATGTATGGTAGCAAAGTTTTAAAGTCTATAAGAATTGAATAATAATTTTTATTTGAATGGATTTATAAATTGCTTTTAATTTTTATTTGGTAAGTTTAAGAAGAAATTCCTACATCATCTTGTATTTTAAAGTAAACTTTAATAGATGATTGTACAGTGAGGAAAGTGATCAGTGAGAATTTTTAGGCTGCTCCCTTCAATGTGGTAATAAAATCACTGCTACAATGATGTGCATAAATTTACGTTACAGTTGGATGCAGGAATTTACTGATGTCTTTCTTACTCATCATGGTAAGCTCATAATTACTGTTTTCTGGGGCTTCAGAACCCTATTTGGAATATTGGAGAAGAGACGTTTCACTCTCCTAGGACCTGGGATTCTGACGGATGAAAACTCTCTGCACTCTGCACTACAGTGCAGAGGGTGCAGCTGACCACGTCCCCTTCTGCAGCCAAGAGCGCCACCCTGTGGTGACTTGCAAAATGACCACGTCTGCCAACTCCCCAGCTCCTCCAGGTGGCCAAGACCTTGTTTCCAGAGGCCTTATTCCTAGACCTGGGCACGTCAGCTGACAATTGTCCACTCCTCCAACTCCACACTTCCTCCGCCTCCCCCACTCAAAGTAAACTCATTTAATTTTCTTCTCAACATAAACTCCCTTCCAATTTGCCTTCCTCGTTCACTCAATATTAAGGACTAGGCTAATATTCTTTGTGTTCAAAATGTTTCCAATTCCTAACTGCAACACTTCAGAATAATCCTGGCTGAGCATGGTGGCTCACGCCTGTAATCCCAGCACTTTGGGAGGCCAAGGTGGGCAGATCACGAAATTACGAGTTCGAGACCAGCCTGGCCAACATGGTGAAACCCCGTCTCTACTAAAAACACAAAAATTAGCCAGGCATGGTGACAGGCGCCTGTAATTCTAGCTACTCGGGAGCCTGAGGCAGGAGAATCACTTAAACCTGGGAGGTGGAGGTTGCAGTGAGC
>NW_012098654.1:2628132-2638222 GCF_000951045.1 Mandrillus leucophaeus | reverse complement strand
CCGCCTCCCGGGTTCAAGTGATTCTCCTGCCTCAGTCTCCCAAGTAGCTAGGATGACAGACATGTACCACTATGCCCCGCTAATTTTGTTATTATTATTTTATTTATTTATTTATTGAGATGGAGTTTCGCTCTTGTTGCTCAGGCTGGAGTGCAATGGCGCAATCTTGGCTCACTGCAACCTCCACTTCTCAGGTTCAAGCAATTCTCCTGCCTCAACCTCCCAAGTAGCTGGGATTACAGGCATGAGCCATCATGCCCAGCTAATTTTGTATTTTCAGTAGAGACAGGGTTTCGACATGTTGGTCAGGCTTGTCTCGAACTCCTGACCTCAGGTGATCCACTCGCCTCAGTCTCCCAAAGCGCTGGGATTACAGGTGTGAGTCACCGCGCCCAGCCATGGCTGATCATTTTGCTACTTTTGTGGCACAGGACAAACTGACTTGCGGTTTTTACTTTCAGCAGAATCATAAGGAAACAAACTCAGCCCAAACTCTTAACTTTCTTCCTTTGTTCAAAGCATCTAGGACTGAGGCTTGCTTCACAGCAGCAGAGCCAAGGAAAATCAAACTCAAGGATCTGTGACGTTCTCTCCAAAGAGGGGTACACCTGCTTGGGCTGCAGTGACTGCAGTGACTGCAGTGCCTGCAGTGCCCTTTGGCAGAGATAACTACCTGAGCCTCAGGGCAGGTCAAAAGGCTAGTGATGAGTCTTGTAGCAAGCCCATGTACAAGACCTGCCAGGGTGGTCGACCGCTGTGGTTCTTCCCAGCCCCTAATGCCAGGGTTCTCAAACATTTAGGTCTCAGAATCTTTAGCTTTTATGTGGGTTATATCTATGAACATCTGCCATATTAAAAATTATTACTTTTTTTTTTTAGATAATCTTGCTCTGTCACCCACGCTGGAGTGCAGTGGCGCCATCTCGGCTCACTGCAACCTCCGCCGCCTGGGTTCAATAGATTCTCCTGCCTCAGCCTCCTGAGTAGCTGGGATTACAGTCACGCACCACCATGCCCAGCTAACCGCCCAGCTAACTTTTGTATTTTTAGTAGAGATGGAGTTTCACCATGTTGGCCAGGCTGGTTTTGAACTCCTGACCTCAAGTGATCCTCCTACCTCAGCCTCCACAGTAGCTGGGATTACAGGCGTGCACCACCACGCCCACGCCCAACTAACTTTTGTATTTTTAATAGAAACGGGATTTCACCATGTTTGCCAGACTGGTTTTGAACTCCTGACCTCAAATGATCCGCTCACCTCAGCTTCTCAAAGTGCTGAGATTACAGGCATGCGCCACCATGCCCGGCCAATTATTACTATTAATGGCAAAAACCACAATTACTTTTACACCAACCTAATAAAACTGGGAAATTTTTAAAACACAGTAATAGATGCTCAAATGATGGTATCATCCCACTCTGATGTCACTCCTGAAAGACTGAGAAGAAAAAAGGCAAACAACATTTTGTTTGAAAGACATGGTCTCAATCTGTTGCCCAGGCTGGAGTGCAATCATAGCTCACTGCAGCCTCTAACTCTTGCCCTCAAGCAACCCTCCCATCTCAGCCTCCTGAGTAGCTGGGACTACAGGTATGCAGCACTGTGCTCGGCTAATTGTTTGTTTGTTTGCTGAGATGGGGTCTATGTTGCCAAGATTAGTCTCAAACTCCTGGCTTTCAAGAGATCCTTCTGCCTTGGCCTCCCAAAGTGCTGGGATTACAGGCATGAGCCACCACACCTGGCCCCTCAGTAGTATCTGCTTTGACCTTGCAAGTGCACCAAAAGAACATTGAGAACCACTGACTGAATGTATCAAGTCCCTAGGACCTCTGGCCCGAAACTTCTTTTAAAAAGCCTACTGTGTTGAACAACATAGCAACATCTTTTGATGTTGATGTTTACCAAACCATCCATTCATTCATTTATTCATTCACTCTTCTGACAAATATTGATTTATTTATTTAATTTTATTTACTTATTTATTTTGAGGCGAAGTCTCGCTCGTGTACCCCAGGCTGGAGTACAATGGCACAATCTCGGCTCACTGCAATCTCCGCCTCCTGGGTTCAAGCGATTCTCCTGCCTCAGCCTCCCAAGTAGCTGGGATTACAAGTGCGCACCACTACGCCTGGCTAATTTTTGTATTTTTGGTAGAGATGGGGTTTCACCATGTTGGCCAGGCTGGTCTCGAACTCCTGACCTCAGGTGATCCGCCCACCTCGGACTCCTAAAGTGCTGGGATTACAGGCGTGAGCCACCGCACCCGGCCCTGACAAATATTTAATGAAGACCTACACAACAAGGAAGGTGCTGGCAAAAATTACAGCATGGGAAAAAACCAAGATGGTAGAACATCATCTGATATGAAAGCAACAAGAATGGATTTTAAAATGGCTATGAGAAAATAAAATATTACTAGGATACAAAAATGAGGCACATCTGTGAAGCACCAAATGTCCTTATTCTAAATTGTGTGGCAGATAATGCGGTGCCCAAGATAACTCGGCAGTGAGAGAATCAGAAACGCCCGGAAGCCAGCAGAAAGCACCACGGCTTCTGAATCTGCAGGGCAAGCACAGGGCAGAGCTGCTGCGTTGATGTTTGACGGATTCTTGCTGACTGTGTGCTGGCACAAAGACTTTCTGGCACAGAGACCTGCTGTAACAAGCTGTTTACTGAATTCCAGAGGGCCTTATTTTCCTCCGAGGTCAACCAAACACGGAAAACACTAAGTTTCACAGCACGTAGACCAAAGGCATGGAGAGGCAGAAAACGGAACAACTGTCCTCATTTCTGAAATGACACCAACTTCATGCCACCCAAACTAAATACACCAACACAGACACCCTGCATGCTTCATGAAGGGGAAGAGCTATTTGAAATCAAACCACCGAATGAAAGGCTACCCCACCCACCAATGACGCTGCAACACAGGCTGCCCCTGCACGTCACCTGCACAGATGGCGGCTATCAGGCCCTTCCGGTTTTCCTGCTCCTTCAGTATCTCCTTCACGGCAGCAGACTAGTGAAAAGAAAACCAAAAATACATCAAGTTAACACTAAGCCACTAACCAATCACTCACTAGGAAACTTTGGAAGAATTTGATTTTAGCTTAAACCACAAGCTCTCTGACCTATTTTCCAACAATATTTCTAAATCATTGGTATAAAAATGATCAAAATGTGTCTATATTATTAAACCCAAGCAAGGCATTTCTCATAAGAGAAACGCATTCCTCCACATGTAAAGATCAGAAGAAAGAAGCAATTTGACCCTTGCCATTTTGTACTCCATGGAGAAACAAACAGGAGGAGGGAATGTGGTGTTTTGGGTGTTTTCAGATGGCAGATAGAGGAAGAGAATCTAGCAGGAAATGATCCCTCATGTCTGACTCAACCCACTTCTTGAGTGCTTCTGGCGGCCCCAACTCTGCCTGCTGGTGTGCCCCTCACCTCACCCTGGCCTCTGACTCCTCGCATACAACTTAAAATGAGGAACAGTGGTCTCTGCTGATGGCATTTGTCATTCCTGCTGGCAGCCCTAGCCCCACAGCCTCCCCCATTTCAGACTTTGAGTAGACAATTTGCCCTTCCCAAAACACAAAATCTGATCATTCTTCTGCTGGTGGAAAAAAACTAAATCATCTTACTTTGGACTGTATTCACCGAAATCTGTTCATAACGGTTCCACCAATTCAGCTTACTTCCATGGCAATTTTTTTTTTTTTTTGGATAAGACAGGTTCTTGCTTTGCTGCCCAGGCTAGAATGCAGTGGTGCATTCACAGCTCACCGCAGCCTCAAACTTCTGGGTTCAAGCCGTCCTCCCACCATAGCCTCCCGAGTAGCTGGGACTACAAGTGTGCACCACTGTGCCCAGCTAATTAAAACAAAAATTTTTGTAGAGATGGGGTCTCGATGTGTTACTTAGGCTAGTCTCAAACTCTTGGCCTCCAGCAATCCTCCTGCCTCAGCCTCCCAAAGCACTGGAATTATAGGTGTGAGCCACTGCGCATGACCTCCAGAGAAAATATTAAAAACGTTTTTTTGAGGCTGGGTGTGGTGGCTCATGCCTATAATTCCAGCACTTTGGGAGGCCGAGGTGAGTGGATCACGAGGTCAGGAGTTTGAGACCAGACTGGCCAACATGGTAAAATCCCGTCTCTAATAAAAATACAAAAATTAGCTGGGCAAGGTGGTGCGTGCCTGTAATCCCAGCTACTCGGAGGTTGAGGCAGAAGAATTGCTTGAACCCAGGAGGCGGAGGTTGCAGTGAGCCAGGATTGTGCCACTGCACTCCAGTCTGGATGATAGAGCAAGACTCTTGTCTCAAAAAGAAAAAAAAAAAGAAAGAAAGAAATTTTTGAGTTAATGCTACAACACCATTTTGTTAATTTTAGTTGTTTCTTTTTTTTTTCACAGCCTCCTCCCTGAAACATCTGAATAATAACAAAATCAACAGAACACAAGCAGATGCTGAAATTCTTTAGTTTTTTTCCCCCCAGCTTTATTGAGGTATAATTGAGTAGAATTTTTACCTCAGATAAATTCTGTGCACCCAGATTACCTCCTGGTAGAACCACCACATCATACGGTCCCTGTAACAGTTTAAAACATAAAGAAAACAAAAACATTTCATTTCAACTGTGCATTAAAGTGACAGTCCAGTAACACTTCCCTATTTTAAATGTGGGAAGCACAGGAGATAGCCTAAATATCTGCCAACAGAACAGTTAAATAAATTAAGGTGTATCCATATGATGGAATGTTGTTTTAACTAGCAAAAAATGCAAAAAACCTGTATATAGTGACATGCAAGGATGTCCACGCTGCAGAGTAGCAGGGGTAGTATAATCTCCTTCCTGTAAAAGACAATGATATATGTATTTATGTGTAGATGTATGCGTGTATGAGTACAATCATCACAAGCACCCCCACCTGACATATTGTGTACACAGGTAGTCATAGACCAAGGAAGACACTCTAGTTGCTAACAGGAGTAGTGTGGGATGGGGCAGAGGTAGAATGAGAATAGGACACTTAACATTTTGACTTTATATGTGTCTATATTGTTTCAACTATTGTTCAATAAGAATGTACATGAGCAACTTAAAAAATTAATAGAAAAACAGGCTAGGCACGATGACTCACGTCTGTAATCCCAGCACTTTGGGAGGGCGAGGCGGGCAGATTACCTGAGTTCAGGAGTTCAAGACCAGCCTAGCCAAAATGGCTAAACCCCCATCTCTACTAAAAATACAAAAATTAGCCGGGCGTGGTGGTGCACACTTGTAGTCCCATCTACTTGGGGGGCTGAGGCAGGAGAATCGCTTGAACCTAGGAGGCAGAGGCTGCAGTGAGCTGAGGCTGCGCCACTGCACTCTAGCCTGGGCAACAGAGTAAGACTCTTAAAAAAAAAAAATTAATAGAGAAACAAATTTTAAGTAAAAGGCACAAATTTTTTTTTTTTAACATTATGAAAAATGTAACGGGGGAGAATTTGAGTATCCCCCCCCAAAAAAAAATCCTAGAAATCTAATTAATTTCAAACTTCCTGAAATTACAAAATGGAAATTGTTTTAACAATACTTTAGGACTTTTTATTTATTTATTTTTATTTTATTTTATTATGTATTTATTTATTTATTTTTGAGACAGAGTCTTGCTCTGTCACCCAGGCTAGAATGCAGTGATCTCAGTTCACTGCAACCTCCATCTCCCGGATTCAAGCAATTTTCCTGCCTCAGCCTCCCAAGCAACTGGGATTACAGGCACCCACCACCACACCCAGCTAATTTTTGTATCTTTAGTAAAGATGGGGTTTCACCATCTTGGCCGGGCTGGTCTCGAACTCCTGACCTCGTGATCCACCCGCCTTGGCCTCCCAAAGTGCTGGGATTACAGGCGTGAACCACTGTGCCCGGCCAACAATACTTTAGGACTTTAAAAAGAGGTTAAAAAAAAATCTAGTCATTAAACAAATTACAAAATAAAAATGTATTATGTATTTAGTGCAACCTATAAAATTTTTTGAGAGACACGGTCTCATTCCGTCACCTAGGCTACAGTGCAGTGGTGCAATCATAGCTCACTATAGCCTTGAACTCCTGGACTCAAGCAATTCTCCCACTTCAACCTCCCCTGTAGCTAGGACTACAGGCATGCACCACCACAGCCAGCTAATTTTTTTTATTTTTGTAGAGACAGAGTCTCACTACATTGCCCAGGATGGTCTCGAAACTCCTGGGCTCAAGTAATCCTCCTGCCTCAGCCTCACAAAGTGCTAGGATTTCAGGTGTGAACCACTGTGGCGGGCTTAGAATCCCTTTTAAGACCATAAACATCCTACTGTTGATTCAAAACCAAGCAAAGCTCAAAACTCAAAAGAAAATGTGTAAAGTATAGAATTAATTTTACCCCTTTTAGAATCTGCACTGAAGAACAAAAACACACAAAAGGTAACACCACTTTCTCAAAAAACTACAGTAAACAGAACTACCATATGGTCTAGAATCCCACTACTGGGAAAGCAGCCAACGGAAAGGAAATCAGTATACTGAAGAGGCACCTGCACCCCCTTGTTTACTGCACCAATACTCACACTAGCCAAGACATGAAATCAACCTAGGTCCAACAACAGATGAATGCATAAAGAAAATGTGAATATGGCATTTATACACAATGGAATACTATCCAGCCATAAAAAAGAATGAAATCTTGTCATTTGTGACTACAAGAATGAAACTAGAGGACATTATATTAAGTGAAAGAAGCCAGGAACAGCAAATTAAACACTCCATGTTCTCACTCATAAGTGAAAGCTAAAAAAAAATTGATCACATAGAAGTACAATGTAGGACAGAGGATATTAGAGGCTGGGGAGGATAGAAGAAAGTGGGGATAGGGAGAGATTTGTTAAAAGATACAAAATTATAGCTAGATAGGAGGAATAGGTTCTAGTGTTCTATACCCCTGTAGGATGACTGTAGTTAACAATCACAGCTTCAAATAGTTAGGAGGATATTGAACGTTCCCAACACAAAGAAACGTTTGAGATGATGGATATGCTAATTACTCTGATCCAATCACTATATATTATGCACGGAAACATCACGCACCCCATGAATATGTACACTTATTATCTGTCGATTGAAAATAAACGTAATCACTGTTTTAAAATGGCCAGACACCGTATGACACAAACACAAACAGAAATGAAAAAAAAATTATTATTATTATTTTTGAGACAGGGTCTCGCTCTGTCACCCAGGCTGAGGGCAATGGCACAATCACAGTTCGCTGCAGTCTCAAATTCCTGGGCTCGAGCAATCGTCTGAGCCCAAGTGATCCTCTTGCCTCAGCCTCTTGAGGAGCTAGAACTACAGGCGTGCACCACCATGCCTGGCTTTTAACATTTTTAATTTGCAGAGAAAGGGTCTCACTATCTTGCCCGGGGTGGTCTCAAACTCCTGGCCCCAAGTGATCCTCCCACTTTGGCCTCCTAAAGTGCTGGGATTACAGGTGAGCCACTGCACTTGGCCTGGAATATTTACTTCTGCTTGTCATTTTTAATTTGTTTCAACAAATCATATGTAAATACCAACAGTCTAATTTTCTACAATCCAGTAATGAAAAATCTGAACTTATTAGAAAGGATTAAACTTCTTCCTATGTATCTGAGGACAGCACAGGGAATCGCACTCCAGGTTCCTCAGCAGTGCACAACCAGCCATTCGTGAGCCAACTCTGCCTCCTTTCCTGCCATGACTCTGCTGTCAGAGGGTACAGTCCACACTCCTGTCACCCTGCCTGACGATGGAGTCTGCAAAAGCGCCTGTGGGGGAGCATGTTTCTGAGGAAAGGGATGCTAGCTTCCAGAAGTGTCCATCGTCCTTAAACGTAAGAGTCATAATTCTAAAGATACTGAAAAAGGAACACAACTAACGTGGAACTCTGAAAGTATCTTTAGAAAAAAGAATAATGGCCGGACATGGCACATGCCTGTATTCCCAGCTACTTGGGGGGTTGAGGTGGGAGGATTGCTTGAACCTGGGAGGTTGAGGCTGCAGTGAGCTGTGACTACACCACTGGACTCCAGCCTAGGGGACAGAGCGGGATCATGCCTCTAAAAAAGAAAAAAAAGAATGGAAAATGTGGCAGTTGATTTATAGCAGGTGAAAATGTGTAATAGGAGGCAAAGATGCCTGTGTAAGCCGGAAGAATACTGATGGGAGAACAATGCAGCCATCCATCCAAGCACCAACTCAACCATCTCGCCACACGTCCAACCGGCCACCTATCTACCCAGCCACCCACCTACTGAGCACATTCAGTATCAAGCAATTGCCACATTCTATGGATATAGAATAGAAAGACAAAATCCTCACCCTCTTAATCTGTCAGGGGAAGACATTCAAGCAAAATCATTTTCTAAAATGAGTCTGTGCTAACAACAGTCTTAGACGTTTCAAGAAACAAAGAAGCCGTATGAAGGAATACCTCCATGTATGGATTACAAACCTCTTTTTTTGCATCTTCAAGACTGGCATCAGGACAAATGACCACATCACGGCTACACTGTACTGGGTCTTTTCCAGCCAGACCTGCAACGGTGACCTTAATCTACAAGAAAGATGTTATCATAGTTAAGAACACTGAAACATAAATTCAGAGTAACACTGTCTTTAAAAAAAAATAGAGATGGGGTCTCACCCTGTCACCTGGGCTAGAGGGCAGTAACACAATCATAGCTCACTGCAGCCTCCAGCTCCTGCGCTTAAACGATCCTCCTGCTTCAGCCTCCCAAGTAGCTGTGATTACAGACATGAGCCACCACACCCAGCTAGAGTAACATTTACACAGCTGCCCTGTTTGAAAGTAACATGGTAGGAAATACTGCACCACAACTATATCAAATGTGAACTAATACATTGGCTAAATATATTTAATAACTAGGTCTGCCCTGGTTTGCCTGGACAGACTCTCTTTATGGCTGCTGCCCTGTCCTGTGTGACTGGACATCCTTTCTCCCACAAACGTTCTGGTTTGGGTGACCAGTTATATGATCATCCTGTTAATAACTCACCTTGCAAGTTTACTGTTGCCATTTAAACCTCATGGTATTTTTGTAAAATAGAAATGCAAGTCAAAACAATGAAATACTGCTTTATCTTTCAAAAATTTTTAAAGTCAACAATACCAAGAGCTGGCACTGGGAAAGTGGGAATTTTCCTACATTGCTGGTGGGACTACAAACTGGGACACTGGAGAGCAACTTGGCAAAACCTAGTCATGCTGACTATGGGCAGTCCTTCGGCCTAGTAATTCTACTTTTAGATATATAACCTCAAAAAACTTCCACACATTTGCACAAGTAAACCGACACAAGAATACTTATTACAGAATTGTAATGCTGTAATTAGAGGAATGGGTAGATTATGGCATTCAGTGCAACATCAGGCAGCAATTTTAAATGAATAAACTAAATCGACATAATGTCTTCATTTCTGAGAACCAGAGGAGTATAGGGTTAACAGACTCTGGGGCCAGGCTGCCTGGGTCTGAGTTCCGGCTTTTGGACTTACTGTGTGACATGGGTACATTATTTAATGTCTCTGTACCTCAGTTTCTTCAACCATAAAATGAGGATGGCGATATCTAACTCACAGGGTTGTTGTAAGGTTTATCAGCACTTAGAATGATGCCTGGCACAGAGTTAGTTCTACTTCAGTGTTCACTATTGTTAGAGAGAGAGAGAGAATATATAAACATGCAAAATGAGAACCACGGTCAAACACTACCTTAAAGGCAGGTGCGGTAGCTCATACCTGTAATCACAGCATTTTGGGAGGCCGAGGCGGGTGGATCATGAGGTCAAGAGTTCAAGACCAGCCTGGCCAAGATGGTGAAACCCCATCTACTAAAAATACAAAAAATTAGCCAGGCATGGTGGCGCGGGCGCCTGTAATCCCAGCTACTTGGGAGGCTAAGGCAGAGAACTGCTTGAACCCAGGAGGCAGAGGTTGCAGTGAGCCGAGGTCGCACCACTGCACTCCAGCCTGGGCGACAGAGCGAGACTCTGTCTCAAGAA
>NW_012098654.1:2621617-2622932 GCF_000951045.1 Mandrillus leucophaeus | reverse complement strand
TAGATATTAAAATCGCATTTCTGGCCAGGCGCAGTGGCTCATGCCTGTAATCCCAGCACTTTGGGAGGCTGAGGTGGGCAGATCATGAGGTCAAGAGATCGAGACCATCCTGGCCAACATGGTGAAACCTGGTCTCTACTAAAAATATAAACATTAGAGAGTGGGGACGTCCTGCTTCAGAGCGGGTATCTTCGTTGCGCCAGCGACTAAAAAGAGAATTAAATATGGGTGATGTTGAGAAAGGCGAGAAGATTTTTATTATGAAGTATTCCCAGTGCCACACCGTTGAAAGGGGAGGCAAGTACAAGACTGGGCCAAATTTCCATGGTCTCTTCAGGTGGAAGACAGGTCAGGCCCCTGGATACTCTTACACAGCCACTAATAAGAACAAAGGCATCACCTGGGGAGAGGATACACTGATGGAGTATTTGGAGAATCCCAAGTAGTACATCCCTGGAACAAAAATGATCTTTTTCGGCATTAAGAAGAAGGAAGAAAGGGCATACTTGATAGCTTATCTCAAAAAAGCTACTAATGAGTAATAATTGGCCACTGCCTTATTTATTACAAAACAGATGTCTCGTGACTTTTTTATGTGTACCATACTTTAATAGATCTCATACACCAGAATTCATATCATGAATGACTGACAGAATATTTTGTTGGGCAGTCCTGATTTAAAACTAAGACTGGCTTGTGGTTAAATGAATATGTCCAGTTTTTGAATTTTAATAGTAATTCCAATTCAGTAAATGCTATCACTGTTTACCCCTTCTCAAGATATGATTAGACTTTGTTCGTAATGTTCAACTTTTCACAAAGATGGTAAGTGCCATCTCAAAACTTAACTGGAGATTGGTTTTATATCTAGATTTATATAGCTGGTTATGTGAATATATTTAAATACTGGGGAAATTCCTTCACTGTCTCAGAACCCGGCAAGATTCACCTGTGTTTTGTGTTCATTTGCCTCTTAAAGGCAAGGGTTGAAGATAAATAAGGTAGCAATGTCTAGAGTTTTGGCCTTAACGATGCCAATCTAATTATAATTCCCTGTATTTAAAAATGGTTCCTTTTACTTACTGAAAGGCATTTTAGTATGATTTATGTGTAATATTAAAGATTATTCAACACTTCTCACATCTTATAAATCTATAAAGTCACATGCTTTTAAAATAGTAGCAAGTTAAACTTCACTCTTGAATTCTTTACAATCTAAGTCAAACTAAGTTATAATTTAGGATTGTCTTTAAACAGCCATTCAGAAACATAAAACTGTAGAACTGTGTATTTGTGATTGGGAATGGTGCTTTTG
>NW_012098654.1:2616240-2616582 GCF_000951045.1 Mandrillus leucophaeus | reverse complement strand
CTCCCTCAGCCCCACACTGCGCAGACTCACGCAGCCTTGGCATCTCCTGCGTCACGTCCGGCCGAGCCTACCTCCGACTGAGGCGGGGGTGGCGTCGGGGCGTTTCTAGCTGGACAGCCCTGGGTGAGGCGCATGGAATCCCCCACGAATGGCACAGTCCGGCCTGCCCCGTCGCCCGCGGGGCTTAACTGTCTCGGCAGCCACTCTTCGTGAAGAGCCGGTCCGTGGAGCTGCTGAGGGCTGGCGTTGTTGTCAGAGGGGTTCCTTAGTTCGCGCTCCGTGCACGCCTGCTCCCTTTGCGTTGTTCCTTTTCTGGAGCGCCTTCCTGTTTCGCCCCTGGTC
>NW_012098654.1:2615418-2616190 GCF_000951045.1 Mandrillus leucophaeus | reverse complement strand
CAGACTCACGCAGCCTTGGCATCTCCTGCGTCACGTCCGGCCGAGCCTACCTCCGACTGAGGCGGGGGTGGCGCCGGGGCGTTTCTAGTTGGACAGCCCTGGGTGAGGCGGCGCGCTCCCGCATGGAATCCCCCACGAATGGCACAGTCCGGTCTGCCCCGTCGCCCGCGGGGCTTAACTGTCTCGGCAGCCACTCTCCGTGAGGAGCCGGTCCGTGGGGCTGCCGAGGGGCTGGTGGTGTTGTCAGAGGGGTTCCTTAGTTCGCGCTCCGTGCACGCCTGCTCCCTTTGCGTTGTTCCTTTTCTGGAGCGCCTTCCTGTTTCGCCCCTGGTCTGTGAGGGCTCTGGTCCAGGCCTCCCTGGGCCTCTCCCCCACGCCTGGTCTCCCGATCTCGGGCGACTCTTGCGCATTTATTCACACCCGGATGTCTCAGGGGTGTGAATTTTTTTTCCTCAGCATTTTTTTTTTTTTTTTTTTTTTAACGATCCTGATGCTGCCGCATCCACAGGATTAGAGCAGTGCTGAGCACATAAGTCTAATAAGTACCAAGTTGGTCAGATGTATTTACATCATAATCTCAAGTTGTATTTATTGATATGTAAGAGACGTATGTGTTTTCTAAGTATATGTGCTATTTTGATACTGTAATACAATGTGTAATGATTAAATCAGGGTAAATGAGCTATCATCTTAAACATTTGTCTTTATACCGGGAACATTCCAGTTACTCTCTTCTATAATAACATTTTAAAATATACAACAGATTACTGTT
>NW_012098654.1:2613514-2615368 GCF_000951045.1 Mandrillus leucophaeus | reverse complement strand
AAAAAAAAAAAAAAAAAAAAAAAGACATGCATGCATGGATACACAAGATTGCGAGGACAGCAGTTATCTTTAAGGAAGGAAGACAGGGCATAGGACTGGAGAAATTTACAAAGGAAGCTTCAACTGTATTTCTTCGAAGCATTTGTTCCTTAAGAAATGAGTCTGAGGGGCCGGGCATGGTGGCTCATGCCTGTAATCATGGCACTGTAAAAGGCTGAGGCAGGCGGGTCACTTGAAGCCAGGAGTTCGAGACCAACATGGTCAACATGGTGAAACCCCATCTGTACTAAAAATACAAAAATTAGCTAGGTGTGGTGGTGGACACCTGTAATCCCAGCTACTCAAGAGGCTGAGGCAGGAGAATCTGTCGAACCTGGGAGGTAGAGGTTGCAGTGAGCAGAGATCACACCACTGCAGTCCAGGCTGGGTGACACAGTGAGACACCATCTCAAAAAAAAAAAAAAAAAAGGAAAGAAATGGGTCTAAGGACAGTGCAGCGGCTCACGCCTGTAGTCCTAACACTTTGGGAGGCCTGAGGTAGGTGGACAACTTGAGCTCAGGAGCTGGAGAGCAGCCTGGGCAACATGGCAAAACCCTGTCTCTACAAAACATACAAAAATTAGCCAGGTGTGGTGGTATGCATCTGTAGTTCCAGCTACTTGGACGGCTGAGGTGGGAAGATGGTTTGAGCCCAGGAGGCAGAGGCTGAAATGAGCCGAGATCCTGCCATTGCACTCCAGCCTCGACAACAGAGCGCAAAACAAAAAAGAAATGGGTCTGAAGGAGACATGGCAAGACATCAACAAGCACTAAATGGGGGCAGTGGATCAACAAGTATTTATTCTTATGTAATCTCTGAAATTTTGTGTATATTTGAAATCTTTCATGAAGCACTTTTAACACTATTTTATTCAAAATGATTTAAAAATCCAAAAACCATTTAAAACACAAATGGCTAAAAATCGATGTGGGACTTACCCCAGCTCGCCTCATGACATCTACAGGGATGACCGTCTCCATTTCCTCTGCTCCTTTAGCCAGGATGACCAGAGCTCTTTTGGAAGCCATTTTTATATGTTTAAAAGGCTTAAAAAAAAAAATTTTTTTTCAAAAAACTTCCACTGCAACCGAGATACCCCAAAATTTAAAGTTTACGAGCATTTTCAAGCAGAGTAAGTACTTCCTAGGGAAATGGTTTTCACAGACAACTGAATACGTCTTAACGTTCATTTGTATAGTTTCAATTGCTCTGAGATGCAAACACAATGAGGCTGCTCAAAGGTGTAGTATTGCTTAGATTTTCTTCTACCATGTTCTCTTAAATCCAGCTTTAATAATATGTTGTAAATGAGATTTTCTAAAATACGTGGGTCTCTTGCATTTCACACAATGTACGTGGGATTTTCTAAAGTACGTGGGTCTCTTGCATTTCACACAATTTCGTCGGATTTTCTGAAGTACGTGGGTCTCTTGCATTTCACACAATGCGGGGAGATGGTCTTTTTTGAAGTACTGTTTCAGAGAAACGACTAAACTGAATTTCATGGGCAAAAATTTACATAGGGTCCTTCGCAATTAACCTGTAATTTTTTGGAGGGGATTTTTGTTTTCTCAGTTCCAATAACTGTACTAAAAAATTGTGTGTGGGGGTCAACAGTGTTAAATGTCGGAGCACTTTATGACTGAGAAAGATGGAAATCCCCTCACTGAAGTCAACCCAACTACATTCTGTCTCTCCGTGCAGAGTTCTCACTGCAAACGACAGCTACTCAACGAGGTTCCCAATCTTTTTTTTGCCTATTTAGAGATTATCTGGAGGATTTACCGTCCAAGCAAAACACAGTTTAATAAAAC
>NW_012098654.1:2611229-2612394 GCF_000951045.1 Mandrillus leucophaeus | reverse complement strand
ATGAGCTATCATCTTAAACATTTGTCTTTATACCGGGAACATTCCAGTTACTCTCTTCTATAATAACATTTTAAAATATACAACAGATTACTGTTAACTATAGTCACCCTACAGAACTGTCCAACCCTAGGTCTTATTCCCTCTTGAGGAGACCACAGATCACCTGGTGACCATCAAGCAGGCCCCTTATCTGAGGAATTTAGAATTAGATATCCCTGTTTAATCTAAAGTTGGCACCTGGTACCAGGTTAAATCAAAGGAAATAGAGCCCAAAATTCTTAAATGAACTTAGAAGGATCCTGGCTAAATGAACCCAACTTGGATTGAATTTGCAAAAGATGAGACATTGGAAAAGGGACATGAAAGATCCACCACGGCATGCTCAGTCCTGTCTTGCTGAGGCTGCACTCTGCTCCAGCGCTCCAGCGTTCTTTCTAATAAAACTTTCCTTTTTCAAACCTATATTGTTGTCGATAAATTCTTCTTACCAACCAGCAAGTCGACCACTTTCTGATGCTGGGGCTCTTGACACCTTGCCCAGCACTTCTACCTATTTTTGTACCTATTAATGAGCCTGTTCATCCCCTTCTCCTGGCTACCTTTCCTGGCCTCTGGTAACCACCAACCTATCTTCATGAGATCCACTTTTCAAGTTCCCGTGATACTTTTCTTTGCCTGACTTGTTTCACTTAACATAATGACCTCCAGTTCCATCAGTGTTGTTGCAAATAGGATTTTATTATTTTTTATGGCTGAATAGTATTCCATTGTGTATATTCACATTTTCTTTATCCAGTCATCCATTGATGAACACTTCGGTTGATTCCATATTTTCGCTATTGTGAACAGTGCTAATAAGCATGGGAATGCAAATATCTCTTTGATATATTGATTTCTTTTTTTTTTTTTTTTTTTTTGTTTTTTGAGACCCCATCTTGCTCTGTCACCCAGCCTGAAGTGCAGTGGCACCATCTTGGCTCATTGCAACCTCCGCCTCTGTGTTGAAATAATTCTCGTGCCTCAGTCTCCCGAGTAGCTGAGACTACAGGTGTGTGCCATCACGCCTGGCTAATTTTTGTATTTTTAGCAGAGACAGGGTTTTACCATGTTGGCCAGGCTGATCTTGAACTCCTGACCTCAAGTGATCCACCTGCCTCAGCCTCCC
>NW_012098654.1:2592989-2606484 GCF_000951045.1 Mandrillus leucophaeus | reverse complement strand
GGTTTCACCTTGTTAACCAGGATGGTCTCGATCTCCTCACCTTGTGATCTGCCTGCCTTGGCCTCCCAAAGTGCTGGGATTACAGGTGTGAGCCACCACGCCTGGCCACATTTATTTCAAGAAATAAATTTTTTGTTAGTTTACAAAGCACTTTGGTATATTTCATGTGATTCTTACAATGGTGGTGAGTGTGTTGTTTATTTTGTTTAATTTTAAAAATTGGAGCTGAGCGGGGCAGCTCATCCCAACACTCTGAAAGGCCGAGGCAGGAGGATTGTTTGAGCCCAGGAGTTGGGGACCAGCCTGGGCAACATGGCAAGGCCCTGTCTCTACAAAAAACTTAAAAAATTACATGCCTATGGTTCCAGTTACTTGAGAGGCTGACGGGAAACTGGGGGGGAATCGCTTGAGCTGAGCAGGTCAAGGCTGCAGTGGGTCATGATCTCATGCCACTGCACTCCAGGCTGGACGGCAGAGTGAGACTGTGTCTCAAAAAAAAAAAAAAAAAATGTGAATAACTGATGAACACTGAACTTGTGCAAAAGTTTGAAATGTCTTTAATCATATGACATTTAAGAAGAAACTTTTAGGAGTTCTGGAATGACTTCACTTTTGGCTATTTGCAAAGGAAGCAGCTGTGAAGGGGTGTGGAAAATAGGAATGACAGAGAGAGGAGAGACAAGTGGTCAGATGTGTGCTTCTTGAACCAAGGAGGGATACAGTTGGATGGAAGGAAAACCAAAAGAAGACAGGCTTTTCTGATCCAGTCCGCGTGGTAAACTCTTTTCTTTTTTTTTTGAAACGGAGTCAGTCTGTCACCCAGGCTGGAGTGCAGGGGCATGATCTCAGCTCACTGCAACCTCTGCCTCCGGGGTTCAAGTGATTCTCCTGCCTCAGACTCCTGAGTAGCTGAGGTTACAGGCAAGCACCACCACGCCCAGCTAAATTTTTTGTGTTTTTAGTAGAGACAGGGTTTCACCATGTTGGCCAGGCTGGTCTCAAACTCGTGACCTCAAGTGATCCACCAGCCTCAGACTTCCGAAGTGCGGGGATTACAGGCACGAGTCACTGCACCTGGGCCTGTGGTAAACTCCTAAAAGGAGTCAACAATGCTCCTACTCCTGGTCTGCTACAGCATGAAACAGCCACGATAGTGTAAAGATGACAGATGTTTCAGCAGTGAGAGCCAGAGAGAATGAACTGGAGTTAACATTCCTGAGACATACACATCACCATCAAGACCTGAAATGGACCACAGTCAGCATTAATTCTTACCAAGTGAATACACTGCACGGTTTGAAAAAGTCAAGTATTACTTGTGGCAGATTGGATTATTTTTCAGAATTAGTCACTCCCCTTCCCCCTGCATGGGTGGAGTCTACGTCCTGTCCCTTGATTTTGGGTTTGGCCTTGTTTTGGTCCATGGAATGTGAACAGACACCTGAACAAAGCCTTGAAAAGTCTGCCCTGATGATTAGGTTGTGCTCTTATACTGTTGAATTGCTGT
This sequence comes from Mandrillus leucophaeus, assembly GCF_000951045.1. Lineage (NCBI taxonomy): Eukaryota > Metazoa > Chordata > Mammalia > Primates > Cercopithecidae > Mandrillus > Mandrillus leucophaeus. Next base: position 2,604,977 of record NW_012098654.1, on the reverse strand, counting down.
AGGAAGAGCTTTTCCCCCAGGCAAGTTGCTGCTGTTCCCTCAACCTGGGTTTCAGAATGAACATGTGGAACAGAGTGGCCCCAGCCAACCTGCACAGCTAACAACCTGAAGCAGAGTTACTACAACCCAGTGGCGAACTGTAGCAGCCAGGTTTTGCTATGGAGCAGTAGTTAACCCATGCAGCAGCAGCCCTCTAACTCAGTCCTTCCCCTTAGCCCTGCTCCCCAGAAGCAAGTATTTTCAACTGTTTCAATTATTTCTTCTGGTAGTATATCAGTCTTTTGAAACAGTATGCTAATATTTTATTTCTCATTTATCATCTTTAGACCTTATATATTGACTTCCTGGCAGGTCTTATAATTTTCCTTCCACAGATGTGAAGGTTGAGGTCCAGAAGGGTGAAATGACTGTGTAAGGTCCTGTAGTCTTGGTCAAATTCAGATTACTGATGCTAAATTTCACACTCTACCCACCATATACTGTCTACTAGTAGATTAAAAGTCAGTTACACTCAAGACACTCTACAGTTCATGCATATTTCCCATCACACATTTAGAAGATAAAACCAAAAAAAATTTTACCAAAAAATACTGCTGTACTACTGACAACGAAGACACTTCTGAGTTCAGTCTCCAATTTCCAGGCAGAACCGCCCCCATCCTATCCACTACCTTTTTAAATCAACATTTGACAACTCTTTATGCATCACGGGAGGTACAAAGGAAGAAACTGCCGGTTTTATTTCTTTTTTAGAGACCGGGCCTGGCTATGTTGCCCAGGTTGGCCTCCACCTCCTGGGCTTAAGGGATCCTCCTGCCTCAGCCTCCCAAGTAGCTGGAACTACAGGTATAAGCAACTATGCCTGGCCAAAAACTCCGTTTTTTCAAGGAACGTAGCTTCTCGTAGCAGTTGCAACTTTTAATGATGAAATATTGCTCTGCCTGTGAAGGTCACAAGGCAATAACAGAGAAATGGCGTTGACAGTGTTAGTAATAGCCACCCACAGCCATCTGGTCATCGTTCCAAAAAAACAACTCCCCTCAGAATTATCCTGATCTTAGTGGCAAAAAAAAAAAAAAAAAAAAAAAAACTGCTCCCAAGTTATTGTTTTTCCATGGGTCGCTCTTAAATTTGGCATCTCATTAAGTAAACACTCTAAATCATTCTCGGCCGGGGCGGTGGCTCACACCTGTCATCCCAGCACTTTGGGAGGCTGAGGCGGGTGGATCACCTGAGGTCAGGAGTTCCAGACCAGCCTCACCAACATGACGAAACCCTGTCTCTACTAAAAATACAAAAAAATTAGCCAGACGTGGCAGTGCACGCCTATCGTACTGGCTACTTGCGAGGCTGAGGCAGGAGAATTGCTTGAACCCGGAAAGTGGACGTAGCAGTGAGCCGAGATGGCGCCATTGCACCCCAGCGTGGGCAACAAGAGCAAAACTCCATCTCAAAATAACATAAAATAAAAATAAAAAATAAATCATTTTCTATATTTCATCTAGAGAGAGCGCATCATTCTAGCATTTTGCCTTTAGTTATTTATTGCGTCTTCCCCAGTCCTGTGAACGCCGGGAGAACCTTCTTGTCTTGGTGGTTGCTGCATCCCCAGCATCTGTCACAGCCCCTGGCACACAGCAGATGCTGACCAAGTATTATGCTGCTTTTACCCTCTATTATTTGACAGCCTTCTTTATTGCTATAAATTAATATTTTACATTTGCAGAACTCTACAGTTTACAACGTGATTTCAACTAATTTCTTATTCCTATTTTAATCTTATTTCTCACGTCAAATTCATCTCACCGAACTACAAAATGAAGCAGAGGAGGAATCTGAACTGTAGTTACTGGGCATAAAGAAGCCCTCTGGGGCACTGAATAAACGTAGCTGACATCATCCCATAAAGGCCGGGTTCAGGCACGCCCTACAGAGGTCCGGCAGAAACGGCGAATTTCCCCTCTGGAGCCCCCGAAAGGTTAGGTCGGTGAGACTGGAGAAGAGTGGGCGAGCCCTGACATTTGAGGCGGCGCTGGCGCAAGGGGGAAATTCTGACACCGAAGTCTGTGAGGGGCCCCGGGAACGGCTTTGCCTCTGCGCCCACCAGTGTGAAAAGCACTCCCACTGTGGCCTATCAGACACAACTCCCACAGGACGCCGGAAACCGACCGGCTGACCCGCATGTCGTAGGTCTACTTCCGGCGGCCGCAGCACGCGGCACCCGGGATTGGCCGAGCCGGTGGCAGTGGGCGGGACCGTCGCGTGTTCCCAGCCGCTATCGCGGTCGCGTCGGAGCTTGCAGGTCAGATCCGTCGTAAATGCGCCGGGTGCTGCTGGGCTTGGCCTGAGAGTAACAGCCCCTAAAGGTCACTTCCTTTAGAGCGTCGCGTGTGGGTCTCTGCGCCCTGGAGTCGCTTTGCCTCAGCTACCTCGCCGACTTCCGAGGTGTGGGTACAGCCTGCCGGATGCAAGGCGGGAGGTCGAGCCCTTTGGCACCTGCTGGGGCCAGATTCGTCCTGGTGACCGCAGCCCACAGGCTCCGCAAAGAACGACGACGATTTGCCTGTTCCCATCCCGCGAGCCTTGGTGTATTGGGGAATCAGATGCAGTCTCTGATGGTTTAACCACCTCGTTGGTGGCTCATTGGAAAATCTGCAAAGCCCAGTGTGGAAGCAAGGCTGTGGCTTGGACAGCGTTTTCTGTTTGTTTCTCTCCGGTTGTTTATGGAAAACACTTATTGCCATCCCTTCCATGGCATCTTATTTCTTTTCTTTTCTTTCTGAGAAGTAGAGACGGGGTCTTGCTATGTTGCCGAGGCTGATATTGAACCCCTGGACTCAAGCGATCCTCCCGCCTTGGCCTCCCAAAGTTTTGGGATCACAGGCATGAGCCACCGCCCCCAGCGAGCATCTTATTTCTTGAAGTGAGAGTAAGATCCCATTACTTAGGGTTTCAGTCAGGGGTTATCAAAAAGCCTTTTAAGATAACTTACTTGCAAATGTGAATAGCAATGCCTGCCCAGAGGTGAGTGAGGACCTAGTGAGATCTTACATAAAACACCAAGCTCAAAAGAGTTGAAATGTTGAGTCCCGTAATATTTCCGGTTATAATTCTCTAATTCTGTTTCCATAATGCTCTCAAATTCCAATACTTTGGAAACATACAGTGATCAAGGAGTTATGCCAGTATTTCTCTCAACGGGCAAGGCAAAATCCATATTCCACCCAGCGGTAGACACTTGAATGTAGCAAAACTTTTCTGGCCAACTCCCTATCCTTTACTGTATCCTAGAGATCCCTTCCTTATCTTGAGGCCCACCTACTCTGGAGGTTGGTAAGCAGTGGCTACACCCAGGATGAGAACTATATTCTGGTGACCTTTCGTATGTCTGTAGTTCTGTGAATCTGCTGAATTTGGCAGTGACTCCTATGTAGGGAATTAAAAGTTTGAATCCTGCTACAATGTGCTTCAACAAATCCCTTCTTTCTTATCTACCACATTCGTACCTCTTAACACTCCCTCACTCAGTTTCTCTGTTTCTGGAACTTCCTGGAACTTCACTTCCTTCGTGCTTTGGCAAAAGCATTTCCTTCTGCCGGGAATACCTCCTCTACTTCCATATTAGCTTTTTTTTTTTTTTTTTGAGACGAAGACTTGCTCTGTTGCCCAGGCTAGAATTCAGTGGCTTGATGTCGGCTCACTACAACCACTGCCTCTTGGGTTCAAGCAATTCTTTGCCTCAGACTCCCGAGTAACTGGGATTACAGACCCCCCACACCACGCCCGGCTAATTTTTGTAATTTTAGTAGAGACAGGGTTTCACCATGTTGGCCAGGCTGGTCTTGAACTCCTGACCTCATGATCCACCTGCCTCAGCCTCCCAAAGTGCTGGGATTACAGGCGTGAGCCACCGCGCCTGGCCTTTATCAGCCTTTTATCAGGATGGGTAATATATTACCCATCCTGGAAAACCCAGTTAGAGTGCCAATCCCTCCAGGAAACTTTCTCTATTCCCGTAGCACTTTGCGCTCCTATTATAGAATCTGTAGGGCTGTGTGACCTTATCTTAGTTCCTTCCACTCCTTCCTTCCACTCAAGGCTGGGAAGATTGTTGGGATGGCACTTTATCTATATATGCCTCACAAGACAGTAAAAGTCATTCCAGAAGTATTTGTGGAGCGCTTGTCATGTGTTCTCAGGAGTGCCCTGGGTGCCAGGGATGCAGCAGTGAACAGTGTCCCCTCTCATGGAGCTTATGTTCCATGAGGAAAGACAGGCAATAAACAAAAGCACAAATAAATAGCATGCCAGGCGGTGGTATGTACTATGAAGGAAAACAAAGGAGGGAGAGAAAATGGAGAATAATGATGGGGGGAGGGTGCTCGTGTAGACACTGGTCAAAGAATGCTGTTTTCTGAGGAGAAAACCCAAGTAAGATGAGGGAGTGGCCGGGTGCAGTGGCTTCCGCCTGTGGAAACACAGAAGAACAGGAGACGGATCTTATGGAGAACGACTTTTGTGTGGAATTATTTGGTAGAAAATGCTGATCAAAAAGCTCAGAAGGAAACTCTCCTGGTGTTGCCTTGCTTTTGATTTGTTGAATAAGAATACTTGAACGCTAATTGACAGTAGTTGAGATGAATTTGTGTATTCCTTAATTTTAATAGTACTTTCCTTCCCAAGGGGTAAGGTGAATGCTGGGGATGGGGAGCTAGTACCCCACAGCCAGAAGCTGGCCTTCAGTACAAAGTCATGTTACTTCAGGATAATGTTGCCTTTTGGGGTGATACTGCTTTGATCACAGTTGTCACTTGCACCCCAAAGAATAGTTTTCCCCTTAATGGCATGTAGCAACTCTCTCTCTCCATCCGAATTTAAAAATAAAGAGCATGTGTTTACTTAATGGTTTTTGATTATGTGCTCTTATTTTAAGCGAGTCTAACTTCCTCCAAAAAGTGACTACTATGAGGCTATCCATTCTGCTCTTTATCACATTTCTCAAAGTTTAAATTGATCGTCAGTTTCTTGGTAGTCATTCATGTAGATGAGCTCTGATGTGGTTTCCAACTCAGCTCTTAAACCACTGAATTGACAGTCTTACCCTTGGTTGCTGAGTCAACAAATCTTGTTACTAATTCACAGGAATACACCATTACAGTTAGCTCCTACGTTAGTCATACCTCTTGGCCAGATGTTAAGGTAGCTTTGGAATGAGACAACACCCATTTCCATCCCTGTTGTCTCCATTCCTTAAATGTGGCAGTATGGTGTGGTGGCAGAGCCTGTTCTCACTCTCTGAGTCCAGCCTGTCTGGATTTAAGCCCAGCTCTGTCCCATGCTAGCTAAGTAATCTTGAACAAATGAGTTATCCCTCATGCCTCAGGTTCCCCATCTATAAAACGGGGATCACAGAACCTGTGTACTTCACAGGGTCACTATGAGGATTAAATGAATTAATATAGGTAAAGCTGGAACACTGGCCTGGAGTAAACCCTCAAATGCCTTACCTCAGGAATACAACTCCCTTGGCTTCTGTTTCTTCACATTAGAATAGTAACAATAATTCTTACCTCATGGAGTTCCTGCATTGCAGATGTTATGCTCAACATTTTTTTGTGTTCATCTGTGAGACGGAGTCTCACTCTGTTGCCCAGGCCAGAGTGTAGTGGTGTGATCTCAGCTCACTGTAACCTCTGCTTCCCAGGTTCAAGTGATTCTCCCACCTCAGCCTCCCAAGTAGCTGGGACTATAGGCGCATACCACCATGCCCAGCTAATTTTTGTATTTTTAGTAGAGACGATATTTCACCATGTTGGTCAGGCTGGTCTCAACTCCTGACCTCAGGTGATCTGCCCACCTCAGCCTCCTAAAGTGCTGGGATTACAGGGATGAGCCACTGTACCCGGCCTGTGCTAAACACTTCAAATATTTTATTTAGCCTCTTCAGAAGGAAACAAAATCTGTCTTCCGAGGCTGAATAAAACATTGAAAGTGTTTCGCATGACATCTGCAATGCAGGAAGCCACCCATAATTATTAGCTATTATTATTAGAAAACATTTATTTATCAGTAGTCACAATCTGTTTACATTCAGTGATGAAAGGACCAGAGGAATGGACCACAGAAAGTGATACACCATAAACACGTGCCATCTTGGTGAGGATGGCGAGGGACAGAAATGACATAGAGTTTTTGCCTTAAGATACAATGACAGCATCTGGAGAAATAATCAAAGTGAAGCTTGCTCTTAGAGTAAGAGCAAGTTCCCAGAGCTCAAACTGTTTAAGCGCATGAGCGACAGCAAAGAGACTTCATACAGGGGTTGTGACCCTAAGGTCCACAGATGCCCAAGAGTGCACAGATAAAAATCAGGGAGTCTGTGAACTTAGATGTAAAATTCCATCTTTGTTTTCACTAACCTGTCATGGAAATCTAACATTTCCTCCCATTTTGAATACAGTAATTCACAAAGCATAGCTGAAGGAACAGTACTCATGGCTTGGGACCAATAGTACTGAAAGTCATATTCATATCACATTACAGTTCTTGCAGATATCCCAGAATACCATGTCAACTCATGATTAATTTGAAATTATGCCAGATATATGTTAAGTCCATACATGAGTGCATCACGAATTGGCTTTTAAGATATTTGGCAGGTACATTTCAATTCAGTTGGTTTCTTTTGTAATATTTTGTAGTATCTTTTATGAATTACAAATCCTATTCTGAGGGCTCCACAAGCATAGGACCCACAAGTGAACGGGGTCTTGGGCACAGGCAGGTTAAGAGCATGGGTTCTGCAGCCAGACAGCTAAGTTTCTAACCCTTTCTCATCTCCTTCCCAGTCAGGTGACACCAGGCAGGCTACCTGGCTTCTCTGTGCCCTTGTTTCCTCACCTGTGAAACAGGGACAAAGGCTGTCCTAGGGTGTAATTGTGGGAACTCATGTAGACACATAGAATAGTGCCTTGCACGTAGTAAGCCCTCAGCCAGTGTTAGCCGTGATCGGAAAAGCATTTTACATGAGGCCTGAGAAAGGACAATGGCAGCTCGGGTTGGGGTCTGCATGCCAGAATGATTTTCCCAGGAAGAGAGTGAAAATGAAACGTTAGGTCATGAAGAGATAGGCAGACGGCAGGACTGGAGTGAACACATTCGTGTATTTATTTGTTCATTTGATAAAGGTTTATTGACTACCAACTGCGTGTCTCTCAGCACTGGCTCTAACACTTTTGGGTCCTGCAGCAAATACAGAAATGGAACCCACACACCATGTTCGAATATTTACTAGTGGCAAATCAAACACAAGGAGAATATTCTACTTCACAGAGAAGTCTTCAAAGTAACTAAATAACCAATTATATTTATGTGACAAAGTTGGCAAAGATGACTGAGTTTAATATTACAGATGTGTAGATGTTTTCTGATGACCTGAGAATGTTTAACTTAGTGGTAAATAAAGGCATACAGGGCCAGGCATGGTGACTCACGCCTGTAATCCCAGCACTTTGGGAGGCCGAGGCGGGCAGATCACCTGAGCTCAGGAGTTTGAGACCATCCTGGCCAATGCGGTGAAACCCCGTCTCTACTAAAAATACAAAAATTAGCAGGGTGTGGTGGCGCACACCTGTAGTCCCAGCTACTTGGAAGGCTGAGTGGGGAGAATCACTTGAACCCAGGAGGCAGAGGTTGCAGTGAGCCGAGATCATACCACTGCACTCCAGCCTGGGTGACAGAGCAAGACTTTGTCTTAAAAAAAAAAAAAAAAAGACACACATAGTTCGTAAATTACCGTATTTTTATCCATAAAATTTATTTTTCTTGCTTTCATTTGTTACAATAGATAATTTCGCATAATTTGTGTTTGGACAGTAATGACTTAAAGGATTAAGAAATAAACTATAATTATACTTAATATATACAGCATTTGTATGTATTTAATATAAAATGTGAATTTGAGTATGTAAAATTTTAAATTTGTTTTATGTTCATTTTTTCATTTTTCTAAAAGTTTCAAAATTATTAGAATTAAAAACAAATAATAGTGGATAAATATCAAGTATTTAAAACTTACTTTTATTAAAGAACTGAGATTTTTAACCTTTTGAATTTTAAATTGTTTTACATATTTTTATAAAAATTGAAATTGTCATTCTGAGGCTAGTCCTAGGTGATTCTAGTAAAGAATTAATGCTGCAGTTCTTAGTCTACATATTACATATGTGCATATTCAAGAATAATATGAATTGTTTAATATTACAAAGGCTTCCTCAGACTTTGTGCATAACTGCTGTGAATTCCATGGCAATATACAAGAACTTCCAAAACCGCCAAGTGGACCATAAATAGGATCAAGCAAGTGGATAACCAGCCTGAGCAACATGGCAAAACCCCTTTCTACAAAAAAATACAAAACTTAGCTAGGCAAGGTGGTGCACACCTGTAGTCCCAGCTACTTGGGAGGCAGAGGCAGAAGAATCCGTTGAACCCTACAGGTGGAAGTTGCAGTGAGCCGAGATTGCACCACTGCACTCCAGCCTGGGTGAGGTCTCCAGAGTGATACCCTGTCTCAAAAAAAAAAAAAGTGGATACTTGGGACTGCTGGGAAATAACACTGTGATATTCTTGCATAGTGATAGATTATACAAGAGTCTGTTACACCCTTAGTATCTGAGATGGATTTGACAAATCCACTTGCCGTTTGTCTGCCTGGTACTCCTATGGCTCACACCTTCCCTGCTGTCCTTGCAGGCAACAGCACAGCCCACAACCCTCACAGCACAGAGTCAGCCTCAAGTGGAGTTTCAAGAACATGGATCTAGTGATGTGAGGGAGTCTTCACCCAGGCCTGGCAGTGTGGGTCCAGAGAGCAGACGGAGCCGAGTTATGCATCCCTATGCCAGCACCATGCACCAGACACCCAGTCACAGACGCACCTCTGTGTTCATTGTGTGTGTGTGTTTGTGTCTCTACTCTGGACAGAACATACTTAACAGCGTATTTGGATTGATGAACAATTTCTGAATATTTGGACACATGGTAAGCAGGTCTCTGTTTGTACGCTTGTCCTGGGGATTGCACAGTGTTGGAGGTGGTCTGAAGTCGGAGACAACTATTGATAAGTCTTCTTATATGAGTGGATGCCACCTAGAGAAAGGGCAGAACAAGGAGGAAAGGTGAGCAAAGTCGACGACCGCTGACACCTGCCTCTCCTTATGATTCGTACTTCCTTCTTCTTACTCTGCCTCCTCTTTGATTTCCTACTCATTTTCTTTGTTCCAAGTTTAAAAACAATGTACTCCTTCCCAGGCCTCAGAACACCTACTGACATCACAAGCACCAGGTATGTCTGATAGTGACTACTAGTTTGGGTGTTTGGGGTAGGGGTGGCGACGTTGAATCTTGAAAGAATAGCTCTTTCGGGCAGATAACAAGTGTAAATAGTGAATATCCCACAGATGAGATTCGCTCTAAGATGCGCCCTGGAAGGACGGAAGAATATTTTATAGGAAGCTTATTTTGAGGGCTTTCTCTTTCTAAATGTCTTCTTTATCTTGTTGAGAATTGTTGGGCCTTCATGCTATTTAGCCTCAAAGTATTTAGCTGCTTGAGATATTCAAGATTAGACCTATAGTCAGTCAAAATGAAATAAAATCTATTTCTTGGTTTGTTTGTTTATTTATTTATTTATTTATTTATTTATTGAGACAGAGTCTCACTCTGTAGCCCAGGCTGGAATGCAGTGGCACGATCTTGGCTCACTGCAAGCTCCGCCTACTGGGTTCACGCCATTCTTCTGCCTCAGCCTCCTGAGTAGCTGGGACTACAGGCGCCCACCACAACGCCGAGTTAAATTTTTTTTTTTTTTTTTTTTTTTTGTATTTTTAGTAGAGACGGGGTTTCACTGTGTTAGCCAGGATGATCTTGATCTCCTGACCTTGTGATCCATCCACCTTGGCCTCCCAAAATGCTGGGATTACAGGTGTGAGCCACCACGCCCGGCCTATTTCTTGGTTTAGAATGAGATGTTTAGGATGTAATGAAACGTATTATTAATACGGCTAACGTGTTGCTGTCTTGTTGGTGTCATCTCTGATTTAGTTTGAAATGGTTTTATGGAATAGAAAAACATCATTGCATTTGAAAGATTACAGGGCTACAACGGATAAAGCAATATGATATATATTATAAAGCAAATGAAAATTATACCAAAAGAGTATTACACCTTTGCCTAGCTTAGATAGTATGTATATCTGGTTAACTATATAATTTGCCTTAGCTTACTATGATGATTTTATACCACACAAAAATGCGTGCAGTAAGATGAATTCTTTCTTTCTTCCTTTTTTTTTTTTTTTTTGAGACAGTCTAGTTTTGTTGCCCAGGCTGGAGTGCACGGGTGCAAACATGGCTGACTGCAGCCTCGACCACCCAGGCTCAAGCAATCCTCTCATCCCAGCCTTCTGAGTAGTTGGACCCACAGGCGCATGCCACCAAACCCAGCTGATTCTTGGATTTTTTGTAGAGACAGGGTCTGGGCATCTTGCCCAGATGGTCTTGAAATCTTGGGCTCAAGCGATCCTCCCACCTCAGCCTCCCTAAGTGCTGAGATTACAGGTGTGAGCCACTGTTCCCGGCCATGAATTTTTTAAACGCCTGAATAAAGTTGAGCATAGCCTTCAGTAGCATAATTCTGAAGTGGTTGATTTTGTTTAACTGTGGGCTGGCAAAACTAATGTTGAGACTCTTTTAGCTCAGTAAAGACTCTTATGTTACTGGCATAAAAGCCTGAGACAGTGAGCTAATTACTGTGCTGGGAAACTAAATATGTCACTTTCAGAGGAAGTAATGTCTCTGCCTACAGAATGTCCAAAACATAGACTAGTGAGTGGCATTTAGTTAAATGAAATACGGCCCAGTTAAATGTCACACTGCAATGTTAAACAGAGTACCACATGTAAACGAGGGGGTTACTTGATTAGATGGTGACTTTCAAAGCGTTAGGAGGGGATCAGCAGTCTGATTTTTATGGTGTGACACTCTCACATTCGGCCAATTTCTGCCAAAGTGGGGCAAGGAGGGATCCCACAGATGTCACAGGTAAGATGACTCTCAGATGACCGTCAGTATTTGGGAACACATTTTGTAGTCAGCTCATGCATTTTTCTCCTTTTCTGTCATGACCTGCCCTGTGGTCGCTCTGCTGATGATCGGTGTGGGAGATAGGGAAGGAACATTTCAAACCAGTAAGTCTGATCATTAACAATTCCTACTTTCTTGATAACTATGTGCCAAGCATTGAGCTAAGTATTTCACGCTCATTGTCTCATTTAATCCTCACTCACGAGGAAGACCTATGATGTTACTGTACCTATAAGATGTACTTGGAAAAACGGAGTTAGGGAGGTTGAGGAATTTGCTCAAGGTTACACAACTGAGGCAGGAGAATGGGGAACATGAGGCGGGAGAGAGCAAAGTGAATAAAAATCACTGGGAACAGGTAACCCGCTCACCCGCGGGAGTGGCCAGCGGGAGACAGGCTGCCTGAGGGAAGGAAGCTCCGCAGGACCCGCTGCAGACCCGGGGCCAAGGGTCCCGCAGGAGGAAACGCGGGCGCGGTGGGGCTGGCTCCAGGCACGCGGGCCAAGGGCAGGAGGGTGGGACACGAAGCCACAAGGCTCCTTGGGCTCCTCCTCCTTCCTGTCTGCCTTCTGCTTCTGCAGCCTGATCTCCGAGTCCCTCTGCCTGCAGGCGGTGGCACAAAGGCCGCATCTCCGCGCTGTCCCCGCACCGAGTCGCTCGGCGTTTTCCTGTTCTGACCCGAGAGCTCGTGTGCTGGGTACCGCGGGGCAGGGCGACAGCCCGAACTACTCTCGATGTCATTCCCCAGCCCACGCCTGCTCCAGCCACAGTTCCCCTGGTTTTCCTGAGGTTCTCCAGCTGCTCAGTGATGGGCAGGTTCATCTACAGCCTGGAGCCGCCGCC
>NW_012098654.1:2558711-2592323 GCF_000951045.1 Mandrillus leucophaeus | reverse complement strand
TCCCCCCACCAGCTAACTTTTAGTAGAGACAGGTTTTTGCCATGTTGGCCAGGCTGGTCTAAACCTCCTGACCTCAGGTGATCCACCTACCTCAGCCTCCCAAGTGTTGGGATTATAGGCATGAGTTACCACACCTGGTCTCTTTCTCCTTTATTTATTAATTTTTTAAGAAAAATTGAAATCATGGTTTTCTGAAAATCCCTTCTAGCTCTCAGCTTCCCCGAATCAAGTCCTGGTCATTCACTTGCCGTGCGACTGCTGTGCTTCCCCTTTTTCCATTTCCCTCCTTCCTAAGGGACCAGGCAGACATGGGTTCCAACCCCGCAGGCTCCCTGTCGTATTGACACTCCGACTCCACCTGCGGCCCCAGTTTCCTCATTTGCATAGTGTTCCCCCAGTAACAACAGCATTCATACAAAGTTCTAGGGTTCTTTCGAGGATAGTGTGTATTCACCACAGTACACCTCTGACGCCTGGCACGTCGGCTGTGCTCAAGTAATGACAGCTATTGCTTTACAGTAACTGTGGAGTTAAGGGACCGCATATGGCAAAATGCTGATCATTATTTTGAAGTTGGTTTCATCCCTCTAATCTCAAATCCAGTATTTTAGCGACATGCTAAATGGTTTGTCCTGGAGAGCTGTGTTAAGGGACAAAATCCTTTTCCCTACATCAGCTATGACACATCCTGACAGTAGAAAGCAGCTTCCAAGAAGCAATTTAAAGTGCCATTATCAGGCAGGGACAGGGGCTCTAGGGGATTTTGGGGTCAGCAGATGTGAAATGAACGATTTCACAGAGCTGTTACAGAGCGGTAATGGGAATTTCCTACGAGACCCCGCCCCCGGCTGACTCACTGCTCTCCCCTGTTTGACCTGAAGTCCTCCCCCTCCCGAGCTGCAGAAGCCTGAAGACCAAGGAGTGGAAAGTTCTCCAGCAGCCCTGAGATCGCAAGGTCTGTCCATTTGGGGGAGTGGGTGGGGGCACTGAGAGGGGGTGAGGATAGAACTTTTGCTCCCTTTGCCCATTTCTAGACTTTTTCTCCTTCTAATCTATAATAACTTCTCTTCAACAGCCCATTAAATAAACATCACTAACTTGGCCTGAAGAGAGTTTTTCACTCCTGAGTTTTGTTACCATACAAGCTTCGCATCTCAGAACATGTCTGTGTTGAAGAAAATGCGTTAGTGAGTTGAACAGGGAGGTCTTTCCTCATGTTAGTAGTTAGGTGTTCAGCTAAAGGGGCAAGAGTGATTTTGTGATAGCTTCTTCTTGAACTGAATTGTCTGATGCCCCCGACAGATCAGATTCTGTTTGTAAGGAGTTTATTCCAGGGGCAGTAAGTAATTGGCATTATTGCTGGATGGTACTGCAAAGTACCTATGAAAGTCCCCAAAAGTTCTGGCTATTGTTATTTCCGCATTTCGGCAGAACATGATGGAAAATGCACCCTCAGACTTTGGCAAACGTGCACAAAGCAGTGTGTTTAATCATGCCTGCCTTGTTGTAGTGGTTTCTATGAATTTGCTACTTTTCCATAATATTGCATCATTAATTGTTCCTGAAAAACCCTCAGTTTTCCTCTTGTAGAATTGTATAGGTAATGATTGCAAATAGATAATTTTGAAAGGAGAAACCACCTTTCCTTGGAAATGTTTACCTTTTGCAGAGTGACATTTGTGAGACCAGCTAATTTGATTAAAATTCTCTTGGAATCAGCTTTGCTAGTATCATACCTGTACCAGATTTCATCATGGGAAACAGCTGTTACAACATAGTAGCCACTCTGTTGCTGGTCCTGAACTTTGAGAGGACAAGATCATTGCAGGATCTGTGTAGTAACTGCCCAGCTGGTGAGTACCCAGTTATCATGTGCATTTGATCTGTTCTGTTGGAAGTATGGTTCAGTTAGTCTAGTAGTCAGGGCCAATGAGCTCCTTTTAAGGAAAGCAAAATGAAAATTCATTCATTTACAAATATTTATTGGATGCTACAACCTAGCTGTGTGAACACAGCAGTCATTCCACCTCTTGTGCCTTGACTTTCTCATCTGGGGATAATAAGGGAACCTGTTTTATAGGATGGCTGGGAGGATCAAATGAAGGGCTTAGAACAGTGCATGGCACATGGCAAGACTGTGGTATTTATTTGTGGCAATTATTTGTGGACTGAGCTTTCTAAATATTAGAAGAAACATTCATTTGACAAGACAGAAGTTTTTACTTACCAAAATGTAAATAAATGTTAGTTTTGTGTGTGGGACTTTGTGCTCAGACTGGGGGCATAGCAGCGAGTAAGTGGGTGGTAAAGGGCTTAACAGAGTGGGGAAAGTCAGGCGCATTTAAATTTTAGTGTAGGACATTGATGTCCTTCTGGATCCAGTCATACTCATCTCCTAGATCAATCAAGATAATAATTTTGTTTTATTTAATAGATAAAGTATTTTCTTTCTGCTGATTTATTTGTTACAATATCTGTTTTTGTTTTTTTTTGTTTGTTTGTTTTTGTTTTGAGACAGAGTCTCACTCTGTCACCCAGGCTGGAGTGCAGTGGCATGATCTCAGCTCATTGCAACCTTGGCCTCCCAGGTTCAAGCAATTCTCCTGCCTCAGCCTCCCAAGTAGCTGGGATTACAGACGTGCACCACTGCGCCTGGCTAATTTTTGTATTTTTAGTAGAGACAGGGTTTCATCATGTTGGCCAGGCTGGTCTTGAACTCCTGACCTCAGTTGATCTGCCCGCCTTGGCCTCCCAAAGCGCTGGAATTACAGATGTGAGCCATTGCACCTAGCCTGTATTTTGTTATTTCTAATTCTGTGATTACACAAAGAATAATCTTGCAAATGTATCATTTTAGGAAGTCAATCAAACTAATGCCTATCACTGTGGCATCTAGAAAACTCATCATTCTTTTATAATCCTATTTTCTTGTAAACTTCAGAATGCCTTGGGTGACAATTGCCCATTGTCAAATGTGTACCATTATTGTCTGCCTTTCTTAGGTACATTCTGTGATAATAACAGGAGTCAGATTTGCAGTCCCTGTCCTCCAAATAGTTTCTCCAGCGCAGGTGGACAAAGGACCTGTGACATATGCAGGCAGTGTAAAGGTATGAGTTCAAAGATATTTTCTTCTTCTAGAAGATAGTTGGGAAGATAAGCTTTTCTTTCCTCTTTACTAACTACTCTCTTTTGAAAATCTTAAGTGTCAAAGACTCTGATTCTTCTGACAACCAGCAGATCCAGTAAAATAATATCGGGTGACAGCAATTATTTGTGGACTGAGCTTTCTAAATATTAGAGGAAACATTCATTTGACAAGAGAGAAGTTTTTACTTATCAAAATGTAAAAATGTCGTTACGGAGATTTAAAAGTAAACTTTAAAATCACTGGGAACACTGTAGTTGAGTGAGCATGACTGTTAGTGCAGAGCGTAAATTTGCTTCCTGGATTTGGAGGTCAAGTGTAATAAAATAGGGGCTGGGGGGGACTTTATAGGTGTTTTCAAGACCAAGAAGGAGTGTTCCTCCACCAGCAATGCAGAGTGTGACTGCATTTCAGGATATCACTGCCTGGGGGCAGAATGCAGCATGTGTGAACAGGATTGTAAACAAGGTCAAGAATTGACAAAAAAAGGTACGTTTGCGCTTCTTTGATCTAGAGTAGTTTTGTGATGTAGACAAACTTAGCTTAGGTCTTGATCCTTTGAAAATAAACAGATTTGTAGAACCTTGAAGTAACAAGTGAGTATATGATATGTCATATTTTAATTAATAAAATATTTCCGTTATTTCTTCATAAATGGAAGTAATTTGAAATCAGAACGTTTGTTAATTGCCAGAACCATTCATCTTCACACATTTCAGACATAGACAATACTTTATGTACAGTTAGAATAAAAACTAGCCATCTTAGGTCATTGTTTCAAGAATTATAGAATAATTTGTGCAGATTGCATTACGGTAATGACTTTATTAAGTTAATCACAGGGAAAGTTACCAAATGATGAAAATGCATCCTTTTTGTTATTGCTTTCATTTTTAACGCAAGGTTGTAAAGACTGTTGCTTTGGGACATTTAATGACCAGAAACGTGGCGTCTGTCGACCCTGGACAAAGTAGGTATCATTTCCTTTAGTTTATGGAATAAAGAATCTGGGTTAAATTTTTTGGAAGATAAAGAATGCTATCATTGAAGCTTATTTTGCACCCATCAAGTGTAGACAGAATGTAACATACTAGGCAGCGTGGGAACACTGTAAGGTTGTAGCAACTCAATAGGCAAAGTGGGCATTTTCTCCAGAAACAGTGCCTGGTACATTTAGATCAGAATTGCCAGTGGAGGGTGGGCACGTGCAGTGGCTCACGCCTGTAATCCCAGCACTTTGGGAGGCTGAGGCAGGAGGACTGCTTGAGCCCAGGAGTTCGAAACCAGCCTGGGTGAGACCCCGTCTCTACAAAAAATCAAAAAATTTGCCAGGCATAATGGCACATGCCTATAGCCTTCCCAGCTATAGAGAAGGCTGATGAGGCAGGAGGATCACCTGAGTCTGGGAGGGTACGGCTGCAATGAGGTATGATCGCACCATTGCACTCCAGAGCAGAGACCCTGTCTCAAAAGAAAGGAAAAGAATTGCCAGTGGAACTTTGCCACTGTCTGCCTCTTCTCTGTTTCCTTCTCATTCCTTTGCTGCCTGTTATCTTCTCTTGTTGATCAGCCCATCTCCATGTGCTCAATGCCAGCCCCTAGAATGATACAGAAGTAACTAATTGCTCGTTACCCTCCAAAATGTGGCACACACTTGGGCACACAAGGCCATCACAGGTGGTAAAAAGCCAGTAGTATAGGAGAGAATGTGACTGTTGTTTTGTGGAACCAGAACTCACACTGTGGTCTGTGGATAGGTGCTGGTCCACACATGGCTTGTCCTGTGCCCCCATCAACAGCGGTGTAGGGTTAGAGAGTAAGCATTTAGAAACTTTTAAGGCAAATTGGCAGAGTAATGTGGTCTGTTGACTAAGAATAAAAATTTGGGTGTTGTATTTTATATGTATTTGTTCTTTTTCCATTTGATTTTCTTACTAGAAAAACATTTTTATTATTTTACTTTGACATTTTTATTGTATTTCAAAAGTGTATTGGTTTGGCCGGGCGCGGTGGCTCAAGCCTGTAATCCCAGCACTTTGGGAGGCCGAGACGGGCGGATCACGAGGTCAGGAGATCGAGACCATCCTGGCCGACACGGTGAAACCCCGCCTCTACTAAAAAATACAGAAAACTAGCCGGGCGAGGTGGCGGGCGCCTGTAGTCCCAGCTGCTCGGGAGACTGAGGCAGGAGAATGGCGTGAACCCGGGAGGCGGAGCTTGCAGTGAGCTGAGATCCGGCCACTGCACTCCAGCCGGGGTGACAGAGCGAGACTCCGTCTCAAAAAAAAAAAAAAAAAAAAGTGTATTGGTTTATAACAGACTGGAAAGTGACTTTTTTGGAGAGAAAACAAAGTGTTTTAAAACAGGAATCATGGTATCCCTCCGCTTTTGTTATTTACAATTTATCAGCATCAGAGTGGCTGACAAATGGAATCGTGATTCACAAGAAAAATATTAACTGTTTTCTCGGACTTAGCTGAATTCTCTCTTTGGAAAGTGGTTTTTTAAAAAAGGTCTGTTTTGTTTGTTTGTTTGTTTGTTTGTTTTGAGATGGAGTTTCACTCTTCTTGCCCAGGCTGAAGGGCAATGGCGCGGTCTCGCCTCACTGCAACCTCCACCTTCCAGGTTCAAGCAATTCTCCTGCCTCGGCCTCCGGAGTAGCTTGGATTACAGGTGCACGCCACCACGCCTGGCTAATGTTTTTGTATTTTTAGTAGAGATGGGGTTTCACTATGTTAGCCAGGCTGGTCTTGCACTCCTGACCTCAAGTGATCCACCCACCTTGGTTTCCCAAAGTGCTGGGATTCCAGGCGTGAGCCACCGTGCCCGGCTGGAAAGTGGCTTTTTAAAAAAAGTCTTTCAATATAAATTTTTCAGAGAGTTGTTAAGTGAGTCTGCGTGGAAGAGTGGGTTTAATCTGGCTCTGAAGGATGGGTGGATTTGGGGTCGGTAAAGGGACAAGGGAAAGGCGTAACAAGAACAGCAACAATGATGGCGGTAATGGTGATAATGATGATGATGGCTGCCATTTACTCAGCGTGTCAGACGTGCAAGAGTGTGTCACTGACTCTCGCTCGTTTGTTCTTTGAAACAGTTCTGGCAGCACATACAATCCTAATTTTGCAGATGAGAAAACTGAGGCTTAGGGAGGTTTCATTTTTCTTTTCTTTTCTTTCTGAGACAGCATCAAACTCCTGCGTTCAAGTGATCAGCCTGGAACTCCTGGGTTCAAGTGATCCTCCCACCTCAGTCTCCTGAGTAGCTGGGACCACAGGCATGCACCACCAGCTAATTTTTTTTGGTTTGTTTTTTAATTTTTGTAGAGATGGGGTCTTGCTATGTGACTCAGGCTGGTCTCCAACGCCTGGTCTCAAGTGATCCTCTGGCCTCAGCCTACCAAAGTGTTGGGATTACAGGCGTGAGCCACCGTGCCTGGGCTACAGAGATTTCTTAACTTGCCCAAGGTCATTCTGGAAAGCAGCAGACCCAGGGCTCAAACCCCGGTTTGCCTGATGCCAGTGCCAGACCTGTTAACCCTATGCTGGTCTTCATCCGTGCCAGAGATGGTCAAGTCTGATTAAGAAACTGGGGGTGAGAGACTAACCAGGCAAAACAGCCTGAACTAAGCTGTCACCAAACAGAAGGAAGCCATGGAAAGCTGCAGGGAGCCAGATAGTCAAGTGGAAGTTTCTCAAAACATCTTTGCATCGCCTTCGAACCCAGACCCATATATCTTTTTCACTAGGCTACTTCATTGGGTAAAAACTGACAAAGTTTTAAATCAGAATCATCTGGACCTAAGTTAATTATTTAAACTCTTTTCATTGAACTGTCTAAGCTGTTCTTTGGATGGAAAGTCTGTGCTTGTGAATGGGACGAAGGAGAGGGACGTGGTCTGCGGACCATCTCCAGCCGACCTCTCTCCAGCAGCATCCTCTGCGACCCCGCCTGCCCCTGCGAGAGAGCCAGGTAGCTGGGCTATGCCTTTCAATCAAAGTGTATATCTTATGGTGATTCCAGATGGTATCTAAATCGCCCCAATATCATGATGTCTCACATCTCCACCTACAACAGGCACCGCCCACGTGCATTCCTTCCTGAATCCTGCCCTCAGGGACCCAGCAGGTTCCTTCCCAGGCATTTGTTATTCAGTCTGAGATACACATTTGTAAGCAGTGCCAGAGGACACTTCACCCAGACAGTCTATATCTTTATCAATGCCAAGGAAAGGGGATTATAAGGTCCCATATTTTCTTTTCTTTTCTTTTTTTTTAAGAGAGTTCCTTACTCTGTGCCAGGCTGGAGTGCAGTGGCGTGATCTTGGCTCACTGCAACCTCCACCTCCTGTGCTCAACCAATCCTCCCACCCTAGCCTCCCCAGTAGCTGGGACTGTAGGCACCCACCACCACACCTGGCTAATTTTTGTTTTTTGGTTTTTTTTTTTTTTTTTGGTAGAGTCGGGGTCTTGCTATGTTGCCCAGGCTGCTCTCAAACTCCTGGGCTCAAGCAATCCTCCTGCCTTGGCCTCCCAAAGTGTTGGGATTACAGGCGTGAGCTGCCGCGTCTGGCCCCTGGGTCCCATATTTTCTATGTGCTAGAAAGGATAAACTGCTTAATTTTTGTGGCCTCTAGGAAAACTATTACGTTTCTTTCTTTTTTTTTTTTTTTTTTTTTTTTTGAGACAGAATCTCTGTCACCCAGGCGGGATCTTGGCTCACCACAACCTCCGCTTCCCAGGTTCAAGCGATTCTTCTGCCTCAGCCTCCTGAGTAGCTGGGATTACAGGTGCCCACCCACCACGGTGCCCGCCTAAGTTTTGTATTTTTGGTAGAGATGGAGTTTCTCCATGTTGGCCAGGCTGGTTTCAAACTCTTGACCTCAGTTGATCTGCTCACCTCGGCTTCCCAAAGTGCTGGGATTGCAGGCGTGAGCCACCGCCCAGCCATTCAGTTTCTTTTTTTCTTTTCTTTTTTTTTTTTTGAGATGGAGTCTCGCTCTGTTGCCCAGGTTGGAGTGTGGGGGCACCATCTCAGCTCACCGCAAACTCTGCCTCCCAGGTTCAAGCGGTTTTCCTGCCTCAGCCTCCCAAGTAGCTGGGATTACAAGTGCCTGCCACCACTGTGTTGGCCAGGCTGGTCTTGAACTCCTGACTGTAAGTGATC
The DNA here is from genome assembly GCF_000951045.1 of Mandrillus leucophaeus. Lineage (NCBI taxonomy): Eukaryota > Metazoa > Chordata > Mammalia > Primates > Cercopithecidae > Mandrillus > Mandrillus leucophaeus. The sequence goes on along the minus strand of NW_012098654.1, from coordinate 2,584,012 downwards.
CTCCTGCCTCGGCCTTCCAAAGTATCGGGATTACAGGCATGAGCCACCATGTCTTGCCTTTTTAAAAGTTTTCCAAGTTTACTCCATTAGCAGGTTGGAGATGCCCAAGGCTCTGATTCTTCTCATGCTTAGGAGTTGACCAGTGTAAATATACACATGGGTGTATGAGTGTCCATACATTTCTGCATGCGTTTCTCCTTTTGCTGTGTTTTGCAGGACACTCTCCGCAGATCATCTTCTTTCTTGCGCTGACTTCGACTGTGGTGCTCTTCCTGCTGTTCTTCCTCGTGCTCCGTTTCTCTGTTGTTAAACGGAGCAGAAAGAAACTCCTGTATATATTCAAACAACGTAAGATTAACGTAATCATATTAGAGCTCTGGCAAAGCAAGGCTTTTTATAATAGAAAGGAAAAGATGATCCTTTAAAAAATTCTAGAAATGAGGTTCATATAGCCCGGTGGTTATCAAGCAGGGGCAATTTCGTCCCCGGGAGTGTTTGGTGGCGGTGGTGGTGGTGATTAGGGTGATTAGGTGGTGATTGGCATCTAGTGAGTAGAGGCCAGTGATGCTGCTAAACTCCTACCATGCACGGGACAGCCTCCCAGCAAAGAATGATGCTGCCTAAATGTCAGCAGTGCTGAGGTGGAGAAAGCTTGCGTATAGAAAAGCACACCTCGGTTCTAGAAAAATGTCAGATTTAAATATGCTGCAGCCTTGGATTATTGCGTGTGTGTGTATGTGTGTGTGTGTGTGCGTGCATGTGTGCGTGCCTGTGTGTGCGTGTATGTATGTGTGCGTGCATGTGTGTGTGTGTATGTGTGTGTGTGTGCGTGCCTGTGTGTGCATGTATGTGTGTATGTGTGCGTGCATGTGTGTGCGTGTGTGTGCGTGTGTGTGTGCATGTGTGCGTGTGTGTGTGTGTGTAAGTGCGTGTAGAGGACACTGGCAAATAAGAATCAGAAAACCATGTTGTCCCCATGTCCCTCTGGTTGATAAACTGGTTTAAAATGAGTTTAAACCCCTATTTGAGGAAGGCAGAGAGAACAAAGAGGGAGTTTGAAGGGGGTTTAACAAATGGAGTATTACAGCACCAGTATGGATTACATGAAAAATTTCAATAATGAATTTCATTCATTCATTTGTCCAACAAGGTATTATTTCTATAAGGTATTCAGCAAGTGCCTGGCACAGAGTCAGCACCCACTAGACAAAAGCCATTGATATTTATTTGAAAAAGTGTATAGATGGAAGGCAACCTGTTTTTTGTCTTCGTGAAGGATAGAACGAGACATAACAGGCTTAATAAGACTTAATAAGAGGGATATAATAGAAGGAGCTTTTTGAGAGCAAAATTTTAACCCAAAACACCATGTAAGACCAGAATGTGTCTATTTGTAGGTTGTTACAAATATATGTACAGGAACAGCATTAGTAAAGTTTTTTTTTTTCCTTTTCCTTTTTTTTTTTGGAGACGGAGTTTTGCCCTTGTTGCCCAGGCTGGAGTGCAATGGCGCAATCTCGGCTTACCGCAACCTCCATTCACTGCAACCTCCTCCTCCCAGGTTCAAGTGATTCTCCTGCTTCAGCCTTCCTAGTAGCTGGGATTACAGGCATGCACCACCATGCCCAGCTAATTTTGTATTTTTAGTAGAGACGGGGTTTCTCCATGTTGGTAGGCTGGTCTTGAACTCCTGACCTCAGGTGATCCGCCCGCCTCGGCCTCCCAAAGTGCTGGGATTACAGGCGAGAGCCACTGCGCTCGGCCAGTAAAGTCTTATCTAATAAATTATGCTAATTTATTTAAAGCCTCTTTTTAAAGCAATATAGAACTTTTTTACATTGTGACCTATATAGAAAAATGCATAAATGCAAAGTTTAACAAATTGTCATAAACGAACATCCAAATAACTCTACCAGGATCAAGAACTGGAACATAACCCATTCCTGAAGCCCTGGGCTGCCCTTTCTAGATCACAGCCTTCCTTGCCTACTAGTGCTAACCACATCTAGACTTGTATGGTATTAACTTCCTTTTGCTGTAGTTTTGCTACCCAACAACACAGTTTTATCAGGCTGCTGTGAACTTCATACAATAGAATCACACTGTGTTTTCTGTATCTTGCTCCTTCTTTCAACGTTGTATCATGAAGATTCATACACGTTGAGTTCATCTTTAGTTGATTTCCATTGTTGCACACTCTTTTATTGAATGATGACATTGTTGTTTACCCATTCTAATATTGATGGACAGTGGGATCACTTCCAGCTTGGGGTTATTACACGCAATGACGTTTGAATATTTTTGTCCGTGTATCTCAGCACACGTAAACACGTGTTTCTGGTTTGGTTGTGTTTTTAAACCTAGGAATAACATTGCTGAGCTACAAGGAATGTGTATCTTGGTCTTGAATATGCCAAACTGTTTTCCAAAATGATTGGACCCCATTTACACTCCCCTGGTAGTAATGATGTTCTTTTTACTCCACATCCCCTGATAACTCTTGGCATCATCGGACTATTTTTATCGATATGGTGGGCGGATAGTCGTATCTCATCGTGTTTTTAACTTACACTTCCTGGTTGCTAGTGAGGTTAGATGCCTTTTCATGTTATTTTGGCTATTTCCTCTTTAGTGAAGGGCCTGATCAAGTCTTTTGAGTATTTTCTCATAGGATTGTCTGTCCTCTTCTTACGTATAGGAAGTTTTTAGTCTGCTGTTCATGAGCTGCAAATATCTTTTCCTAGTCTGTGGTTTGCTCTTTCATTCTCTTTTTGAGGTCTACACCTCCAATTTAAACCTCTGTGCTCTCACTTAAGCCTGATTTCGGTTTTGTCTTTTGTTTTTTTGAGACAGGGTCTACTGTGTCACCCAGGCTGAAGAGCAGTGGTGTGATCACAGCTCACTGCAGCCTCGAACTCCAGAGCTCAAGCAATCTCCTGCCTCGGCCTACTAAATAGCTGGGACTATAGGTGCATGCTACAACGCAGAGCTAATTTTTAATTGATTTTTAATTTTTTTTGTGGAGACGGGGTCTCGCTATGTTGTCCAGGCCAGTCTTAAACTCCTGGGCTCAAGTGATCCTCCCACCTCGGTTTCCCAAAGTGCTGGACTTAATCCTGATTTAAAGGACTACCTCTGCAACAAAGTTCCATCCACACCCCAGACTGCAACAAAGTTCTTCAGAAAATGCTTTTCAAAAGTATTTATGAGTAATTAGTGAGTTTCAGTGGAACCGTAATCCATTTTTTAAAAGTTTTGAGGACACTCCCTGGTGGTCCAGTGGTTAGAATTCGGCGTTCACTGTCGCAATCTGGGTTCGATTCCCAGTCAGGGAAGTCTTCCTTCTGGCTGGGTGCTGTGGCTCACACCTGTAATCCCAGCACTCTGGGGGGCCGAGGCAGGCAGATCACCTGAGGTCAGGAGTTCAATACCAGCCTGGCCATGGTGAAACCCCGTCTCTACTAAAAATACAAAAAATTAGCCAGGCGTGGTGGTGGGTGCCTATAATCCCAGCTACTCGGGAGGCTGAGACAGGAGAATCGCTTGAACCTGGGAGGCGGAGGTTGCAGTGAATGGAGATTGCGCCACTGCACTCCAGCCTGGGCAACAAGAGCGAAACTCTGTCTCAAAAAAAAAAGTTTTTAGGTCATTTAAAAGAAATTTTGATTTTGACATAATTATAGATTCACAGGAATTTGCCAAGACAGGTACATCTCTCATGCCATTTCTGGGTTCCATCCTCCAGTGCAATGGCAAAGCAGGAAATTGACGTTGGCATGGTGTGTGTGTGTACTTTGTCCCTTTGTCACACATGTGAAATCGTATAACAACCAACACAATAAAATCAGAACTTTCCATCACCGCCAAGATCTTCTCCCACTACTCCTTTCTAGTCAGGTGCTCTCCCTCTCCCCACCATCCCCTGGCAACCACTTATCTGTCTTCCATCTCTATACTTTTGTTATTTAAGGAATATTGTATAAATAGAATCATACAGCACGTGTCAAGCTAAATCACAGACAGAGAAAGAGGCTCTCTAAAAGATTATGGTATTTTTTTCAGGAGTAGCATTGCAGTGGGAATATGATGGGTGTATTCAGGGAGGTAAAGGTGACAAGAGTTTTTAAAAGAAAAAATGAGGAGCCGGGCGCAGCGGCTCATGCCTGTAATCCCAGCACTTTGGGAAGCCGAGGTGGGTGGACCACCTGAGGTCAGGAGTTCGAGACCAGCCTGGCCAACATGGTGATACCCCATCTCAATTAAAAATACAAAAAGTTAGCCCAGTGTGGTGGCATGTGCCTGTAATCCCAGGTACTTGGGAGGCTGAGGCACGAGAATTGCTTGAACCTGGGAGGCAGAAGTTTCAGTGAGCCGGTATCGCGTCCTACACCCCAGCCTGGGTGACAGAGCAAGACTCTGTCTCAAAAAAAGAAAAAAGAAAAACTGAGGAGGATTATGTAAGTTATTTTGAAACAATGATCCTTTGCTACAAATATCAATACCCGCAGAAGTATTTTTTGGTGTAAGACACGGTAGCCTTTGTGCAAGGTTGTGGTTTCTGCAGTCTTGTGATAGTTGTTTTTATCAGGCATGCATGCATAAGAAACCCTCTTCATGGCCTTCCCTGGCTCCGTTTTCAGAGTTTTTAAAAAAAATTTTGAGACAGAATCTCCGTGTGTCGTTCAGGCTGGAGTTCAGTGGCGTGATCTCTGCTCGCTGCAACCTCCGCCTCCTGGGTTCAAGTGATTTTCGTGCCTCAGCCTCCTGAGTAGCTGGGATCACAGGCAGCCGCCACCATGCCTGGCTATAGTAGAGACGAGATTTTGCCATGTTAGCCAGGCTGGTCTTGAACTCCTGGCCTCATGTGATCTGCCTGCCTCAGCCTCCCAAAGTGCTGGGATTACAGGCGTGAGTCACCATGCCCGGCCCATTTGTCAGGGTTTTGACATAAGTTACTCCATTTTGATTCTGACAACTTTCACAAACGTGAACTTTTTTAAGATTTTGCTTTTTCACTCAGCAGAATGCCCTTGATATTCATCCAAGTTGCTGTGTGTTTCAATGATTCGTTCTTTTTCCTTGCTGAATAGTATTCCACGATACGCTTGTGCCACAGTTTGTTTTACCATGCACCCATTAAAAGATATTTTGTTTGCTTTTTGTTTTGACTATTACATATAAAGCTGCGAGGAATAATTATGTACAGTTTTTGTGTGGGCATGTATTTTGTATCTCTATGAGAAATACTCAGGAGTGCAATTCCTGGGCTATACGTTTGGTGCTTGTTTAGTTTTTAAGAAGTTGCCAGCTGGGCGCGGTGGCTCAAGCCTGTAATCCCAGCACTTTGGGAGGCCGAGACGGGCGGATCACAAGGTCAGGAGATCGAGACCATCCTGGCTAACACAGTGAAACCCCGTCTCTACTAAAAAATGCAAAAAAACTAGCCGGGCGAGTTGGCGGGCGCCTGTAGTCCCAGCTACTCGGGAGGCTGAGGTAAGAGAATGGCGTAAACCCGGGAGGCGGAGCTTGCAGTGAGCTGAGATCCGGCCACTGCACTTCAGCCTGGGCGACAGAGCGAGACTCTGTCTCAAAAAAAAAAAAAAAAAAGAAGTTGCCAAACTATTTTCCAGAGGAAGCGTATCATTTTACATTCTCTTCGGAGTTTTTCTGCATCCTTGCTCGCATTTTGCATTGCCTCAATTTTTATTTCAGCTGTTCTAATAGGTGTGTAGTGACATCTCATTGGGGCTTTAATTTGCATTTGCCTTATGGGTGGACATCTTTTCATATGCTTATTTTCCATTTTTATGTCTTCTTCAGTGAAGTGTTTTTCAGGTCTTTCGCCTATTTTCTAGTTGGATTATTTGTTTTACTGTTGAGATCCAAGAGTTCTTTATGTTTCCCAGATAGGAGTCCTTTGGCATATATATGATTTATAAATATTTTCTCCCAGTCAGTAGCTTGCCTTTTCATCCTCTTCACGGGCTCTTCCACAGAGAAAAGCTACTTAATTTTGATGAAGTCCAATTTATGGGTTTTTTCATTGATGGAGTCATGTCTAAGAATTCTTCATTAAGTCCCGGGTCTCAAAGATTTAGATTTTTTTTTCCTCTGTCTCTTATAACTTTTACAATTTTTTATTTCATATTTAAATCTTGATTTTTTTTTTTTTTTTTCTGAGACAGGGTCTCTGCTTTGTCACCCAGGCTGGAGTGCACTGGTGTGATCATGGCTTACTGCAGCCTCCACCTCCTGGGCTCAAGTGATCCTCCCTCCTTGGCCTCCCAAGTAGCTGGGACTACAGGAGTGTGCCACCACTTGCCGCAGACCTATTGGACTGAACAAAGTGGGGAGAACGTGGGAATAAAAGACAAGAGACAAAAGAGTATATTTGGAAGAAGGAGTCAGGGGTAACCTTGCGTCTAGTGGACAAAGGCCCTGAACTTTACACAGCCCACTGTCTTTATTAGGCAAAAGAGATAGCGAGAAAGCGGGGATGATTGTCCTGTCGGTAATTGTCAGTTGGCCATTTGGTGTTTGGTTCACAGCAGACTTGAGAGACTGTATCCTTTGAACAATAGGTGCTAGATTTCTCAATAGATAACTTCAAGGAGCCAGGGAGTGATGTCCCTCCGCAAACCTTTTGGTAGCAAGGCAGTGTGAGTTTGCTCACATCTTGCATTCATGATAAACACTTTGCTGTTTGATCATATAGCCTCCAGCGGAATGTTAAGTTGGTCATGTCTCACGGCTTCGGCTCCCTGCATGCCTGGGTAATTATTTATTTATTTATTTATTGTTTATTTATTTATTTATTTAGACAGAGTCTCACTATATTGCCCAGGCTGGTCTTGAACTCCTGGCCTCAGTCCTCCTGCCTTGACCTCCCAAAGTTCTGGGATTACAGGTGTGAGCCGCTGTGCCCAGCCTTGATTCGTTTTAAATTTTTCATATAAGTTGTGAGAGGTTTTAGCCAAGTCTTTTGTTGTTGTTGTTGTTTTTGGCCTAGGGGTGTCCAATTGCTCTAGCATCACTAGTGGAAAACATTAGTCTTCTTTCATTGTACCTTTGTCAAAAGTAAGTTGGCTGCAATTACCGTGGGGCTATCTGGTTTCCCTCTTCTGTTCCACTGATCCATGTGTTTCTTCCTCTGCCGATACCACACAGCCTTGATTACTGTGGTTATCCATAAACAGTGAACTTGGGTAGAGGGTGGTAGTTTCTCCCGCTTTATTATTTCGTTTCAGAATTGTTTTATGTATTCTAGTTCTTTTGCATTTCCACATACATTTTAGGATAATATCTATATCTACAAAAAGCCGGCCAGGATTCTGATAACAATCGTGTTAAATCTGCATATCAGTTTGGGGCGAATTGACATCTTTACTATGTGAAGTACAGTCACGTATCACTTAACGACAGGGGTACGTTCTGAGAAATGTGTTGTTAGGTGATTTCGTTGTTGTGTGAACATCATAGAGGGCACTTAGGCAAACCTAGACAGTACAGCCTACCATACACCTAGGCTGGATGGTATAGCCTTTCGCTCCTGTGCTACAAACCTGTAGGGCGTGTGACTGTACCGAATACCATAGGCAACTGTAACATAATGGTATTTGTGTGGCTAAACATACCTAAACACAGAAGAGGTACCATGAAAATAATATGATTTTTGCCAGGCACGGTGGCTCACATCTGTAATCCCAACATTTTGGGAGACCAAGGTGGGCAGATCACCTGAGGTCAGGAGTTCGAGACCAGCCTGGCCAACATGGCAAAACCCCGTTTCTACTAAAAATACAAAAATTAGCTGGGCGTGGTGGCACGTGCCTGTAATTCCAGCTACTCGGGAGGCTGAGGTGGGAGAACCCCTTGAACCTGGGAGGCAGAGGTTGCAGTGAGCCGTGATCACACCACTGCACTCCAGGCTGGACAACAGAGTGAGACTCCATTAGGAATGGGGCCACACGGCAGGAGGAGAGTGGTGGGCGAGCGCGTGAAGCTTCCTCTGTATTTATAGCCGCTCCCCATCACTTGCATTACCGCCTGGTCTCCGCCTCCCGTCACGTCAGCAGCAGCATTAGAGTCTCATAGCAGCACGAATCCTATTGTGAGCTGCGCACGGGAGGGATCTGGGTTGTGGCTCCTTAAGAGAATCTAGTGTCTGATGATCTGTCCCTGTCTCCCATCACCCTTAGATGGGACTGTCTAGTTGCAGGAAAACAAGCTCAGGCTCCCACTGATTCTACATTATGGGGAGTTGTATAATTACTTCTTTATATATTACAATGTAATAATAATAGGAATAAAGTGCACAATAAATGTAATGCGCTTAAATCATCCCGAAACCATCCCCCCACCCAGTCCATGGAAAAATTGTCTTCCACCAAACTGATCCCTCTTGCCAAAAAGGCTGGGGACCTCTGCTGTATATGACTGTAGTCTTATAAACACTGTACACTTAAGCTAAACTAAATTTATTTAAAATGTTTTCTTTCTTCAGTAATAAATTAACCTTAGCTTACTGTAACTTTTAACTTCATAAACTTTAATTTAATTTTTTTTATTTTTTATTTTTTATTTTTTTTTGAGGCACAGTCTGCTGCCCAGGCTGGAATGCAGTGGCAAGATCTTGGCTCACTGCAGCCTCCACCTCCCGGGTTCAAGTGATTCTCCTGCCTCAGCCCCCCAAGTAGCTGGGACTACAGGCAGCTGCCACCACGCCTGGCTAATTTTTGTATTAGAGATGGGGTTTCACCGTGTTGGCCAGGCTGGTCTCGAACTCCTGAGCTCCGGTAATCTGCCCACCTCGGCCTCCCAAAGTGCTGGGATTACACGCATGAGCCATCACACCCAGCCTATAAACTTAAAAACAATTTTTTAAACTTTTTGACTCTTTTGTAATAACTCTTAGCTTAAAACACAAGCACCTTATACAGCTATACAAACATATTTTCTCTTTATTTCCTTACTCTATAAACTTATCTATTTAAAAGTTTTTAAACTGTTTTTTACTTTTTAAACTTTTTTGTGAAAACCTAAGACACAAACACACATATTAGCCTAGACCCACACAGAGTTGGTGTCTGCCACCTCCACATCTTGTCCCACTGGAAGATCTTCGGGGCAAAACCATGCACGTAGCTGTCATCTCCTATGAGAACAATGTCTTCTTCTGGAATATCTGGAATACCTCCCAAAGGACCTGCCTGAGGCTGTTTTACAGTTAACTGGTTTTTTGTTTGTTTGTTTGGTTTTTGTTTGTTTTTTTTGAGACAGAGTCTTGCTCTGTTGCCCCAGCTACAATGCAATGGGGTGGTCTCGGCTCACTGCAACCTCTGCCTCCCGGGTTCAAGGGATTCTCCTGTCTCAGCCTCCCAAGTAGCTGGGATTACAGGTGCATGGCGCCACGCCCGGCTAATTTTTTGTACTTTAGTAGAGACAGGGTTTCACTGTGTGGCCCAGGCTAATCTCGAACTCCTGAGCTCAGGCAATCCACTGCCTCGGCCTCCTAAAGTGCTGGGATTACAGGTGTGAGCCACCACACCTGGCCTTAACTGGTTATCTGTGTGTGTGTGTGTGGAATATACTCTAACTATAAAAAGTATGGCATAGTAAGTCCATAAACTACTAACATACTCATTCATTGTTATTATCAAGTATTATGTGCCGTACATTATTGCATATGCTACACTTTATACAACTGGCAGCTCAGTAGGTTTTTTACATCAGTATCACCACAAACGTGAGCAGTGAGCGGTGCTGCAGTGTTATGATGGTTGGATATCACAAGGCAACAGGAACTTTTCAGCTCCACTATAATCTTATGGGACCACGATCATATATGCGGCCTGTTTTCGACCAAAACATCGTTTTATGCTGTATGACTGTATTCCAATGCACAAGCATGGTATGTCTCTCCATTTATTTATATATTTTAAAATGTCTTTCACAGCATTCTGTAGTTTTCACTATACAAGTTCTGTATGCGTTTTGTTAGATTTAGGCCTAAGGAAAAAAAAATTTTTTTGAAGACATGGTCTTGCTTGCTGTATTACCCAGGTTGGAGTGCAGTGGCATGATCACGGCTCACTGCAGCCTCAACCTCCTGGGCTCAAGTGATCCTCCCACCTCAGTCTCCAGAGTAGCTGAGACCACTGGCATGTGCCACCACCCCTGGCTAATTTTTAAATGTTTTGTAGAGACAGGGCCTTGCTGTGTTACCAAAGATGGTCTAGAACTCCTGGACTCAAGCAATCCTCCTGCCTTGGCTCCCATAGTACTGGGATTACAGGCGTGAGCCCGCACGCCCAGTTTCTAGATCTAATTTAGGTCTTGTATTTTCTCAGGGTTCCTCTGACATCACTCTGGGGAAGGAGGGAGGATGGGCAGCTTGTTACAGCCAGGCAGGGGTGGAGGAAGTTTGGATTCTGCGCTATACCTCCTGGAGGGTGAGCGTCTCCTTTTTATTACTAGACATGTGGGAGTTCCAGCTCCCACTAGGCCTCCTCTGACACCACCCCAGGAAGGACGGGGAGATGAGGCTTAATCCACGGTGAGGGAGGAAGTTCAGGTTCTCTACCCAGTCTTTCCTGGTGGGCTTGCAGGTGGAGCCACTGTGTTTTTTGTGGTGTTTTGTTAGAATTGAGTGGTTATTGTCTAGAAGGTTTTGGGCCAGGCGCAGTGGCTCATGCCTGTAATCTCAGCACTTTGGGAGGCCGAGGCAAGCAGATCATAAGGTCAGGAGTTCAAGACCAGCCTGGCCAATATGGTGAAACCCCATCTCTACTAAAAATACAAAAATTAGCCGGGCGTGGTGGGGGGTGCCTGTAGTCCTAGCTACTCGGGAGACTGAGGCAAGAGAATCACTTTAACCCGAGAGGTGGAGGTTGCAGTGAGATGAGATTGCGCCACTGCACTCCAGTCTGGGTGACAGAGAGAGACTCCGTCTCAAAAGGAAAAAAAGAAAAAGAAAAAAAAAAGAAGCTTTTAGTCTTGCTCTGCTGCCCCTTTCCTAGTCTCACAACTAGGGAGTACAAACTCTTCTTAGTTTTTTTTGTGTGTGTTTTTTGAGATGGAGTCTTGCTCTGTTACCCAGGCTGGAGTGCAGTGGTGCAATCTCAGCTCACTGCAACCTCTGCCTCCCAGGTTCAAGCGATTCTCCTGCCTCAGCCTCTTGAGTAGCTAAGATTACAGGTGTGTGCCACCACGCCCAGCTAATTTTTGTGTTTTTAGTAGAGACAGGGTTTCGCCATGTTGGCCAGGCTGGTCTCGAACTCCTGACCTCAGATGTTCTGCCTGCTTTGGCTTCCCACAATGCTTGGATTACAGATGTGAGGCACCACACCTGGCCTCTTCTTGGTTTTTGTTTTGCTTTGTCCATACTATTGGCATTTTTAGGTTGCTGCTTCTCTGGTTCCCAGTCAGAGGGAAACGAGGCAGAAAGAAGCCCATTGCCTTGTTGTTTCCTGGGTCCGGAGATCATGGCCCCATTGGCCTTCCTCTCTCTGCCTTTTGGAGAGGGTTTCAGCAGTACTCAGCAGGACAAATACGGAAAGCATGACATCTCAATCTTCCCAGAAGAGATCTCCATTTTGAAATTCATCTTTGGATCAATTTCAAAAGACATCCCGTTGGTATTTCTGAACATCTTGCCAGTTTTTCATAAGTTCTAGGAGATGGTGTGGTTATTTGGGTTGGGTTATTTTTTTATAGCAACAAGCATATGAACTTGGGGTAGGACTTTTTGACTTGCTTGTCTGTAAATAAATACCTGCTTGGGATTGAAAAACTGCTGAGCAGTAACATAAATACTTCACTAACATGTAAAAGAAAGCCCGGCAGCTCATGCGCAGATCAGTTCTTGGTTCCTAACGATGGAAGTCGTGGGGATACCTCCACACTCTTGGAGTCATAGCATTGTGTTCCAAAGAAACCATCGGATCTCGAATCTACGTAACCCTCAAGACGAAAATATGTGCTGCTGAATTGAAACTAGAGCTATGATTGGGATATGGCTAATATTTTATGCTTTAGTGATTCATGCTAATGACTTTTTTTTAGCTAATGTAGAAAATAAAGAAAATAGTTCTTAAAGACCAGTAAAAATATTTGGTAAACGGAAACAAATGTCAAATAATCTCCAGAGGAAGTTCAACCTTGCTGTTACCTCTCTTGTGGATGTTTGTTAAAAGTATTATTATTATTATTATTATTATTATTATTATTATTGAGACAGAGTTTCACCATTGTCACCCAGGCTGGAGTGCAATGACGCAATCTCGGCTCACTGCAACCTTCGTCTCCCGGGTTCAAGCGATTCTCCTGCCTCAGCCTCCCCAGTAGCTGGGATTACAGGCACCCGCTACCACGCCCGGCTAATTTTTGTATTTTTAGTGGAGATGGGGTTTTGCTATGTTGGCCAGGCTGGTCTCGAACTCCTGACCTCAAGTGATCTGCCCACCTCGGTCTTCCAAAGTGCTGGGATTACAGGCGTCAGCCACTGCGCCTGGCTGAGTTTGTTAAAATTAAAAGGGAGAATGTCTGCAGCTGTGATTTCTGGAAAATAAGTGTTAAATGATTCAAATAGACAACAAAATATATGTATCTTTAAAATTTTTTTTTAGCATTTATGAGACCGGTACAAACCACTCAAGAAGAAGATGGATGTAGCTGCCGATTTCCAGAAGAAGAAGAAGGAGGATGTGAACTGTGAAATGGAAGTCGATAGGGCTGTTGGGACTTCGTTGAAAAGAAGCAAGGAGATACGAGTCATCTCACTATCACAGCTTTCAAAATCAAGAACACCATCCTACAAATACCCAGGATTCCCCCAACACATGTTCTTTCCTCAGTGCCAATGAGTTGGCCTTTAAAAACACACCACTTCCTTTTTTTTTTTGAACAGGGTCTCACTCTGTCACCCAGGCCGGAGTGCAGTGGCACCATCACGGCTCTCTGCAGCCTTGACCTGCGGGAGCTCACGTGATCCTCCTGCCTCAGTCTCCTGAGTAGCTGGAACTATAAGGAAGAACCACCACACCTGACTAACTGTTCTGTTTTTTGTTTTGGTAGAGAAGGCATTTCGTCATGTTGTCCAGGCTGGTTTCATACTCCTAGGCTCACTTTGGCCTCCCAAAGTGCTCGGATTACAGACATGAGCCGCCATGCCTGGGCAAAATAATGCACCACTTTTAACAGAACAGACAGATGGGGCCAGAGCTGGTGATAAAAAAGCATTTTCTAGATACCACTTAACAGGCTTGAGCTAGTTTTTTTGAAATCCAAAGAAAATCATAGTTTAAATTCAATTATGTAGGCCAGTGGTCCAACTACAATGATAGTCAAAATCAGTGCAGGTTTGTGTTTTGGTGCTAATATGACATATGACAGTAAGCCACAAGGTGCAGTAAGTGCCCCAACTAAACTTCCCATTGGTTCTGTCATGTAACATGACATGCTCCACCGTCAGGGGAGTATGAGGAGACTGCCTGACTCTGCGGTCAAGGGCAAAAAACCTCAGGTCTGGAGGAAGTTTTGGAAAGAGTTCAAGTGTCTGCATATCCTGTACACCTTCTGCCTTTGTCCTGCTCCCTTTTAAGCCAGGTTATATTCTAAAAATTCTTAACTTTTAACATAATATTTTATACAAAAGCCAATAAATGAACCACATACGATAGGTGTGAAGTACAGTGAGAAAATGAACACCTGCGAGCTCACCGTCCTACCACAGCGCTAGAGTGGGGGCCGCCAAACTCCCATGGCCAAACCTGGTGCACCATTTGCCTTTGTTTGTTTGTTTGTTTGCTTGAGACAGAGTCTTGCTATGTTGCCCAGGCTGGAATGGAGTGGCTACTCACAGGCACAGTCATAGCACACTTTAGCCTTAAACTCCTGGGCTCACGTGATCCACCCGCCTCAGTCTCCCAAGTAACTGGGATTACAGATGCAAACCTGGCATGGCTGCCGTTGTTTGGCTTATGATCTAAGGATAGCTTTTTACATTTTATTTATTTTATTTTTTTTTTGAGACAGGGTCTCACTCTGTCGCCCAGGCTGGTGTGCAGTGGTGTGATCTTGGCTCACTGCAACCTCTGCCTCCCGGTTCAAGCAATTCTCGTGCCTCAGCTTCCTGAGTAGCTGGGACTACAGGCCCATGCCACCACACCCGGCTAAGTTTTGTATTTTTAGTAGAGACAGGGTTTCACCATGTTGGCCAGGCTGGTCTCGAACTCCTGACCTTAGGTGATCTGCCCGCCTTGGCCTCCCAAAGTGCTGGATTACAGGCATGAGCCACCGTGCCTGGCCATTTCTTACACTTTTGTATGATATGCCTATTGCAAGCTTGCCATGCCTCTGTCCCATGTTATTTCACTCTGGGATTTAGGTGGAGGGAGCAGCTTCTCTTTGGAACACTGGCCATCACATGGCAAATGGATATCTGTCACTTCTGCTCCTATTTAGTTGGTTCTACTGTAACCTTTAGAGCAAATCACGCAGCCAAGCCAGGCATCAATAGGGCAGAAAAGTATAAACTTTAAATAGAAGGGAGGAGAAAATATTTCTGAACAATAGTCTACTGCAGTAACAAATTGCTTTTCCAAGTGGCTGTCCTAATGTACCCCCGTCAGTCATATAAGTGTCATGTAAGTATCCCATTGATCCATATCCCTGCCACCCTCTGGTACTATCAGGTGCCCTTAATTTTGCCAAGCCAGTGCGTACAAAATGAGATCTCACTGTGGTCTTAGTGTGCATTTGCTTGGTTACTGATGAGTACCTTGTCACATATTTATATACCATTTGTGTTTATTTTTTAAATAAAATGCTTGCTCATGCTTTTTTGCCCATTTGAAAAAAAAACTTGGGGCCGAGTGCAGTGGCTCATGCCTGTAGTCGCAGCTCTTTGGGAGGCCGAGGTGGGCAGACCGCTTGAGCCCAGGAGTTCGAGACCAGCCTTGGCAGGTGGATCACATGAGGCCAAGAGTTCGAGACCAGCCTGGCAAACATGGTGAAACCTCATGTTTGAATGAAACCCTGTCTCTACAAAAAATACAAAAATTAGCCGGGTGCAGTGGTGTGAACCTGTGGTCCCAGCTATTCAGGAGGCTTGCTTGAGTCTGGGAGGCAGAGGTTGCAGTGAGCCGGGATGTTATCACTACACTTCAGCCTAGGCAAGAGAGAAAGACCTTTTCTCAGAAAACAAACAAACAAACCCAAACATGGTTGTTTGTCCTGATTCCTAAAAGGTCTTTTTGTATTCTAGATAATAATCCTTGGTCAGTTATATGTGTTAAAAAATATCTCCTTTGTGGCCAGGCACGGTGGCTCACGCCTGTAATCCCAGCACTTTGGGGGGCCGAGGTGAGTGGATCATCTAGGTCAGGAGTTCAAGACCAGCCTGGCCAACACGGTGAAACCCCGTCTCTACTAAACAAATACAAAAATTAGCTGGATGTGGTGGCAGGCAGCTGTAACCCCAGCTGCTCCAGAGGCTGAGGCAGGAGAATTGCTTGAACCCAGGAGGCAGAGGTTGCAGCGAGCCAAGATTGCGCCATTGCACTCCAGCCTGGGTGACAAGAGTGAAATTCTGTCTCAAAAAAAATTATATATATATATATATGTGTGTGTGTGTGTGTGTGTGTGTGTGTATATATCCTTTGTAATTTATTTTTCCCTTTTAAAAAATTTTTATAAAATTCTTTTTTATTTTTATTTTTAGTAGAGGTGAGGTTTCACTATGTTGCCCAGGCTAGTCTTGAACTCCTGAGCTCAAGTGATCCTCCTACCTCAGCCTTCCAAAGTGCTGGAATTGCAGACATGAGCCACCGCACCTCTCCTGTTCTTCTCTAATTAATGGTGTCTTTCTTTGTCTTTCTGGTAATAAGCAAAAAGTTCTTCATTTGATATGGTTAAATTTGTAACTGTTTTCTCATAAGGTTAATAATTTTTCTTGCCTGGCTAAAGAAATCCTTTTCTGCCACAATACTATAAAGATGTTTGCTCACATTTTATTCCAAAAGTTTTGAGTTTTGTCTTTCATCTTTAAGTCTAACGTATCAGGAATTGGCTTTTGTGCCTGTTGCGAGGTAGTGATCTGATTCTGTGTCTTGCATGTAGGTAACCACTAGTCCCTGCGCCATGTATTCAATGCTTCATCCTTTTCCTGCGGGTCTGCAATCTCATCTACCATCCATCAAGTTTCCATATGGCCACAGGTCTGCTTCTGGGCTCCCCGTTCTGTTCCATTGTCAATTTGTCTATCCTGTGCCAATATCACACTGTGTTTATTACAATAACTTTGTAACAGCTCTTGATATCTGGTAGGACATCTCCCTCCACCTTTTTTTTCTACTTCAGAAATGTCTTAGCTAGGCCAGGCACGATAGCTCACGCCTGTAATCCCAGCACTTTGGGAGGCCGATGTGGGTGGATCACCTGAGGTCAGGAGCTTGCGACCAACCTGGCCAACATGGTGAAACCCTGTCTCTACTAAAAAATACCAAAATTAGCCAGGTGTGGTGGCACGTGCCTGTAATCCCAGCTATTTGGGAGGCTGAGGCAGGAGAATTGCTTGAACCCTGGGGACGGAGGTTCAGTGAGCCAAGATTGCGCCACTGCACTCCAGCCCGGGTGACAGAGCGAGACTCTGTCTCAGAAAAACAAGAAAGAAAGAAAGAAATGTCTTGGTTATTCTTGGTTCTTTGTTCTTCAATATGAATTTTAGAAGCTGAATTTGAAAAGATTTGGATTGGAATTTCATTAAATCTACAGGTCAATTTAGGGAGAGTTGACAGTTTTACAGAATTAAGTCATCTGGTATTCCAATAAGAATAAGAGAACAATTATTGGCTGTACAATTATTTCCAAATAGTAGGCAAAGCAAAGGTTAGGAAGTGTACTGGCGCCATTTCAGGAACAAAGCTAGGTGTGAATTTATTTGTCTTTCCAAATCATGATGCTGTAAGTTCTAAAGTGCTTTCTCCTCTTGGCTCTGGACACGTGGTGTTTAATTACCTACTGTTCACTATCCTCAAACAGAAAGAGACTGGTCATGCCCCACAGGGTTAGGGCATCCGAGATAACTGAGCAAGCCTCTCATGTGTCCTAGATTACAAACCAAAAATCCACAGTTTATTCTGTGGATAAAGGAGGCTGTGTTTATGATACAGACTGTGATATTTTTATCATAGCCTATTCTGGTATCATGTGCAAAAGCTATAAATGAAAAACACAGGAACTTGGCATGTGAGTCACTGCTCCCCCTAAATGACAATTAATAAGGAAGGAACATTGAGACGGAATAAAACGATCCCCTTCTGGGTTTAATTTAGGAAGTTCCATAGTTAGGTTTCATAGAAATAAATGTAAATTTCTATGATTAAAAATAAATTAGCATATTTAGGGATATACAAATTATAAATCATTTTCTAAATGCTAAGAACAAGCTCAGGTTTTTTTCAGAAGAAAGTTTTGATTTTTTTTCTTTAGTGGAAGATATCACTCTGATGGAAAGTTTTGATATGAGAGGCAGATGACTACTAAAGTGGGCGTCTTCCCCCACAGGAAGATGTTTCCATCTGTGGGTGAGAGGTGCCCACTGCAGCTAGGGCAGGTTACGTATGCCCTGTGTGTGGTAGGACTTGGAGAGTGATCTTTATCAGCGTTTTTATTTAAAGGACTCTCTAATAAGACACGAATCTATGATGTTCACAGAAAAAAAAAAAAAAAGAATAAGAAAAAAAGACCTTATTTTAAAAAGCTTTTTATAACTATTGCAACATCAAATCATAAAGGCTAATCATGAAATAAGGTGCCATGCTTTGTAAACGATGGAATCTTAGGCTTTAGTGCCAAAGGACGCTAAAGATTTCCAGTATGAGATTCCTTTTTCTTCCAACAATTGACTTATTAGTCACATAAAAATGAATGCTGTTGATCGGGTGCGGTGGCTCACACCTGTAATCCCAGCACTTTGGGAGGCCAAGGGGGATGGATCACCAGAGGTCAGGAGTTCAAGACCAGCCTGACCAATATGGTGAAACCCCGTCTCTACTAAACAATACAAAAATTAGCCAGGTGTGGTGGCACGCACCTGTAATCCCAGCTACTTGGGAGACTGAGGCAGGAAAATCGCTTGAACTTGGGAGGCGGAGGTTGCAGTGAGCCGATATCACACCACTGTACTCCAGTGTGACAGAGTGAGACTCTGTCTCAAAAAAAAAAAAAAAAAAGAATGCTGTTTTTGGCTGGTCGTGGTGGCTCACACCTGTAATCCCAGCACTTTGGGAGGCTGAGGCGGCTGGATCACATGAGACCAAGAGTTCGAGACCAGCCTGGCAAACATGGTGAAACCTCATCTCTACTAAAAATACAAAAATTAGCCAGGCATGGTGGCACACACCGGTAATACCAGCTACTCGGGAGACTGAAGCATGAGAATCACTTGAGTCTAGGAGGTGGAGGTGGCAGTGAGCCGAAATCATGCCATTGCACTTCAGCCTGAGAGACAGAGTGAGACTCTGTCTCAAGAAAGAAAAAAAAAAAGAAGAATGCTGTTTTCCTGGCTTGGGCAACATGGTGAAACCCCATCTCTACCAAAAATACAAAAAATTAACTAGGCATGATGGCCCATGCCTATAGTTCCAGCTACTTGGGAGGCTGAGGTGGGAGGATCACTTGAGCACAGGAGGTTGAGGCTGCAGTAAGCCATGAATGTACCACTGCCCTCCAGCCTGGATGACAACGTGTGACCTTGTTTCAAAAAAAACCAAAAAAACAAAAAAACCCTGTTTTTACATCAATATTGATTCAGATAGCTGTATTTAAAATTCACTAAGCCGTTGAAGTCTTTCAAACACCTTTTCCAAATTCACTGAAGAGGCAGATTCTGAGACATTCATTGAAGACGCTGACTACAGGATCCAAATGACTCCTTCACTGAACTAGCAGCTATCCAGGTGTCTACTCTGCACCAGGAACCACATCAGGACACAAGCACAAGGATAAAACTCACTTCCCAGCTAGGAACTTTCATTCTAGGGGAATGACATGTCCAACCTGGTAAGATCCACACATCCACATGATAAGGTAAAACTCACTTCCCAGCTGCGAATTTTCATTCGAGGGGAATGGCATGTCCAACCTGGTAAGATCCATATTAGGGTCCAAGATGCTTTCTCTAAGAGGACTCTTCATTCCACACAATGCCACCAGGCACCAAGCACCGTGGATGGACTGTAAAAGGGGAGTGAGAGCAGCTGCCCTCCTGGAGCTCACGGGGGCGGGAGGTGGGGGGAAGCAGGGGAAGGGGCAGCTGTACACCAGGGAGCTCGGCTGGGAGGGGTGGGAGGGAGGGAGGGCGGGATGCAGAGGAGGCAATGCCTGTCCAGGCAGTGTGCTTCTCAGAAGGAACCTCATTGGGAGGGCACATGGGAGGGAGGGTTGGGGCTGGGACTGAGGAGAAGGGAAGGAAGCCACAGAGTGAGCAGGGACCGGAGAGCCAGATTTTATAAGTTATATTAAGAAACTCGGATTTTAGTCAGAAGCAGTGACTCACACCTGTAATCCCAGCATTTTGGAAGGCCAAAGTAGCAGGATCCCTTGAGGCCTGGAGTTCAAAACCAGCCTGGACAGCATAGTGAGATTCTGTCTCTTTAAAAAAAAAAAAAGGAAGCAGCAGTAGCAGCTTCGATTTTAACATGTGGTCCCTGGGAAGCCAGTGAAGAGGTGTGACTGGATTTGCCTTTTAGAAAGTGCTCCCTGACTGCAGGGAGGTATTTAGCCCAGTGCCTCGTTCAAATCAAGTACCCAATAAATGCTCTTCTTGGATTCTCATTTAATAAACATGAGTAATGTATTTAGCCATGCTCGGTACAATAGCACTCACTTCTATTAACTCATTTAAAATTTCTGATGCAAGAAATGCTTATAATTCAGTGCAATTACGATCACACATCCTGCAATTATGCTGTTTCCAAATATAGACCCTGGTTCTAAGAGGCCCCAAGAAGGCAATCCAAGCAAACTGTCTAATGTGGGGGACACCCGCTGTGCACCTTTGCAGTCTGATAGCGGTTGTTGGGCCCCAATTCCTCCTTATTCACTACAAAAGCACTGGGAAGGTGAAATTAGCCTGAGCTTCCCTTTGATGTAAAACATTCTGTAGATCTAGGCATGGTGGCTCACGCCTGTAATCTCAGCACTTTGGGAAGCCCAGGTGGGAGGATCGCTTGAGCCCAGGAGTTCACGACCAGCCTGGGCAAGTTAATGAGAGTTAATGAGGCCTATGTCTCCACAGAATATGATTTTTAAAAATTAGCTTGGCATAGTGGCTCATGCCTGTAATCTCAGCTACTTGGGAGCCTGAGGCAAGAGGATCACTTGAGCCCAGGAGGTTGAGGCTGCCAACAGGTTGAGTGAACCATGATTGTGCCACTGCACTCCAGCCTGGGAGAAAGAGAAAGTCCCCATCTGAAAGAATCCCAAAAACAAGCAAGAAACATTCTGTAGGGGCCAATGGAACATTTCTCCTTTGCTCTCTGCTGAAGAGCTGCTGAAAATCAACTGACAGAAGATAGATTAACAGAAGAAAAGGCATACAAATTTATTTGATCATAGTTTTATGTTACATGGGAGCCTTCAGAATGAAGACCCAAAGATACAGACGTCAATTTTTATGCTTAGGTTCAACAGAGTATGGACAGCCATGTAGAGATAGGACTGGACAAAAAGGCTCTGATCTGATGCTAATGGACTGAGTGGGGAGACCCCGGGGGGGTCTATGTAGGTCCTTCTTGGCCTGTCTGTGCAGCCTTCCTTCTTTCTGAGTGTGGGGCAGGACCCTGTCTGGAATGGGAGCCTTATGACCTACAGCCAAACAAGGTAAGTCAGGGAATTTCTTTACGGCCAGTTTTCACAAAGGAAGGCAGGGTGGGCGGGCAGGGGGAGGTGGAGTAATCTTTTCAGGTTTTACGGCTGGCTTTGGGAAAAAGGGGTTCTGGTTTCTATGACCCACCTTGGGGAAGGGGGATTCTAGTTTCATGGCAGCCCTGGGGGAGAATGAGGGTCACAGACAGGAGGGCAGGAGAAGTTTAGAGGAAAACTTGCTTCAGAGGCCTTCATTTTGAACTCCAGTAATGTCATGTATTAAGTTTTACAAATGAATCCTCCTTAAACAACACTCTGTTACTTTTAAAAGACAAGTTCCTGGATGGCCTGTGTAAGGTTAACACATACATATGCTTTGCAGATTAAATGACTCTGTACTGTGTGTGCTCCTGTGGCACAAGAGTGCTGTTTAAGGCTGGGCGCGGTGGCTCACGCCTGTAATCCCAGCATTGTGGGAGGCCAAGGCGGGCAGATCACTTGAGGTCAGGCGTTTGAGACCAGCCTGGTCAACATGTTGAAACCCCGTCTCTACCAAAAAATACAAAAATTAGTTCGGCATGGTGGCAGGCGCCTGTAGTCCCAGCTATTTGGGAGGCGTAAGCCCAGTCCTAAAAATTATTTTTTAATTGCCTTTCAAAAAGGTACACGGATACGCTTTGGCTGTGTCCCCACCCAAATCTCATCTTGAATTGTAACTGCCCGAATCCCCACGTCTCCTGGGAGGGATGTGGTGGGAGGTAACTGAATCATGGAGGCAGGTCTTTCCTGTGCTGTTCTTGTAATAGGGAATAAGTCTCATACGATATGATGGTTTTGTAAAGGGCAGTTCCCCTGCCGCCCTGTAAGATGTGCCTTTAAGGCCGGGTGCGGTGGCTCACGCCTGTAATCCCAGCACTTTGGGAGGCTGAGATGGGTGAATCACAAGGTCAAGAGTTCAAGACCAGCCCAGCCAATATAGTAAAACCCAATCTCTACTAACAATACAAAAATTAGCCAGGCGTCGTGGCACACGGCTGTAGTCCCAGCTACTAGGGAGGCTGACGCAGAAGAGTTGTTTGAACCCGGGAGGCGGAGGTTGCAACGAGCCAAGATCGTGCCACTGCACTCCAGCCTGGGCAACAGAGCAAGACTCCATCTCAAAAAAAAAAAAAAAAATGTGCCTTTGCTCCTCCTTCACCTTCTGCCATGATTGTGAGGCCTCCCCAGTCATGTGGAACTGTGAGTCCATTAAACCTCTTTTTCCCTTATAAATTACCCAGTCTCAGTTATGTCTTTAGTAGCAGCATGAGAACAGAGTAATATATATGCCAATTTACATACCAATCAACGACGCAGAGCCACAGAATTTCTAAATCAGAGGGGAATAGAAGTCCAGGCCCAGGGAGAGAAGTAGCTTCTCAAGCTTGTGTAGCTGGTGTCTGATCTGACCAGTACCGGCTTCTGCTGGCTTCTAGGGGTGGTCTTAGTTTACTAGTCATGATCCCCTTTTTTTTTGTTTTGAGACAGAGTCTCACTCTGTCGCCCAGGTCAGAGCGGTCAGAGCAGTGCAATCTCAGCTCACTGCAACCTCCAACTCCCAGGTTCAGGCAATTCTCCGGCCTCGGCTTCCCGGGTAGCTGGGATTACAGGTGCAAGCTACCACACCTGGCTAATTTTTTTTTTTTTTTTTTTTTTTGAGGTGGAGTCTCACTCTGTCACCCAGGCTGAAGTGTAGTGGTGCAGTCTTGGCTCACTGCAACCTCTGCCTCCGGATTCAAGCGATTCTCCTGCCCCAGGCTCCGGAGTAGCTGGGACTACAGGCACACACCACCACGCCCAACTAATTTTTGTATTTTTAGTAGAGACGGGGTTTTGTCAGATTGGTCAGGCTGGTCTCAAACTCCTGACTTCAGGTGATCCACTCTGCCTTGGCCTCTCAAAGTGCTGGGATTACAGGCATGAGCCACCATGCCTGGCCTAAATTTTTAGTAGAGACAGGGTTTCTCTGTGTTGGTCAGGCTGATCTCAAACTCCTTGTCTTCAGAAATCCTCTGCCTCAGCCTCCCAGAGCGCTGGGAGCTCTGGGAACTCAAAACAAGATGCTCACCTGGAAAGAACTCCGTGTGTTCCTGACCCCCACCCCCACCCACTGGCTGTGAAGGAGCCCTGCAGGCCCCCGTGTGTGCCCAGCAAGACAAGCTCCGCAGACACCCCTCACTCCGACAAGACACTGCCCTACCTCATCACTATGAAATGTCCAAGAGGAGAGCTAAACGTAAAACCAATCACCCACCTTCCCCTAGGAAACTGTCAGCCCAACCTCAACAAGCTCTACATCCCTGCTGACCTTGGAACCACCAGAAAATAAGAAACAATTCACCAAGGAAGAAATACAACCTGTCCTTAAATACTGAAGAAAGATGTTCATTTCATCCAGGGAAGAGCTGATGTTGCAGTCCTGAGCCTGGAGGCCATCTAGAAGCAGAATTCCCTTCTGCCTTGGAACGCGGCAGTCTTTTTCTCTTGAGGCCTTCAACATATTGGAAGAGGCCCACCCACATTGTGGAGGGCCATCTGTTTTATTCAAAGTTTACTGATTTATTAGGTCGGTGCAAAAGAAATTGCAGTTTTTGCCACAGTTTTTTTTTTTTTTTTTTTTTTGAGACGGAGTCTTACTCTGTCGCCCAGGCTGGAGTGCAGTGGCCGGATCTCAGCTCACTGCAAGCTCCGCCTCCCGGGTTCACGCCATTCTCCTGCCTCAGCCTCCCGAGTAGCTGGGACTACAGGCGCCCGCCACCACGCCCAGCTAGTTTTTTTTGTACTTTTTTTTAGTAGAGACGGGTTTCACCGTGTTCGCCAGGATGGTCTCGATCTCCTGACCTCGTGATCCGCCCGTCTCGGCCTCCCAAAGTGCTGGGATTACAGGTTTGAGCCACCGCGCCCGGCCGTTTTTGCCACAGTTTTAATGGCAAAAAACACAATTACTTTTGGACCAACCTAGTTAGTGTTCATTACAGCCTGGCACAGTGGCTCATGCCTATAATCCCAGCACCATGGGTGGCCAAGGCGGGTGCATCACCTGAGGTCAGGAGTTCCAGACCAGCCGTATCAACATGGAGAAACCCCGTCTCTACTAAAAATACAAAATTAGCTGGGGGTGGCGGCCCATGCCTGTAATCCCAGCTACTCGTGGGAGGCTGAGGCAGGAGAATTGCTTGAACCTGGGAGGCGGAGGTTGTGGTGAGCTGAGATCACGCCATTGTACTCCAGCCTGGGCAACAAGAGCGAAATTCTGTCTCAAAAAAAAAAAAAGTTAATCACATATAAAAAAAGATACTCTCACAGCAACATCTAGATTGATGTTTGACCAAAAACTGTTTACTGTAGCCTAGCCAAGGTGACACATGAAATTAACCATCACAGAGGTATTTAGCTGTGTTGGCAATGTTTATTTTCTAAGCTGGGCAGTGGAGATGCATGTATTCATTAAATTAGCCTTTAAGTCCCCTTTCTATGAGTTTTTTGTTTGTTTTTATTTTTGTTTTTGAGACAGAGTCTCACTCTGTCACCCAGGCTGGAGTGCAGCAGCACGATCTTGGCTCACTGTAACCTCTGCCTCCTGGGTTCAAGCGATTCTCCTACCTCAACCTCCCAAGTAGCTGGGTTTACAGGCGCCCGCCACCACACCCGGCTAATTTTTATATTTTTAGTAGAGACAGGATTTCAGCATGTTGGCCAGGCTGGTCTCGAACTCATGACCTCAGGTGATCTGCCTGCCTCAGCCTCCCAAAGTGCTGGGATTACAGGCATGAGCCACCATGCCCAGCCCCTTTTCCATGTCTTAATAACACATAAATACTGCATAACACGTAAATATTTAATAAACAGAAACAATCAGAATATATTCTGAAATCAAAGTAAAAACAAATTGACTACACATGTCTACTTTTTTTTGTGTTTTTAAGAGATGGAGTCTTGCTCTGTCATCCAGGTTGGAGTGCAGTGGCACAATGATAGCTTATTGCAGCCTCAAGCTCCCAGGCTCAAGAAATTCTCCCACCTTAGCCTCTCAAATAGCTGAGACTACAGACAAGCGCCATCATGCCCAGCTAATTTTCTTTTTTATTTTTTGTAGAGACGTGGTCCCATTGTGTTACCCAGGCTGGTCTCAAACTCCTGGGCTCAAGCCATCCTTCCGGCTTGACCTCCCAAAGTGCTAACGTGCCTGGCCGTCTTTACTTTTCATTACACACATTCCTTAAAAGCCAGGTATAAGATAAAAATATTAGAACTCCCCAAAAATTAGGTCATAATTAAATCAATGAAAAAAGATTGTAATATAAATTTATTTTAAAAATGTATTCTAAGATCTAAATTTCTAAAATCACAAAACCCTAAAATTCTAACTTTAGCTGTTAATGAGCAACAAACCT
>NW_012098654.1:2538423-2557891 GCF_000951045.1 Mandrillus leucophaeus | reverse complement strand
ACCTGAAACCACGCCACCATTGGCCCGGGTCTATTATCCTTAAAGGCTAACGTGCCACCTAATTAAAGGTAAGGAAATAGGAGGCACTGGCCGGGGACTCTGGCTCACTTCTTCAGCACTTTGGGAGGCCGAGGTAGTAACATCACGTGAGGTCAGGAGTTCAAGACCAGCCTGGCCAACATAGTGAGACCCCGGTCTCTATGAAAAATTAGATTGACAACAACAACAAAGAAAAGAAATAGGAGGCTCCTTAGTAGGGACGCCCTCCCCCCATAACTTAATAGTCCAACAATGATGTGCAAGTCACCTAAAGAAAGAAAATGTATGGGGAGTGAAAGTATGGGAAAAGCCACGCTGACGACCCAGGCAGTCTTTAGGCCCCTATGATGTGAATGGGAATGATTTTCAGAGTCTTTGCCAAAATGACTACGTTGTCAGAACTTCCACGACTTCCTGCTTTCCCCCAGAGAATCACCCCCTCCCTGTTGAAGAGACAGGCACTCTGCCCAGAGCCCAGAGAGAACAGAGATAATTTCCAACTTCCATACAAAAAAGCGGGGTGGTATCAATCAGGACAAAACTCTCCCTGAAGGAGTCAGGTCTGTACAACCCTCACCTGGAGGGGGCAGAGACAGCCTGGAGCCCAGAGGCTGTGTCTGATCCCAGACCCTGTTGCAGGAGCTGGTGGAGAATTGCCGCCCTCCGCAATCCTCCCTACCCAGTGTCACAGAGCCCCCAGGCTTCCCTTCCAGCCTGGTATTACCAGCGCTGAGTCCAGCCCTGCTCTCAGTCACCCCCGGCCATTCTCTCCCACCACATCCATCACCCTCTCCCTTGCACCCATTCCCTCTAGGGTCACTGGATTTCCTTCTGCTCCTTGAATCCACTAAACTTTTCTCTGGCTTAGGACATTGGAGTTTGCTGTTCCTTCTTTCTAAAACGCTTTTCCCCACAGACCTCACACATTCAGTGATCTGCTGGGCCAGTCTGCATGGATCCTCATAGGCATCTCAAACCCAGGGTGTTCCAAACTGACCAAGGGGTTTTGTTTTGGTGGCAATGAATTGAACCAGCTCCTCCACAAAGTCCATTTCCTCATTTGTGAAATGAAGACAATAGCACCTACCTTACAGGCTTTTTGTGAGGATTAAATGAGAATATATATATTCTCATTTACACACACACACACACACACACACACAGATGAATATATATACACACAAGTATATAGCAGCTGTATGTATATATGTATATACATACATATGTATATAGCATATACAAATATACATATAAAGCATGTAGCACAGTGCCTGATCCATAGAACACCTCAATGAATGACAACCTTTACAGTAAATGCTAACATTTTCCTCCATAAAGCAGCTCCTTCCACCTCCTCTCCAAGGCAGAGATCAGATTAGCACCTTTTGACTTTTTCCTCTCTTTCACCACCCACCTTTAACAAAACAACAAATCCCAGTGTGTATTTCTAGAATCCAATCCATTCTTCACATCCTACTCCCACTGTCCTAATTCATGCCTGCGTTATTTCTGGCCTGGATTATTGCAGTAGCCTTCCGATAGCCTGCTTCAAATCCAGGCTCCATTACTTAATCTATGTAGGATGAAAGCTTATCGTGCAATGAGCGACTACTATGAACAGCTTTTTGCCGGTACATTTGGAAACTCAGACAAAATGACCAAT
Organism: Mandrillus leucophaeus; assembly: GCF_000951045.1. Taxonomy (NCBI): domain Eukaryota; kingdom Metazoa; phylum Chordata; class Mammalia; order Primates; family Cercopithecidae; genus Mandrillus; species Mandrillus leucophaeus. The sequence goes on along the minus strand of NW_012098654.1, from coordinate 2,556,189 downwards.
TCCCTAGAAAAAAACATAACTTACCAAAACTGACTTAAGAAGAAAATGTATGGATAGTCATAAAATGATTAGGGAAATTGAAACAGGAGTGAAAACCTTTGTCAAATTAAACTTAGACGTGGATGACTTTCCAGGTAAGTTCTCCTAAACTTTCATGGAGTGGATCATTCCTATCTTATAAAAACTCTGCCAGAGACTAGAAGAGTGGTTATCTTCTCCTAGGTATTCTATGAGGCCCGTGTAACCTTGATACTAAAACCAGGCAAGGACAGGAAAAGAAAGAGAAATAAAAGGCCAATCTCAATCAGGGACATAGAGGCAAAAATACGAAACAATTTTTTTTTTTTGGAGATGGAGTCTCGCTGTGTTGCCCAGGCTGGAGTGCAGTGGCATGATATGAGCTCACTGCAACCTCCTCCTCCTGGGTTCAAGCAGTTCTCCTGCCTCAGCCTCCCGAGTAGCTGGGAATACAGGCACCGGCAACCACTGCGCCTGGCTAATTTTTGTATTTTTAGTAGAGATGGGGTTTTTGCCATGTCAGCCAGGCCAGTCTTGAACTCCTGACCTCAGGTAATCTGCCTGGCTGGGCCTCCCAAAGTGTTGAGATTACAGGCGTGAGCCACCACACCTGGCCAAACAAAATATTAATGTGGTGTTTCATGCCCACACATTATCTAACCTACCTTGCTCCCTCCTGTCACACTCCTCAGCGTGAAGAGACCTCACCAAACAGGCTTTGTGTGAGCAACAAGGCTGTTTATTTCACCTGGGTGCGGGCAGCTGAGTCCGATAAGAGAGTCAGCAAAGGCAGATGGGGTGGGGCCGTTTTATAGGGTTTGGGTGGGTAGTGGAAAATTACAGTCAAAGGGGGTTTTTCTCTTACAGACGGGGCAGGGTTCACAAGGTGCTCAGTGGGGGAACTTCTGAGCCAGGAGAAGGAATTCACAAGGTTAATGCTCAGTTAAGGTGGGGCGGGAACAAATCACAATGGTAGAATGTCACCAGTTAAGGCAGGAACCGGCCATTTTCACTTCTTTTGTGATTCTTCACCTGCTTCAGGCCATTTGGATGTATCCGTGCTGGTCATGGGCATATGATGGCTTGGCTTGGGCTCAGAGGCCTGACACCTCCCTCCCTCCCTCTTTCCTTCCTTCCTTCCTTCCTTCCTTGTTTCTTTCTTTCTTTTGAGACAGGGTCTGGCTCTGTCTCCAGGCCGAGTGTGGTAGTACAATCTTGGCTCACTGCAGCTTCGACCTCCCAGGCTCGGGTGATCCTCCCACCTCAGCCTCCTGAGTAGCTGGGACTACAGGCATGCATCACTATGCCTGGCTAATTTTTAAATTATTTGTAGAGAAAAGGTTTCGCTGTGTTGCCCAGGCTGGTCTTGAACTCCTGAGCTCAAGTGATCCTCTTGCCTTGGCCTCCCAAAGTGCTGGAAGTACAGGCGTGAGCCATTGTGCCTGACCATTTATTTGCTATTTCTACATTCAGCCGGTGGAACTAAGCTTTCCTCCACTTGAGCATGGAGTGACTCAGCTGATGATTCCAGGTTATAAAAAGTCTGTGGCTTCCCAGCTGGGTACACTCTCGCTCTCTCTGCGATTGCTGGCTCTGGAGGAAGCCAGCTGCTGTATCTGAGAGCCTACATGTTGGCAGTCACACAGTAAACCTGGAAGCGGATCTTTCCCTGGTGGGGCCTCCAGATGACTTCAGCTCTGACCAACACATTGACCGCAACTTCATAAGAGACCCTGAGCTAGAACTACGTAGCTCAGCCCCTCCTGGACTCCTGAGAAAACATGATATAACAAATGCTTGCTGTTTCAAGCCACTAAATTGTGGGATAACTTCTTACGTTAATATAGTTCACAAACAAAATCTAACAATGTTTAAAAAACATCATAAGGACAGGTGCAGTGGTTCATGCCTGTAGCCCCAGCTACTCAGGAGGCTGAGGTGTGAGGATCACCTGAGCCTGGGAAGGTCGAGACTGCAATGAGTGGTGATCATGCCACTGCACTCCAGTCTGGGCAACAGAGTGAGACCTTGTCTCAAAAAATAAAAAGGACTAGACAGGAAATTCCTTAACTTGAGGGAAGAGAGAAACCCTCTCATATTGTTTTATACTCAGTACCTGTTTTAGGAAGAAACAAGGAAGTAAAACCAAAGGCAGGCCGCCCAGTGCCAGGCACCAGACCCAAAACCAGGCCTGGGCCTGCCTGGCCTAAACCTAGTAGTTAAAAATCAACCATGACTTAGCAACCGATGTTATCCATAGATTCCAGACATTGTATGGAAAAACCCTGTGAAACTCCCTGCTCTGTTCTGTTTCACTCTGACTACCGGTGCAGGAAGCCCCTGTCACGTACCCCTTAGATTGCTCAATGAATCATGACCCTTTCATGTGAAATCTTTAGTGTTGTGAGCCCTTAAAAGGGACAGAAATTGTGCACTCGGGGAGCTCAGATTTTGAGACAGTAGCTTGCCGATGCTCCCAGCTGAATCAAGCCCTTCCTTCTACAGTTGGGTGTCTGAGGGGTTTTGTCTGCGGCTCGTCCTGCTACAAACTGATAAAGGACATCTAAAGAAAAAATTAGGCCGGGCGCGGTGGCTCAAGCCTGTAATCCCAGCACTTTGGGAGGCCGAGACGGGTGGATCACGAGGTCAGGAGATCAAGACCATCCTGGCGAACACGGTGAAACCCCGTCTCTACTAAAAAAATACAAAAAAACAAAAAACTAGCCGGGCGAGATGGCGGGCGCCTGTAGTCCCAGCTACTCGGGAGGCTGAGGCAGGAGAATGGCGTGAACCAGGGAGGTGGAGCTTGCAGTGAGCTGAGATCCGGCCACTGCACTCCAGCCTGGGTGGCAGAGCGAGACTCCGTCTCAAAAAAAAAAGAAAAAAAAAAAAAAAGAAAAAATTAGTACACATTATTATTTTATTTTTTTAAAACACCTAACTACATCGACTCAAAGTAAACATTACTCTTAATGAGAAAATGTTGAAAGTGTTTTACTTGTGAGCTGAAACAGGATAAAGACGGTCACAATCACCGTGGGATCCCTCAGGCCTCTCTGTTTTCTTTCCGTGTCCTTTCTGAAAATCAGATTGCCTTGACTGCTCTCTGATATGGTTTGAATCAGACCGTATTTGTGTCTTCAGCAAATCTCATGTCTAATTGTAATCCCCAATGTTGGAGGTGAGGCCTGGTGGGAGGTGATTGGTCATGGGGCGATGCTGTTCTTATGATAATGAATAAGGTCTCATGAGATCTGGTTGTTGAAAAGTGTGTGGCACCTCCCTCCTCTCTCTCTTCCTTTTGTTCTGGCCATGTAAGATGTGCCTGTTTCCCTGTTACCTTCTGCCATGATTGTAAGTTTCCCAAGGCCTCCCCAGCCATGCTTCCTGTACAGCCTGTGGAACCTCGAGCCAATTCAACCTCTTTTCTTTATAAATTACCCAGTCTCAGGCATTTCTTTATAGCAGTGTGAGAATGGACTAATACAGAAACCCAGCCAACTGTATAGGTTTTGTCCAATTGAACCCAAATCAGGGCCTTGAACATTCCCAGACACTGATGAAAGCACCTAGGTTTACTAGAAAAAAACTGTCCCTAGCTCTGGACCAAACCTTCATATAGCTCTACATTCTGAGCCCCCTTGCTGTGAGATGCGTAGTCAGAGCACCCCTTCTTTCTCTGTCCATCTTGAGGATACTCTGCAGTTCTCGGTATGTAAGTTCCCCTAATAAACGCTTTTTTCCAGGCTGGCGTTTAGTGCTTATTTTCTTTGTAAATTTAACTGGTCTGATCTCAGGACACCTTGGGGTACTCCTTTTCGAGAATTCCCCTGCCTCCACTTTTGGGGGTAACTCCTGCCACAGGTTTGATGGGACAAAACAACTGCCACTTATATTTTACATGTATCAGGGGTTCTAGACAGTAACTTAGGACAAGAAAAAAGAATTTAAATTTTGAAGATCCCAAAGGAAGAAACAAAACCATTCTTATTTGCAGACGGCATGGTTGTATACATGGACAACCCCAAATCTATAGAATACTAGAAATAACAAGAGAAGTTCATCAAGATGTTTGGCCATAATATTCATGTACATAAATCAGTTGACTTGTAACCTATCAGCAACAATGCATAGTTGCAACAATGCAACAAAACCAGAAGGTTCCTAGGAATGCTTTACCAAAAGAAGGATATGACATATATACAGATCATGAAACATGATCAGGCGTGGTGGTTCATGCCTGTAATCCCAGCACTTTGGGAGACCGAGGCGGGTGCATCACTTGAGGTCAGGAGTTTGAAACCAGCCTGGCCAAACATGGTGAAACCCCATCTCTACTAAAAATACAAAAATTAGCCAGGCGTGGTGGCAGGTGCCTGTAATCCCAGCTACTCGGGAGATTGAGGCAGGAGAATTACTTGAACCTGGGAGGTGGAGGTTGTGGTGAGCCAAGATGGCGCCATTGCACTCCAGCCTGGGCAACAGACTGAGTGAAACTCTGTCTCAAAAAATATTATGAAACATTAATGAAAGACATTAAAGAAGACCTAAATAATGGAGAGACATAATATGTTCATGGATAGAAAGTCTCCATATTGTAAAGATATCTTTCTCTCCAAATTGACGTATAGAGTCAGTACAGTTTCAATAAATGTCTCAACAGGGATTTCCAAGGAACTTGACAATGTGACTCTAAAATCTTTAAAATTTATATAAACAAGCAAAGGGTAAAGAATAGCTAAGTCATTCCTAAACAAGAATAGGATAGAGGGACTTTCCCTACCAGATAAACAAGCATAAAAAGATGTAGTAATTTACAAAGCATGGTATCGGCAGAAGGAAAAAGAAGGTGACCAATGGAATGGGAATGGAGATCCCACAAACAGATTTATTACATGTACAATGATTTTCAAACAGGAATATCCCCAATAACTCATTATTTACATAGTAAAAAGTAACAGATTCTTAGAAGCTATATAATGGCTTAATGCACATCATCAAATATGCCAAGACAAAGAAAATGTAGAAACAGAAATCTCATGTAATTTGGAAGTGAAAATTACTCAAATATAATTTTATACATAATTTATAGGTTTTTTTTTTGACCAGACACAGTGGCTCATGCCTGTAATCCCAGCACTTTGGGAGGCCAAGATGGGTGGATCCCCTGAAGTCAGAAGTTCAGGCCCAGCCTGGTCAACATGGTGAAACCCCATCTCTACTAAAAGAATACAAAAATTAGCCACTCATCTGTAGTTCCAGCTACCTGGGAGGCTGAGGCAGGAGAATCACTTGAACCTGGGAGGTGGAGGTTGCAGGGAGCTGAGATCACACCACTACACTCCAGCCTGGGCGACACAGCAAGACTCCGTCTTAAAAAAAAAAAAGCTTCTTTTTCAATATACAGGTTCTGATTAACCTAATTCTCTAAGAAAAATTATAAAAAAAGTCTAGCATCTGGCACAGAAAATCTTATCAGATATTTCAGTGACTATATAATAAAAATTTTTATGTAATAGAATAATTTATTTTTCTAAACCAATATGGAATAACATTTTAAAACTTCTTAAAGGCTTCCTCAGGAACATTTTCCACTAAGAACAACACACACATACACACGCACATATTAAAATTATATTCAAAGGCTATAATTTATACTATAATATAAGATTAATGTTCAGTTCCATGAATGTTTGATAGAAATAATCTGTAAAGCCATCTGGGATTAGGTTTAATTTGATGAAGTTTTAACCTGTGTCTTAATTAATCCATCTAGAACTGATTTTTATGTTTGGTGTGAGGTAGGGACACTCTTTCTTTTTTTTTTTACATGGATAAATATCCCTTCCCCACTTATCTGCAATACTATTTTTGAGAACTCAAGTATCTATTACAGAAAAAAATGAAAACACAGTTTTTGAGCTTAACTAAGACATTAAAGTTCAAATAACACCTAGAAAACAATTCTACTCTACACTGATAATATTTTCCTTGGGAAACATTTTCAGGAGCATTTTCATTTGAAAGGAAAATGTGGCATTTGCTCCCTCCACTTCTGTTATCTTGTCTGATGACAGAAACACAGACTGTCATTTATCTCAAGTACTGATATAAAAATGTATGTTGCATCTAGGGTTTAGCATATCCAGCACTGGCTTGGAAAATGGAGAGAACCCATCCTTTGTACCATAATGACTTGATGCATATCCTCAAATATGCCAGGACTAAGAAAATGTAGAAACAGAAACCTCATGTAATTTGGAAGTGAAAATCACTCAAATAGAATTTTATAAATAATTCATAAAGCTGCTTTTTCAATATACACAGATCCTGTGAAGCATATCCAACTCTTTTATTTCAGTTACAAAATGAAATTCCTGAATGAAACTTGGCGATTTTTGAGTAAGAAATTGAGATTGGGCAATTCAAGCTCTTGTTTAGCTCTTATTATGAAGGAGGATTTTTCAGTTTCCATCACGTCAGATGGTAGTTATCTGTCAATTAATAATTGACAATTTACTGATTTTAAAACAAGTCTGCACTCCTCATCTTCCTTTTACTGAGATTCTCAGTCCTGAGGATTTTCTCCTGCACTGAGCACACCAGCTTTGAATCACTCTGTTCCCTAAGAGTTAAAGGGAATAGGATTAGGAGGGGGAAAAATGATCACTGCAGACATTTTCAGTTTAGGCCTAATTTTTCTTTTCTTTTTTTTTTTTTAGATGGAGTCTTGCTCTTATCACCCAGGCTGGAGTGAAGTGGTTCGATTTCAGCTCACTGAAACTTCTGCCTCCCAGGTTCAAGGGATTCTCCTGCCTCAGCCTCCCAAGTAGCTGAGATTACAGATGCCCACCACCATGCCCAGCTAATTTTTGTATTTTTAGTAGAGAAAGGGTTTCCCCATGTTGGCCAAGCTAGTCTCAAACTCCTGGTCTCAAGTGATCCACCCACTTCAGCCTTCCAAAGTGCTGGGATCGCAGACGTGAGCCACTGTGCCAGGCCTAGGCTTAATTTTAACCGATAAACTGAGTGGTGTGCTCTCCTTATGCACAAAGCCGATGAAGAAGATATAAGTTAAACATCTGGACAATTACAATGATATAAAAAATAATAGAGGCAAAAAAATAAATAAAAGATTATAAACAACTTCCAGGTTTGGTTTTGTTTGAGCCAGGGTCTTGCTCTGTCACCCAGGCTGGAATGCAGTGGTGTGATCAGAGCTCATTGCAGACCTGAACTCCTGGGCTTGTGCCACCGCACCCGGCTAATTTTTGTGTTTTTGGTAGAGACGGGGTTTCACCATGTTGCCAGGCTGGTTTCGATCTCCTGACCTCGTGATCTGCCCACCTCAGCCTCCCAAAGTGCTGCGATTACAGGCATGAGCCATTGTGCCCGGTCATATTTTTTATGGCAAAAATGTTATTCTGTTTATTCAAGGTGGAGTCCATGGCACATGGGAATTCATTAGCAATGCAGAGTCTCAAGGCAGGGCCGGGGGCGGGGGGCAGGCAGTGGCTCACATGTGATACGTGATTTGACCTTAGTGCACTGGCCGGGTGGAGGGGGGCGATGGCACGGTTCTGTTTTATTCACCACAGCCCTTGTGCTAAGAAATCAAAGAGGTTGGGCACGATGGCTCATGCTTGTAATTCCAGCACTTTGGGAGGCCAAGGAGGGTGGATCACTTGAACCCAGGAGTTTGAGACCAGCCTGGGCAACATGGTGCGACCCTGTCTCTACAGAAAATACAAAAACTAGCTGGATGGGATGGTGCGGGCCTGCTACTTGGGAGGATGAGGTGGGAGGATCACTTGAGCCTGGGAGGTTGAGGCTGCAGTGAGCTATGATCATGCCACTGCAGTCCCGCCTGGGAGACAGAGCAAGACCTCATCTTAAAAAAAAAAAAAAAAAAAAGGAAAGAAATCAGAGAAGTAGTGCAAACCCAGAGAGAACAGTGGATGGGGTAGAGTTCCAACATCTCTATCAAACATCTCCATTTACTTTGGCGAGACACAGAGTGACTAAGCAACAGTTAAGGGGGCCAAGCACCCCCACCATTGGGCAGAGAGAGCTTGGCACGGCAGCCAGACCCGAATTCTCTCTCTAGCTATGCCTCTGACTCACTCTACGGTTTTTAGACAAAGAAGAATCTATCATTTCCCAACTGTGGCATAAAAGTGAATGATGGCGTAGGGTTTTTCCTTCTGTTCAAGGTGAGGGAGAGAAGGACAGTCATATTTTAGTGTGTTGTAAGTTAATATTAAAAAGTGCAACAAAATATACGGGTGAGTATGTGGAGACAGCCTTGAGGGCAATACTGCATCAGGTGCACCCGCTCCCAGCCCTGCGACTGTACCCTCCAGGAGCAGCATCAAACCAGGCACGGAGGTGACCAGGCCAGTAAATACTCAGCTCATGGTCTTAGAGTCCTCACAAGATGCTTGTCCTTCACATGGCAACACTGTTGGGGGTCTGTGATGTGTCACCACCTATTTTTGCAAAATTGGTATTTCTGGAAGCATTTAAATCCCTAGGTTTGTTTTGTTTTATTTATTTATTTTTTTGAGACAGGGTCTGGCTCTGTCGTCCAGGTTGGAGTGCAGTAGCACAACCTCCGTTCACCACAACGTGGGATCAAGTCATCCTCCCACCTCAGCCTCCTGAGGAGCTGGTGCTCTAAGCAGGTGCCAACACACCAGCTAATTTTTTGTGTTTTTAGCAGAGATGGGGTTTCACCACATTGTCCAGCCTGATCTCAAACTCCTGGCTCAAGTGATCTGCCTGCCTTGGCCTCCCAAAGTGCTGGGATTACAGGCATGAGCCGTTGTGTCTGGCCTAAATCTCCTTAATATTTTGTTCCTACTATGAGCCAGTGCTCTGTGTTCAAGGATTGCAAAATCTTGACAAACGGTCCAAAAGAGAGAAAGTAAATAAGCATAGTATAGACATTTAATAACACTCATTATCACTTTATTCAGCCAACAAAAACTTACTAAGCTCCTTTTGTTAGGAGCTAGGAGCATGAAGGTAAAGAAAGCATAGCCTCTGCTCTGAGATTTCACAAGACAAGTATTAATACTAAACCAAACAACGTGGACAGAATAACAACCTCTAAAGATGTCCATGTCCTATGCCCTAAGACCTATGAATGTTTTACCTTACATGGCAAAAAGGACTTTTCAGACGTGATTAACAATCTTGAGGTGGGAGAGTTCCCTGGATTATCTGGGTGGGCCTGGTGTAATCACAAGGGTGCCTTTCGGTGAAAGACAAATGTGGGGCTGGGTGAGGTGGCTCACGCCTGTAATCCCAGCACTTTGGGAGACCGAGGCAGGTGAATTGCTTGAGTTCAGAAGTTTGAGACCAGTCTGGGCAACATGGCAATACCCCGCCTCCCTGCCTCTACTGAAAATACAAAAATTAGCCAGGCATGGTGGCAGGTGCCTGTAATCCCAGCAACTCAGGAGGCTGAGGCAGGAGAATCACTTGAACCTTGGAGGTGGAGGTTCCAGTGAGTCAAGATCGAGCCACTGCACTCCAGCCTGGATGACAGAGTGAGACTCCGTCTCAAAAAACAAAAACAAAAACAAAAAAACAAAAAAAAAGATGCATGAGGGAGAACCAGTGTCAGAGTCAGAGAAAGACTTGAAGATGCTGTATCGCAATGCATTGTGGATGCAGGCAGGGCCAGGAGCCCACGAATGCAGGCGGCCCCTAGGAATTGGAAAAGGCAAGAACACGGATGCTCCCCTGGAGCCTCCAAAGGGAAGGAAGCCCAGGTGACCACTTGATCTTAGCTCAGTGAGGCCCATTCAGACTCCTGACCTCCAGGATGGTAAGAGAATAAGATCGTGTTGTTTGAAGCCACAGGTCTGTAGTACAGTAACTTATTATAGCAGCAACAGGAAACTCGTGCACCGACCCTGACCATGCAGTGACAAGCATCCTGCAGCGCTGCTCTCAGGCACGACGGAGCTACAGCTACTCCAGGGCAAGGTGGGGGCCCAGGGAGGCCACTGGCTGGTTCTCCCAGCCCTGCATCTTGAGGGATGGGTGGAACTTCACCAGGCAGAGAGCCGGCACGTGTGTACACATGTGTTAAACTGTCACCACCATCAAGACCACAGGCAGAGCCATCCCCCAAGGCCTCATGACCTTTTATCTCCTTGAATGCCCCATCACCAAGCAACCACTCACCTGTCTGCTGTCACTATAGATGAGCTTGAATGTTCTAGAGTTTACATAAATGAAGCGATAACATATGTGCTCCTTTTTTGATCTGGTTTCTTTCTTTATAACATTTTAATGATTATTTTTTAATTGACAAAAATTGTACATATTTGTGGTACACAGCATGGTGCTTTAGGATATCTATACATTGCGGAATGGCTGAATCAAGCTAATGAACATACACATTGCCTCATATACTTACCAATTTTTTTTTGTGATGAGGATACTCAAAATCTACTCTTGCAATTTTCTTTCTTTTTTTTTTTTTTTTTTTGAGAGGGACTCTGGCTTTGTCACCCAGGCTAGGGTTCAGAGGTCCGATCTCAGCTCACTGTAGCCTCAGCCTCCCCGGATCAAGTGATTCTTCTGTCTCAGCCTCCCAAGTAGCTGGGATTACAGGCGCCCACCACCACGCCCAACTAATTTTTGTATTTATAGTAGAGGCGGGGTTTCACCATGTTGGCCAGGCCGGTCTCGATCTCCTGACCTCAGGTGATCTGGCCCTCTCAGCAATTTTCAAGTATATAATGCATCGTTAATGACAGTCACCATGTTGTAAAACAGACTTGAACTTGTTCCTCCTCTCTCACCGACACTTTGTATCCTTTGCTCTGCATCACCTGGTAACCACCATTCTACTCTCTGCTTCTATGAGTTCTTTTTCTGGTTTCTTTCACTCATCATAATGATCTGGAGATTCATCCATGCATGTATTGATAGCTCATTCCTTTTCAGGGCTGAATAATATTCCACTGCATGGCTGTACCACCATTTGTTTGCCCATTCGCTTGTTAGCAGGCATTTGGGTTATTTCCAGTGTTGGGGGGGGGTATTACAAATAAAGCTGGAATGAACACGTGTATGTGAGTCTCTGTGGGGAAGTGTTTTCTTTTCTCTCAGGTAAATACCCAGGAACAGAGTGGTTAGGTCTTTTTCTTTTTCAGATGGTCTCAGTCACTCAGATTGCGGTGCTGTGATCCTCCCACCTCAGCCTCTCAAGTAGCTGGGACCACAGGTGCACACCACCATGCCTGGTTCTTTTTTTTGTAGAGATGGGGTCTCACTCTGTTGTCCAGGCTGGTCTCGAACTCCCAAGCTCAAGGGATCCTCCTGCCTTGGCCTCCCAATATCCTTTACTCTTAATAGGTTGTCAGCATCTTTCTATGTCAATGTGTAATTTACCTCATCATTTTAATGCTGCTATTAACATCTTCGTAAATGCATCTGTAAACCTTCTGGTTATCTCCCTAGGATGTGTTCCTTGAACTGGAATTGCCAGATCAAAGATGATCTACATTTAAAGATTTTTGACTCACATTCCTATTTTAGGGCTTCCTAAGTTTTCACCATGAAGACAGAAGAGCCACCTGGGCTGGTATTTGCTTCTCTCTGTCCATGGCCCTTAGGGAGAGGGTAAGTACTTCTCAGGTCACTTGCAAGGGCAGAGAAAAACCTGACTCTTAGCCTATGGCAGTTAAGTCAAGAGAAAGGCTTAGAATGTGAAGAAGCTGAGGAGACTCTTTAGGGCACTTAAGAAAATAATCCTTGTGGTTGATTTTGTTTTTATTATTTTAATTCCACTCTTAATGGAGGGGGGAGGGACTCTATTTTTAAAGAGAGCTTAAAGGACGATTTTTTTGTTTTTGAGATGGAGGCTCACTCTGTTGCCCAGGCTGGAGTGCAATGGCACAATTTTGGCTCACTGTAACCTCCACCTCCCAGGTTCAAGCGATTCTCCTGTCTCAGCCTCCTGAGTAGCTGAGACTACAGGCGCCCACCACTCCCAGCTAATTTTTGTATTTTTAGCTAATTTTTTGTATCTTTAGTAGAGACTGGGTTTTGCCATGTTGGCCAGGCTGGTCTCAAACTCCTGACCTCAAGTGATCCATCTGCCTTGGCCTCCCAAAGTGCTGGGATTACAGGCATGAGCCACTGCACCTGGCCAGATCTTTCTTATATTGAGTTCTTTCTTTTCCTTCCTTCCTCCCTCCCTCCCTCTCTCCCTGCCTCCCTCCCTCTCTCCCTCCCTCCCTCCTCCCTCCTTTCTTCCTTTCTTTCTTTCTTTCCTTCCTTCCTTCCTTCCTTTTTCTTTCTTTCCTTCTTTCTTTCTCTCTTTCTTTCTTTCTTTCTTTCTTTCTTTCTTTCTTTCTTTCTTCCTTTCTTTCTTTCTTTCGTTCTTTCTTTCCTTCCTTCCTTCTTTCTTTCTTTCTTTCTTTCTTTCTTTCTCACTTTTTCGAGACAAGATCTTGCCCTGTTGCTCACGCTAGAGTTCAGTGGCGCAACCTCGGCTCACTGCAGCCTCAACCTTCCAGGCTCAGGCAATCCTTTCACTTCAGCTTCCTGCTTAGTGGGAACCACTGACTCACACCACCACGCCTGGCTAGGTTTTGTAATTTTTTTTTTTTTAATAGAAATGAGGTCTTCCTATGTTGCCCCGGCTGGTTTTGAACTCCTGGGCTCAAGCCATTTGTCCACCTCAGCCTCCCAAAGTGCTGGGATTGCAGGCGTGAGCCACCACACCTGGCCAAATTCTACTTTGTTACACTTTCTCATTTGTCCTCTCTGGGGCCTTTTTTTTTCATCAAAAAGTTCACCGCCATTATTATCACAGCTAATATGTGTTGAGCGTTTCCCTTTATGAGCACCCTAACCCCGCACCAGCCCTCGAGCAGTTATGAGCATACTCTTATTGTCCACAATCTGCTGGTGAAGAAATCAAGAAGCAGAGGGAAGTAACCTGGCCAAGGTCCCATAGTTGGTCAGAGGCAGGGCAGGATTCTCACCCAGAAAGTCTGTTCAGAGCCCCATGAATCTACTCATATCCACAGGACAACTCTCAAAATGTTCACAGTCAGCTCCCATGTTCCTCCAACCATCCCACAGCTAATTGTTCTTGGCTGACTCAAGTATTCCTTAATCTAAGTGATGGTTTCCAGAACATCATCTGGACACAATTGGGTTTGTCAAAAGTTCTGGCGAAATCTCACACTTGTCATGTGGTCTGATGAAGTAGGAGCACAGACTTTTAACCTCCTTTGTCTTAGACATCGTGTCTTTGAGGAGATGGCCAGAGGATTTTCAGCAGCCAGGGCTTCAAGTTGGCTCCAGCAGATAATGGAAACCTTGGAGTAGAGACAGCACTGAAAAGGGAGAAAGAATGAAAAAGAAAGGTACAGACATTTTCCGGAAAAAGCTATACTACTGACCTTATTAGTGAATGAGTGCTGGCAGTGACTCACAGGTGACGCATCAGAGGTTGAGCCTGGCCTCTGGGGGAGCAGAGGTCCTGCTGGGGTGGGGTGGGAGTGGGGACATGCAGGCAGAGCCAGTCTGAGGGATGGGGAGGAGGAGGGAAGAAAATGCTTAGTGCTCTTTCGGAATTGTTACATTTCAGGAGAAAGTGTCCTTTATGTGAAAATGAATGTGTGGCTGGAACCACAGCCTAGGTGGAAAAGGGGATTAGAGAGAGAGATGTGGAAATCATAAACCGAGAGGTAAAAGTTAGAGATAAACTTTAAGTGTGGCCCAACCACAAAGTGAATCAATCGGGGATTTGGGTGGTTTTGGTTCACTTGATGGAGAGAAGCAAGCGTTTAACACGCGAAGCTGTTTAATGTGCTCAGTTCCTAGTCTGGTCCTCTAAAATCTTAGACCACTTAGGCAACCGCCAGGCCAAGACTCGTAGCATCTTTCACAGCTGCCCTTTAGTCTTTGGAAAGAGCCTCTTGTGCTGCTGCGGTGGATCACGTTTGCCTTTGAGCCCCACTGAAATTCAATCCTATTAAACTCCAGTCTAAGTGGCTTCGTTTTAAAAACTGTTTACTGACGAATATCCCAAGTTCACTTATAACCTGCTTTAAATTCCAGATACATTTATTGCTGTAGATAAAGATTTAATCTTTTTTTTTTTTTCCTTTTGGAGACAAGGTCTCGCTCTGTTGCCCAGGCTGCAGTGCAGTGGCACGACCTTGGGTCACCGCAACCTCTGCCTCCTCTTGGACTCAAGCAGTCCTCCCACTTCAGCCTCCCGAGTAACTGGGACTACAGTCATGCGCTACCATGTCCAGCTCATTTTTTCTTTTTTTTGTAGAGACAGGGTATCACTATGTTGTCCAGGCTGGTCTCAAACTCCTGGGCTCAAGTAAACCACCTGCCTCAGCCTCCGAAAGGCTAGGATTATAGGCGTGAGCCACAAAGATTTAATCTCGGTGTTATGTGTGATTACATTCATTATTGGGAAGAAGAATTTCATCCTTTTGCTTCCTACTTTCCTACTTTTAATCTCTACTATGCCCTCCAGATGGCAAACATGTGCCCAAGTCCAGTGGCAATGGAGGGGCTCCTCTGGCTGCTCACACCTTGCTATGGAGGGAGACACACTGCAGGGTGTTGCCTGCAAGGAGGGCCACTTGCAGGGCTCCCACAGTGGAAAAGGCTGCTCCAGCAACCTAATGCCATAATGCAACCTCTCAAATAACAGTACAAACAGCCTGGCCATTTTCATGATACTGTCGTGGTCCAAGTCCTCCACATGCAGACAGCAAGAAAAAACAGCCTGGCCACAAGAATGGCCAGATTGCGCCTTTCTTTTCTTTTCTTTTTTTTTTTTTGAGACGGAGTCTTGCCCTGTTGCCCAAGCTGTAGTGCAATGGTGCAATCTCAGCTCCCTGCAAGCTCTACCTCTCAGGTTCAAGCGATTCTCCTGCCTCAGGCTTCCAAGTATCTGGGATTACAGGTGCCCGCCACCATGCCCAGCTAATTTTTGTATTTTTAGTAGAGACGGGTTTCACCATGTTGGTCAGGCTGGTCTCGAACTCCTGACCTTGTGATACTCCTGCCTCGGCCTCCCAAAGTGCTGGGATTACAAGCGTGAGCCACCATGCCTGGCCGAGCTTTTTTCCCCCTCTGATTGTCTTCTGATCAAAAACAAGCAGTAGGAGAGTCGCTGTGTAATATAATGGCAGTGCCAATTAGAAAACTAAAGCAGAAAGTGAGAGCAAGATTGAAAGGCAAGGAAAATTATGCTCTGGGGTAATGCCAAGGTTTTGACAACTTAATTCATTCTTTGGCAACTGCTAATAGCTCCTTTGTGAGCCTTCAGTTTCACTTCCACCTGGCAGAACCCGCTTCCGTAAGCTCATCTGTGAGTTGCGTTTTAATGAAAAATGTACTCTACCATGGAGACTGATTGCTCTACATCGTTCAGAAAGCAAGTGCTACTCATTCAAAATAATGTGTTATAGTTACAGATGTGGGTTACTTAAAAACACTAGCTTGAACAATATATTGAGCATTCCTGTCCGAGTTGGATAAAGCTATTTAGAAATGACAAATATTTTTCTCTGTTCCAATTTGATAAATATTAATAATTTATATCACTTGGAATAAAGCTGTCATCTGTTCCCTCAGCCTGGGCCGAGATGGGTTTGGAGCCAGCAGTTCTGATAGCAGGAGAGAGCCAGGGGTTTTGAGGCCCCTCCCGGGTAGACTTGGAGTGGGCAGGGAGATCTTTGTGTCAGACCCTCCCGACGTCAAAGTCCTACCACCGGGTAGGGCACAGATCCACATGGAGGTTTACTCCTGGGTACCTGGGATACCTTACACATTGGAACAGGTGCGGTGCGGCTGACTTCCGATGGGTCCGAGAGACAAGATTCTTTGATTCCAGGGATGGAGCAAGAAACTGGGGCCCCACAAGGGCCACACCGGCCCAGGGTTCCGACCCCCACCTCCCCCATCCCCTCACCACCACCTGGGCTTCCGGCCCGATAAGCCCCACCTTGCCTCTCCTGGCCTCGCCTTTCCTGATTTCCCCACCTCACCTTTCCTGGCTCTGCCCCACATTGTCCTAGCCCCGCCCAGCCTTGACCACGCCCCCTAGCTCTGCTCACCACTCCAGGCCATGCCCTTTCTTCCCTTGCCACGCCCACCCCTTGGCCCCGCCCCTCTGGCCCATGCCACGCCCTCTCAAGTCACGCCCCGCCTCACCTGCCTCACCTTGCCAGACGCCGCCCAGCCGTGGCCTGTCCTCACCTCGCTCCCCTCCCCGGCCCCGCCTCTATCCAGGCTCAGTAGAATTCTAGGCAGGAGGAGTGGAGGATGGGTGGGTTGTGCTGGAGGCAACTGTAAGGATCCCGAGTCGCCGTTCCCTGCCCTGTCCTGTCCTTAAGGCCAGCCTATAGCGAGGCCATCTCCTGTCCTTCCTGGGAGGAAGTATCCCATACTCCCTGAGGCTGGCACGAAACCCGCGTTTGGGCTGCCATTGTCCACCTCCCAGACCAATGGACTCGACCCAGATGTTGGTTAGCAAAGCACCTACAAAGGCTACCCTGTGGTTACATGTTGACTACCAAGCACGCAGACATATGGACAAGGAAGAAACAAGAAAGGAAAATTCACCTTTGGAAAACTTTCCAAAGATATTCCCTTTCCAAATGACAATTATATACAATGCTATAGTGGATAGATGGATGGATGGATAGATGATAGGTGGGTGGATGGATGAATGGATGCATGGATGATGGGCAGATGGATGAATGAGTGGCTGAATGGGTGGGCAGATGGATGGGTGGGTGAGTGGATGGATCAGTGGATGGATGGATGGATGAATGATCAATGAGTGGATGGATGAATGGATGCATGGATGATGGATGGGTGGGTGGTTGGCTGGCTGGGTGAGTAGGTGGATGAATGGTGGATAAAATGGATGGATGGATGGTGAAAGATTGAGTGGATAAATGGATGGATGGGTTGTGGATAATGAGTGAGTGTGTGGTTGGATGGATGAAGCTACTCTTAATTATCTTTTGGAAAAGTGGTCCTGAGAATCAAGACATTGAAATATTCTGCTAGAAAAGATCACGCGTTGGCTGGGTGCGATGGCTCATGCCTGTAACCCCTGCACTTTTGGAGACCAAGATGGGAGGATCGCTTGAGCCCAGGAATTTGAGACCAGCCTGGGCAACATAGTGAGACCTTGTCTCTGCAGTAAAAAAAAAAAAATACAAAAATTAGCTGGGTGTGGTGGTGTGCACCTGTGGTCCCAGCTACTCAGGAAGCTGAAGCAGGAGGATCATTTGAGTCTGGAAGGTCAAGGCAGCAGTGAGTCATGATCACACTACTGCACTCCAGCCTAGGCAACAGAGTGAGACCTTGTCTCAAAAAAAAAAAAAGAAAAAAGAAAAAGAAAAAAGAAAAAAAAAATCAGATGTTATTTGGCCAGGTACATATGTATCACACAGATAACATGTTCTTTAATTAATGCTCAGCATTGCCAGAAAATATTTATTGAGCGCATACTGTGTTCCAGGCGATAAGGATACATCGGTGAAAAAATACAGGCACACCACAGAAACATTACAGATTCAGTTTCACACCACTGCAATAAGTGAATATTGCAATAAAGTGAGTCACACAAATTGTTTGGTTTCCCTTTGGGAGGCCGAGGCAGGTGGATCACCTGAGGCTGGGAGTTCGAGACCAGCTTGACCAACATGGAGAAACCCCGTCTCTACTAAA
>NW_012098654.1:2533135-2537298 GCF_000951045.1 Mandrillus leucophaeus | reverse complement strand
AGGCTGGAGTGCAGTGGCATGATCTCGGCTCACTGCAAGCTCCACCTCCCAGGTTCATGCCATTCTCCTGCCTCAGCCTCCCGAGTAGCTGAGACTACAGGCACCCACCACCACGCCCAGCTAATTTTTTTTGTATTTTTAGTAGAGACGGGATTTCACCATATTAGCCAGGATGGTCTCCATCTCCTGACCTCGTGATCCACGAGTGATTCTCCTGCCTCAGACTCCTGAGTAGTTGGGACTATAGGTGTGCACCAGCACACCTGGCTGATTTTTGTATTTTTAGTAGAGACAGGGTTTCACCATGTTGGCCAGGATGGTCTTGATCTCCTGACCTCATGATTTGCCTGCCCCGGCCTCCCAAAGTGCTGGGATTACAGGCATGAGCCACTGCGCCCGGCCACTTGTGTTCTTATATTGATATCTACACATTCGGGGCAACGGTTGCTTCTTCTAATATTGTGGAGTGGCTTTCACAGAAAAAGATTTTTTTTCTGTATATATGTCTGTAGTATTGGTTGGGTAGGGCACTTTGGCTTTGATTCTAAGTGGGCACAGAAGTATAGCCTTTATAAGATTTTTTTTCAGCACCACTGGTGGTGGTGGCAAGCCAGATGTGCCAGTCCTTGTGCCCCTGGGTGGTATATAAGGGTACTAGTGGTAGTGGGTATAGGCAGGACAGTCTTTGGGTCTCCAGGTGACTTTCTCAGGTGCCAGCATTGGCAGTAGTGGGCTGGGTGGGTGAGTGGGTCTCATGGTTGCATAGCATTGATGATACCAGTACTGGTGGTGAACTAATCCATGCCCTCCCCCCTCTGCAGCACATGCTGGCACCAGCCTTGGTGGCGACAGGCTGGGTGGACCCATCCTCAGGACCCCCGATGGTGTGCATGAACACAGCTGTGATGGGTGGTCAATATCCTAGCCCCTGGATGACATGTGGAGGTGGTGGTGGCAGTGGTGGGTAGAGTGGTCTTGTCCTCAGGTCCTGGGAAGGTGCCCAGGCAAGCCGGTCCCCAGGCCTCCTGAAGATGCTTGCAGGTTGTATTAGTCCATTTCCACACTGCTATAAAGAAATACCTGAGACTGGCCCGGCGCAGTGGCTCACGCCTGTAATCCCAGCACTTTGGGAGGCCAAGGCGGACGGATCATGAGGTCAGGAGATCGAGACCATCCTGGCTAACATGGTGAAACCCCATCTCTACTAAAAATACAAAAATTAGCCGGGCTTGGTGGCGGGCGCCTGTAGTCCCAGCTACTCGGGAGGCTGAGGCAGGAGAATGGCGTGAACCTGGGAGGTGGAGCTTGCAGTGAGCCGAGATCGCGCCCATGAACTCTAGCCTGGGTGACGGAGAGAGACTCCGTCCAAAACAAACAAACAAAAAAAGAAATACCCGAGACTGGGTAATTTATAAAAGAAAGAAGTTTAATTAACTCACAGTTCTGCATGGCTGTGGAGGCCTCAGGAAACTTACAATCACGGCAGAAGGCAAACGGGAAGCAAGGACCTTTTTCACATGGCAGCAGGAGAGAGTGTGTGTGAAGGAACTATCAAACACTTTCAAAACCATCAGATCTCATGAAAACTCACTCACTATCATGAGAACAACATGGGGGAAACCACCCCCATAATCCAATCACGTCCCACCAGGGTCCTCCCCAGACACGTGGGGATTACAATTCGGATTACAACTGGAGATGAGATTTGGGTGGGGACACAGCCAAACCATATCACAAGGGCACAGTGACCCTACTGCTGGGGGGATGGTGGGGTTGCTGTCAGTGGCAGTGGTCCCAGGCCGGCAGCTCTGCGGCTCTGGGGTACATGAGCTTTGTCTCCCTTTGTCCCAGGGGCAGCCTCCCTGGTGTGCTGCACCACCCATTCCCAGGTTATAGGACATGCGTAGACTAGATTGTTGGGGACCCAGTCACCCTGCATTGTGAGGCTGCAGCCTCTGGGTGGGGACATGGCAGAATGTCAGCAGGACTCCATGGATGTGGAGATGCAGGGGCTGTTGAGCCCCAGAGTGGGATGGGGTCTGGTCGGGGCTGGAATCTCAAAACGGTGCTGTGCTGCAGCTGCTCGGGTCTCGGGGGTGTGTAGGACCCATCATAAAATCGCTTTTTGGAACAATGCAGGCATCTCCCTATACTAGTCTCAAAGCCCACGAGGGCCAAGGGCCTTTCTGTGGCTAGGACTGCAGGAGTCTGTGGTGGGAATGTGACCTTGTGGTGATCTCTCATTTACCTTTTCCCTAAGCTGGGGAGTTTCTCCTGGATCTGAGCTGATCCTGGCTGGGCCGGCTACTTCACATCCCTCTCTTTCCATGTTTCAGAAGCTCCTTATCCCTTCCCTCTGAATTCCGGTGTTCTCTCTTAGCTGCTCTACTTGACATGTGATTATTCATTTGCTGTTTGAGTCCTTTGTGAAGAAAGTGAGTGCTGGGTGCCTCTGGTCACCATCTTGAGCTGAAGAATGTTTCTTACCATTCACAATTTAAAAAAATAAGACAATGATGAAGTTTGCTGCATCAAATGACTCTTTCACAAAACATTCCTCTGTAGCATATGATGCTATTTAATAACCTTTTACTCACAGCAGAACTTCTTTCAAAATTGGAGCCAGTTCTTTCAAATCCTGCCAATGCTTTGTCAAGTAAGTTTATGGAATATTTTAAGTCCTTTGCGGTCATTTTAACAATATTCACAGCATCTTCACCAAGAGCGGATCCCATCCCAAGAAACCATCTACAAGATGGTCTTTGCTCATCCATTGGAAGCAACTCCTTATCAGTTCAAGTTTTATGAAATTTAAGCAACTCAGTCACATCTTCAGATTCCACTTCTAATTCTAGTTCTCTTGTTATTTCCACCACATCTGCAGTTCCTTTTTCCACTGAAGTATTGAACTCCTCAAAGTCATCCATGAGGGTGGAAATCAACTTCTTCCAAGCTCCTGTTTATGTTGATTTTTTTTACCTCATCCCATGAATCACAAATGTTCTTAATGGCATCTAGAGTGTTGACTCATGTCCAGAAGGTTTTCAATTGACTTTGCCCGGGTCCATCAGAGGAATCACTATCTATGGCAGCTATAGCCTCATGAAATACATTTCTTATACAATAAGACTTGAAAGTCAAAGTTACTCCTTGATCCATGAGCATCAGAATGGATGTTGTGTTAATACACATGGAAACAATAGTCATCTCCTTGTATATCCTAATCAGAGCTCTTGAGTGACTGTGTGTACTGTTTGTGAGCAATAATATTTTGAAGAAATTTTTTTTAGAGCAGTAGGTCTCAAATGTGGGCTTAAAATATTAAAATATTTAGTAAACCATGCTGTAAACAGATGTGCTGTCATTTAGGCTTCATGGTTCCCTTGGTAGAGCACAGGGAGAGTAGATTTAGCATGATTCTTAAGGGCCCTAGGATTTTTGGAATGGTAAATGAGTGCTGATTTCAACTTAAAGTCATCATCTGCATTAGCTCCTAACGATGGAGTCGGCCTGTCCTTTGAAGTCAGGGATTGACTTTTCCTCTCTAGCTAGGAAAGTCTTAGATGGCATCTTCTTCCAGTAGAAGGCTGGGTCGTCTACATTGAAAGCCTGTTGTTTAGAGTAGCCACCTTCATCAATGATTTTAGCTAGATCATCTGGATAACCTACTTCTGCTTCTCCCTCAGCACTGACTGCTTCACTTTGCACTTTTACGTTATAGAGATGGTTTCTTTCCTTAAACCTCATGAACCAACCTCTACCAGCTTTCAATTCTTCTGTAGCTTCCTCACCTCTCTCAGCCTTCACAGAGTTGAAGAGAGTCAGGGCCCTGCTCTGGATTAGGCTTTAGCTTAAGGGAATGTTGTAGCTGGTTTGATCTTCTATCTAGACCACTAGAAATTTCTCCATATCAGCAAGAAGGCTGTTTTGCTTTCTTATCATTCATGTGTTCACTGGAGTAGCACTTGGAATTTCCTTAAAGAGCTTTTCCTTGGCCGGTTGTAAAACTTGGCTAACTGTTTGGTACAAGAGGCCTAGCTTTCAACATGTCTTCTTCATTAAGCTTAATCATTTCTTTTTCTTTCTTTCTTTCTTTTTTTTTTTGAGATGGAGTCTCGCTCTGTCGCCCAGGCTGGAGTGCAGTGGCCGGATCTCAGCTCACT